>NC_054055.1:25621631-25936259 GCF_017639655.2 Falco naumanni | reverse complement strand
ACCCGTTGTGATGGTGAGCTGTATGCACCTGGGTCACTCAGAGCTTGTCCTACCAGGCTGGACCACTCACCTTCTTCCACTGACACAAATGAGGTATGTCCAAGGAGGAGCATTGTGCATTTCTAGTCGCTTCCAATTCATCCCGATTCAGGTCTCTCTCACTGTGCCAGCCCTTTGATGGACCTCTTTAATTAAGCGGAATGGCCTCCACCACCCCGTATTTAAGATACTCACCTGGATTGCCCCGTAAGTCTGTCGGGTAATTTGTAATTGCCATTTGTTGGTCTCTGTCTCCTGTGGAGATATTACAATATACATGCTGGGTTTGGCTGGGGTAGAGTTAATTTTCTTCATAGTAGCTGGTATGGGGCTATATTTTGGATTTGTGCTAAAACCAGTGCTGATAACACAGGGATGCTTTAGCTGTTGCTGAGCAGGGCTGACATGCTGACACAGAGCCAAGGGCTTTGCTGCCCCTCACCCCACCCCACCAGCGAGGGGGCTGGGGGGGCACAGGGATCTGGGAGAGGACACAGGTGGGACAGCTGAGCCCCACTGACCAAAGGGATGTTCCATACCATTTGATGTCATTCTCAGCATATAGCTGAGACACAATATTACTGTAAATATCACCAGCTGAACATAAAATAGGCTGCAAACAAAAAGTATTAACAAGCCACAAGGTGCTTAGCGGCAAAGTGGTATAACTATACAACTCCCTGGAAGTCCTGCTTTGATTTAACAGAGGTGGTTACAAAGAGTTATTGTTCGGGATGTGCCTTGTGTTTATTTCCTCATTAATGCTCTACAGTTGCTGGTTTGATTTTTATCATTCTATGCTTCCCTTTAGAAAATGAGCAAGTTGGAGCATAAAGTGAGAAGTGCTGCACAAAACTGCCCAAATGCTTATAGCCTATAAAAAGCTGGAAAGTCCAGTTCTGTAATAAATCTGCATGCAATGTCAGCTTGTGCATTTTGAAGCACATGGATGAAAGTCTGCCCCAATTAAAGCCACTGAGAATGTTTGCTGTCGAGTACAGGGGACAAAATATTGCTCCAGGTGTTTGACATATAGGCTGTAGAGTTCGTATATCTCAAGACGGGAATATTACTCCTTAAAAACTGGTTACAAAACATTTTGCAAACCTAGAATGTCTGTGTATCTATTATTAATTTTAATGAGACAGATGTGAGATGAGAGAAATAAGGGCAGTGAGGTTTGAGTGAATAAATAATGAGCTTTTTTCTTCAGCTAATCAATATCCCACCATTAAGAAAGTATGTTCGGCATATCCTCTACATAAATAAGAAACTGAAAAGATAAATTTGTTAAATTAAGTTAGAGGTTGTTTCTTTTTTCCTTCATTTTTTTCCCTAGGAAATTAACGAAGAGGTGTGATCCATCCTCTTTTAGCAGAAACATAAGTGAGAGGATTTGATTGGGTCCACAGAGATATCAAAGTTGAAAAAGGCAGTAAAGGGAGAACAATTGGAAGGAACTGAATGAGTCACAGAGCAGTGCAGAATTATTTCCTTAATCTCCACCATGTTTTTCTGCTAAATAACTCCTTATTTTGCCTTTTATAATACTGTGACAGGTCTTAAATTGTTAGTCTCTTTTTCACATTGTATGATAGCTATAGGAAATGTGGCAGGATACACAGCTACAGCAAATGCAGCTGCTGCAAATTTAACATCTGTTACCAGCTCCAATAACATATATATGCTCTAGACATGAAAATAATCCTACTAATTTGAATTATACTTACATACATAAAGATAAGCAGACACATTCACGCATTGTGGGATGGACCATTTTTGCCAAATATCCAGAACCAAAGTAGGAAGATGAATATTTTCCAAGATACTTCACTAAGAGCTTTCACTCCAGGTTTTTTCATGTCT
Source organism: Falco naumanni (assembly GCF_017639655.2). Lineage (NCBI taxonomy): Eukaryota > Metazoa > Chordata > Aves > Falconiformes > Falconidae > Falco > Falco naumanni. Next base: position 25,934,354 of record NC_054055.1, on the reverse strand, counting down.
CCATTAATTCTAATATTACAGTGACATAAAAAAAAAATCTAGATCTTTAGCTCATTGGACTAACTTATTTAATACTAGTTTCTGTATTGCAAGTGCATGTATTGAGCTATTGCTCTTGCATTAACAGAAATGTATTATTTTCTGTAGTATACATTAGGTAAAGATGTATGAGGAATTTCAGTTGATAGCTATAAAAACTGCAGCAACTTGCTGCTCAAATTTCAGTGTGCACTGGCCAGAAGGTGGTGCTTTCAACCATAGATGTGCACATCAGGAAAGAAAATATGAATGTGAGCTGTGTGAACACTTTTCTGCAGTGAATAATAGAGGAAAACAGAGAATTCTGTGCATGTTGCTAAGTCAAACACAGTCTAATAAGAGGCTACCACAGTCCAGAAAGAAGCAAGTGTAAAATGAAATCTTCTCTCATATTTAACATTTTTGTCCACTCTACTGTCTAAATCAGACTCTTCCTGGTCGCAGCACAGTGGTAATGCAGCTTGGAAAGACAGAGAATTCCTGCTTGTCATGCTGTTACACAAGTTTGGTTTAAGCAGCAGCACTGAAAAAGAACAAAGCAAACTGAAGTGTGCGTGTCCCCTACCTTTGAAATAGCTTCAGTTTTTGAACATCTTCTTTAGCTTCCACTGATGGTCCTGAAAAGAACAACAGAGGAAAAGGGGTTTGCTGTTATTTTGACTTGTGCAGATTGTACGTGTAAGCAGTGGAAGGAATTCACAAGTTTGACAGTGCAAAAAGTTTTGCTTTCTGTGTAGCCAGAAGAATAAGAAGAAACCTAGAGACATTCTGAATAGCTGGCACTTTAGGGTTACGTGTGTGTCTCTGTCTCTGTGTGTCTGTGTGTGTCTGTGTGTGTGTGTGCGCACGCGCGCGCGTCTGTGTGTGTCTGTGTGTGTGTGTGTGCGTGTGTGCGCGCGCGCCTCTCGTCACACACATACATGCTGCTGTTCTAGGGAACTCCCTCACCATTTAAAGCTCTACTGCTCAATTCCTGCACCTTCCCTACACTTACATTTCACCTCTGACTAGTTTTATTGCCCTCAACGGTGTTATTTGCATGTGTAAAGTTTCCTAACATACTTACCTAAATGTTCGCAAATTCAAGCCATGAAAATTACCTTATAAAGGTCTGATTTGAAATTACACTCCTTTGATTAGGACTTTGCTTTTAGCCTTTAATAAATTTCATTGAGTTGCTTTACCTCTAGGTGATCATCCTAATTATCAGCTCTTTTTTCATGTTAATTAAAGATTTGAAGGGAGATTTGAGGTAGTAGTGAAATGAAAGAAGATAAGAAGGTTCATAACACAGTCCAGGCCAATATTTTTGGTGAACGTTAACTGTATTAATAACATTTAAGCAAAAGGTTATGTACACATAGGTGTCTTATTTATCTTGATCAATCAAGTACTGTTCCTGAAATAAAACCAAACACATGCATTTTACTGTCAGTAGCTAGTATTTCTTCAGACTTCAACAGAATTAACTTTCTGTTCCAATTCTTGAATATCTCTTTAGATAAGGTCTTTCGTTGTGTTCTTAATGAACACATTAAGGTTTTTATTTCTGTTGATTGAAGCAAATTTATTTTGGACTTTACTAATTGAGGACAACTGTCAAATTCTTCTCCAGGGGTGAACTGAAAACTAATAAAGATATGATATCTTTAGAAATGTTTGAAGGTTCTTAATCTTCAGGGTTCCTGCATCAATGTCCTCAGATATTCTGTGGGAACAATTTTTTTTCCTTTATTCCCATACAGAAAGTTAGCACAAGTTTTATGTAATATTTATACACTACTTTAAAAACCTTTGGTATATAAATGGTGTATATTTTGCTTAGAGTGAATAGTAACCCACTGGGCTAGTCACAAAGTACTTTCTTACTTTCTCTGGCATTCTTTTCAGAGGATTTTTTGTCTTTGTAAGGGCTTCAGAACGAGATACATGGTAATAGAAACTTTAGCATTTTCTATTAGTATGGATAAAGAGATTATTGCTATAAAGAGTTAGAAAGCTAAACAATGTTATCACTTTCTGAAGTTTATTAAATTTATCTAATCCTCATTAATTCCACACCTAGAGGATTTATATTGATGGGACACTTTGAAATAGACTTTGGATACAAGATGAATTGCACTATGTCTTCTTTATCCAGAACAGGCCCAAAAAGCTCTTTGAGGAAGATCCCTTATCTTTCCACTTGTATATGCACGTACCTGCCTCATACATGGGACTATTAATAAATAAATCAGAAAACCATAGAACTTGTGTAATAAGAAAGGTCAAATTCAGTCAAATCCACACTCTGGATGGAACAGGACTCGTGAAGCCATTGCTGTGTAACATAACTTACAGCACAAAAGGCACACTGACTGTGCCTAATATAGAGCTCTGCTCCCCATCCTCCTGTTAAAACCACACCTGTTTATGAGAGATAGCTCTGTCCTAGGGAATGATTGCTCAGCCTTAATAATTCTTCTTCATCTTCTTCCTTGTCACTGTCACACTTCACGCTGCAAAGGCTGGAAAAACAAAGGTTTCCAGAAGCTGGCATGGAGATATTTCTGCGTCACGTACAAAGAGCACTGTAAGCAGGTTCAGTTTTTTTACCTGTCCAAGCAGGGTCACCCTATCTTCTGCCTACATTCAGAGGAAGGCATTAGCTCCTTTACAGGGCTATTAAGCCCAGCCAAAATCATCTTATGGAAATGCTTTTTTCTTTTCATTGCCTGTAGTAAATGCAGAGGACGAACTTTTATTCCCCATATTAACAGAGCACTGCTAATCATAGGATGACATTCAGCGTGGGGGCTCAGAAGCAGCCTTTATAGAAAGCATCAGAAACACATTGGAAACCAGTAGAACTAAATCAATTTACACTAGCAGAGATCAAACTCAGTATGTCTGGCATAGTCTGGTGAATACAGCTGATGAATGGGGCAGCTATTTTAAGGATTTCAGTAGTTACTCTAGGATTTGCAACAGAACATTTTTTGTCATCAGAAAATTAACTTTTGATCAAAACGAACTCTTTCCCCAGGAACTGAGGTAAAAATGTTTTCAAAATGTAACAAAGTAAGTGGGTTTGGGGCTTTGTTTTTTGTTGGTGTTTTTTCGTTTGTTTTGGTTTTTCTCCAGGATGCATTTTTCTTTGAAGATATATTCTTGTAATACAAACGTTATACTTTAGGAACAGAAGTTAAATCAAAAATCATCTTTTTCAGAGTGCAGGCTTCTGAGTGAATTTTTACTAGTACTTTCTTCATTTTTATGGGAATACTGAATTACCTTTGTTTTCATTAAGAACATGAATCGATACAGCTTTCACTGTCACGAGCCTTCCCGTGAAATGAAAATCTGAGATCCTGCACAGCCCTATTACTCTTGCTCCTGGAAGAGAGTCTAACGCAGACGAGGGCTCTCTCAGGGCATCTCTGCATAGATGGGAACAGACACACTCAATCTGCCTTTGCCTCATGGCCATATTTGCACAAAGCTGTTTGCCTCAAGGTAACCTTTTGAATTTGGACAGTGGGCCAATAAGCTGCTGAGCATAATCTTGGGTGTTCACAGCTTGCCTGGCTGCATTTATATAGGCAGGCCAAATCCTGCATCCCAGGTTTCCAAGTAGATGTGTCGTGGATGAAATGAATGGTGAGTTGGGGATACGGTGTAGTGGGATGGCAACAGGGCGTGAGATGAAGGAAAAGGAAACTTGTACAACATTGATATTGCTTGACAATGCCTGAAAAGGTTAGGAATGCTCATGGGAAGAAGCAGAGCTTGTTTTGGTTGCTGGGTTTTGATTTTGTTTTTCTGTTTTTGTTCTTTTTCCTTTGACAGTGGCTGTTGGGAGCTGAGATTAATTTTTTGAGGAGGAAAACATCTAAATGGGCTAGTAGCTTATGTGGGAGTTACTGGAGATACTTGAAGGGACACTGCCCTGCACACTTCCCAGGGGACAGGTATCAGTTGTTCTCCCGTGGCCAGACAGGGATGATCTTTACGGATCAGCATCTCTTATAAACAGCTGTTGCAAAGCCCTGTAGTGTAAAATGGATCCAGTTTCTCCCCTGCCTTAACGAGCAGTCCTTTTTCTCAGCATTTGTTAAATGCTACCAGTCAGCTCTCTGCTGTAATACATGTGGTGTTGGAGAAAGTAGACATAATCCCTACTGCAAAGAGTTTAGGATCTAAATAATCTGCTTCAGTTTATCAGGCTCTGAGTGTGATAGCAACACAATCAGCAGCAGCTGAGTAGCTCAGCAATGGTTATCAGCAGATGTTCATCCTCAGTCTTGTGGGACTGAACACTAAATGATTAATTCTTGTTTTAAAGTAAAAACACATTAACTGAGAAATCAGGATTTGCTTAGCTTTTGCTAAGCATTAGTATAACTAAGATAAAAGTAAATAAATAAATAAAGTTACAGCACTTCAAGCAAAGGTTAACTATGATTCTATTCCATATTTACCGGTGATAAAAGCTATTCTTTGGAGAAAATTCAGTGAAAATAGGAATGTGAATTTAAAACTATCTTGAATGATGAAAGTGGCCATTGAATTAGACCCAAGTAGAAGGATTGCCCTTAAATACTACACTGAGGCAGAAGGCTGGCAGTTATTCTTATCAAATGTATTCAATTCTGAAAAGGAAAAAGGCCTAAAAACCTTAAGATCCACCCGAGAAATGTCTCAGGAAAAAGTTCTGTCCTGCCTTACAAGATTGCTCAACTTAGTTACTGAGGAACTATAGCATGTAGTGCTGAATCGCCCTGTTCTTGCTCACTGTACCCAGGCCTAAGCCATTGCTGGAAACTGCTGTACCAGGTACTAGAAAAAAAATGGTAACAAGACAAGATTCATGTACAAGGTCCTGGCAGGGTCACTTATGAAAGGAAGCTGAAAAGTGCAGCTCTGAGGAAGACCACCTGAGCAAGGCCGAAGGCCGGAATGACCCTCTAAAAATTGATGCCAAGAGAATATAGGAATATGAAAATAGGAATGTGAATTTAAAACTATCTTGAATGATGAAAGTGGCCATTGGATTAGACCCAAGTAAAAAGATTGCCCTTAAATACTACACTGAGGCAGAAGGCTGGCAGTTATTCTTATCAAATGTATTCAATTCTGAAAAGGAAAAAGGCCTAAAAACCTTAAGATCCACCCGAGAAATGTCTCAGGAAAAAAAAAGCTATTCTTTGGAGGATTTTGGAACAGCTTTGGAATAGCTGGAGTTGCCATTGTAATGTCTGCTTGTGGTATTCTATAAAAACATTTCTTCAGTGATGTATGGCAAGAATAACAGATTAATTAACTTGATCAGAAGAAAGGTACACTTGATTCAGCATTCTGTCTGCTCTTTGCTGTTTTGCCATATGGGCACCATGGCACCACCATTGGAGACCCTGACAAGTTCAAGAGTGACTTAGGGTTTTTTAGTATAGATGAAGGGCATAGAAGCCCAGGTATAGATTAGCTTTTCCTTTCATAGCTGATGTTGCCAGAAGATCTGTTTGGCTTCTTAACTGTGGAATCCTCTCAAAAAAAGGAGTGTTGCTGGGAAAAGGCAGAATCCACCTGATGAATTGTGGCAAGAACAACTGCCAACAGGCTTGTTAATTTACTGAGGAGAGCTTAAATTAATTTTGCTGGAAGACAGACATAAAAGCTTAAGTAGGAGAACAGCAGGAAAATTGTGCATGGGAAGGCATGACTTGGTAGTCTCTTATATTCTGGAGAAAATGAGGTGAGCAGAAACCCACTTGAAATGCCTTTACATATGTGCATGAAGTATGGGAAAGACATGGAAGGAATTTTAAGTTCCTGAGTAGCTGCGAGGCTATGATATATCTGGGATTATGGAGCTATGGTGGAGTAGTTTGCTGTGACAGGTGTGTAGAGTCTTTTTAGGAAAGACTGGCAAAGGAGACAAAGGGCAAGGTCTTGGATTTCCAAAAAGCAGCAGCTCAGGTGCATGGAGCTTCTGAGTCAAGTTCAAAGGGGAGGCCGACAAGAGGGCATCATGGTAGGTGTCTGCTGCAGACCACCTGATCAAGATAAAGAGGAGGCAAATTAAGTCTTCTGTGAACAAGCAGAAGTTTTGTGACTGCAGCCCTTGGTTCATGGGGAATATTAGCTACTCTATCATCTTCTGGAAAGCAATATATTGGGATGCCAGAAATCTAGATTTCTGGAGTGTGTACTAGTTTTTGCTCAGATGTTGAATGGGCTGACTAGAACATGTTTTCTGATGGACTCGTAGGTCACAATAAGGAAGAATTAAGACTGAGAAGATCAGAGGCAGCCCTGACATCATGCTGTCAGTTTTAGATCCTGAGGGAAGGGAATAAAGTGAGTACAAACCTAAAGATTCTGAACTTAAGAGTGTGAATCTTAGCTCGATTTGGTATGTGATTGACATGATATTGTGCTATACTATTCTAAAGGGGAGGGGAACAAAGGAGACCAGGCTAATCTTCAAGGATAACTTATCTTGAGCTCCATTACAGTGTGTGGGAAGTCAAGCAGGTACGGCAAAAGTCCAGCTTGGCAGAAGGGAGAAGATCTGTTTGAGCTCAAACATATACATACACACACACACGTGTATACAGAAGACTGTCTGTTCAGGAGGAATATTTAAAAAAAAAAAAAAAATCCTCAGGGTACAGGAATAGAGTTAGGAAGGTCAAAGCTCACCTGGAATTGAAAGTAGCAAGTGATCTGAAGAGCAACAAGGAGAGTTTCTATAGGCACATTGGCAGTGAACGGGAGGCTAAAGAACATGTTGATTTGCTCTTTAGTGGGACAGAGACCGTATTGGCAGAAGACATAGAAAAGGCCAAGACACTCAGTGGTTTTGTCACCTCAATTTATGGGCTTGTGAGCCTGGTGGTATAGTCTAAGGAACTGAAGCATTGCCTATCATAGAGTAATATTAAGGGCTGCTTAAGCACCACCTACACAAGTCTCTGTTACCAGGCTGGATTCATCTAAGGGAGCTGAAGGACACTGTCAATGTAATTTCATTACTACTCTTTTTTCATCTTTCAAACATCATAACGATTGAGAGAGGTACCTGATGACTTGAAATAGCAAACAACAGACCCATCTTCAGGATGTCCAGGAAAAAGGACCTGGGGAACTGCAGGATGGTCAGCTTCATCTCATGTACTTGGAAGGTTTATGGTGACAATCCTCACATGAAGGACTAGAAGGTGACTGGGAACAATTAGCATGGATTTATGACGGTTAAATTTTGTTTGACTGAATATATTTCCTTCTATGATGTGAGAGGACTGGTGGGTAAGGTGTGAGCAGTGGACTTGACTTTAACCTTTATCTAATCTCTATCGTCCACAGTAGTTCTATTATTGTGTTCATGAGTTATCTAATGCAGTTTGTCCATTTCACTCTTCTGAATGTACTCCATGTTTTAAGGCTACTGTACAGAGAGAGGACATAATTGCACTTGTTCTCTGGAGCAGGCAGCTAACCATCTATTGCTCAAATATGAGCAACAACTATTTATTTTGGTGGTAGATACATGTTCAAAATCATATGTAAAGAGAGGCCAAAAGCTGATCCATAAAGACTTTAAGAACAACATAAGGAGAGTTCCCCAGAGGAACTGTCTAACCTTCAGAAACACAATTTAGGAACTTCCTGAGTGAAGGGGAGTCCTGGAATTTTATATCACTCAATGGATTCTTTTATTCCATATATTTAGTTGCCTGCTGTTAGAATGGGTATGAGTCTTCTGCATTAGTTATATAGGGGATGTGCTTTGTTTTTCACGTGTCTAAAGGTTAAGCTCCTATCCACTTTTAAGAGACTGTGTATAGAAGAAAATGGAGAAGAGATTGTAAGTGGGATAACCAGTATTTATTCTGCATGTCTTGCTTTTTCCATTTCTTTCCTTAATGATAGAGTAGACACTATTCAGTAGAGCAGTCATAAACTAATTAAGTGTCCTGAGAATATTTTGCTTAACATTAACTTTGTATAACCAAGGTTTGGTGAAAAACTTCACATGATTCAAGGCATGGGATTGCATACCCAAACTAGCACCAAAGGAATTATTATTATTTGCCTGATTATACTCTGCTACTATCAAGCCATATCTTTGTTGTTGTTGTTACTTTGGTGTACTCTTAAATAGCATTCAACAATCTGTAGCTCCTCTTCGCTCACAGTTCATAGTGTTCCACAGTGCTACACAGCCTGTTCAAGGAATACTCATGGCCTTTCATAATAGAATATATTTTCTTGGCTTGAATAAAAACAAAAAAAATCTCCACTAGAGCTTTATGGTTTCAATGGTAAGAAAACCATCCTTGAGTTTTGTAGCATACTTTAAGAAAACATAATTATGATATAAGACAGGATAAACCAGATAATTTGTTACACATTTTGATTACCCTTTATCACATAATACCAAGCTTGAGGGTTGATTATATTTTGTAATTCCATTTAAAGCATTATATTTTTCTACTCCAAAATCTCATATTTATAGTGGTGCTGAGCTCCCAGCTCAGAATCCTGTCATTAGAAATTAGAACACTGTAAAATAGGTGACGAGCCAGTTCTGATTTACTGATGGGGAAGCTGAAGTGGGGACGATTGAAGTGATTTGCCTATGGTAGGCAGCAGACCAGTAGCAGCTAGGGGAATAAAACAAGTCCCAGTAGGGCGCATTCCTTATCAGGTAACGACATCAAGGTGTTTTATTGGCCTTACATTCTTTATCTTTTATTTATATATTATTTTTGAATCTCAACAATTTTGGAGGACCTGTCTGGGAAGTACTAGAATTTACAGATGTTACTCAACACTTCCTCTGAATCTAGCCATTTTCACTTGCTGCAAACCAGTAACAAGTTAACAAAGTTGATCTTGGCTTCATTTTCTGATAAATTCTGGTTTTTTCTTATAGATATATGTGTGTGTATATATATAAAAAAGTATATACATTTATATACATATATATATAATATTTCTATTATAATTTTCCTGTCTTCTCCAACTCAGTCATTCTGTTAATATACTAATTCCCTTGCATTCTGCAGCTCTATCGTCTCTGTCAACAATTCAGTATTTTATAAGATTTGCTACAAATATGAAATTTATTAAAAAGAATAAAACACTTCATCTTATGAGCTCTGGCATTAGCTATGACTTTCTTTATGGTTTGTTTTGTTGTTTGTCCTACATGATAATTGCCCTTGTTATCTTTATGTATCTCTTACTACCCTGGTAACTTGTTTGATATATTGGAAAATAAATCTTGAGTTGTGAGTCAAGCTTCAAGCGGTAATGTTGTAAAAACAATACGGATAAGGGAAAACCAGATTCCAGAACTTTTTCTGGCAGGCCCTAATTGACTCTACTCTCATTGAATTACTGTGTTCGGCTCTGAAGCCCCAGAGGAGGCCACAAAGATGATCAGAGGCTGGAGCACCTCTCCTGTGAAGCCAGGCTGAGAGGGTTGGGGTTGTTCAGCCTGGAGAGGAGAAGGGTCTGGGGAGACTGTAGAGCAGCTTCCAGTACCTAAAGGGGCCTACAGGAAAGCTGGAGAGGGACTTATTACGAGGACCTGTAGTGACAAGACAAGGGGATAATGGTTTTAAACTGAAAGAGGGTAGATTTAGATTTGATATGAGGAAGAAACCCTTTACTGTGAGGGTGGTGAGACGCTGGCACAGGTTGCCCAGAGCAGCTGTGGCTGCCCCATCCCTGGCAGTGCTCAAGGCCAGGCTGGATGGGGCTTTGGGCAACCTGGTCTAGTGGAAGGTGTTCCTGCCCACGGCGGGGGCTGGAACTAGATGATGTTTTAAGTTCCCTTCCAACCCAAACCATTTTATGATTCTATGAATTTATTGCTTTCTTATTTGCACCATTTAAAATGTTTATACAAAGCTGCAGTTTCCCTTCAAGTATGGGAAGTTTTTCTTTTAAAGTATGGCACAATTATTTCTAAGTTATACAGTCATCAAATTAACAACTATGTCTTTAAGAGCCTAAGTTTTGAAAACATACTATATCCTACCAATAAACCTGAAGTAATTAATAAGCTGAATTGTTCACTTTTAGCTAGCTACATAGATGGTATACACTGAAGCCAAGGCCTCTTGAATCTCTTGTAATCATAAGACAAAACCCACAGAAATATGCTGAACAACTAATGCTTGAATTAGATTAAAAACTTGGTTAATTTTAATCACACATGTTCTGACTAGAACAATTTTAGAACTGATGGAGATCTATAACACTGTGCATTTATTATGCATCAGGGGAATGTTAAAAGTAAAAACGCACACTTTTGGAATAGAAATATTTATGCTGAAGGTATCTGTGGGGAAAAAAATATCCTGGAAAGAAAGATTTCAAGTAAATTTAAAACCTCGGTGTCCATGAGTATTTGGAATGTTGTACTATATCTAGGAAAACCTAATGAGTTGTTTTTTTTTTAAAAAGAAAATCAAAGGTTTCTATATGTTTATTTTGATGTATGGTAAATTTACAAGCACTGGATTAAAATTTTGTACAATTTTTGTTGTTTTTCCTCCTATGCATGGGTTCAAAATGTGTTAGTAAGACAGATAGCATTGTTCTTCAAAGGCCACTGTGGTCCATCAGGTAAATAATTCATATTTTGTGCTATATAAATACATAATTATGTTTTCTGCAGTGAATGATATGAGCCAAGTTTTCTCTCCTTTTATTAGATTTACATAAGCATTAGGGACATCACTCTAGAGACAAAGGGAAGGGAACGCAAAGCCTGCTTTCAGAGGAATTATGTACATTTTAACCTCTCTTTCTTCCCATATTTATTACAGACAAGACCCCACAACAGGAAAGAATATTTCCAAGGCTGTGAAGCCTACCACTTAAAAGCCAGAAAACGCCAGAATTAAGATTGCACTATGGGTTTTATATACATGTGGCTTCTCCCTCTCTTATAGGACTCATGCCTCAGCCAGTTCCTCAAATCCTTCTGTGAATACAGGAATATTAATCCTCTCATCATCTTGGCTACTGCAGTCGTTGCTGTGGTATCCATGGGCTTCAGAAATATGAATTTATTCCCACAGTAACTTCATGGAGGGAGGTTATTTCCCAATGTCACAGTTGAAGATCTGCTACATAAAATAGGCAAGGACCAAGTTTCCACTAATTTGTGTTGAATTATTAGAGGCCTTGAGGCCTTTTCCTTTTTTCTTTTTTTTTTTTTTACTTTTTTTCCCCCAACAGAGTACTTAGCACTATATAGTATCCAATATGGTCAAGAACAGCTCCCAGTACCTCTCAGTGCAGCTGTGAAGGATTAGTATCTCTGCAAATCAGACCCTTGAGCACCAATTCAGAAACCCAGAAAACAATTCAATGTTTCCCTTAACCATCTGGCTCTCAGTTTCCTTTTGCACAGATTATCGTCTTTCCCTCCCTTGCTCTTAAGCCTATTTTATCAGGCTGAAGATCCCCATTCAGATGTACAAGAACATCATTGATCAAGATACACATTTGCAGATATACCAAAACATGGGGATTCTGGGCTGCTCAGAGAAATAAATGGGTTTTTTTAATTTGGTCAGAGACAGTGTCTTTTCCCTGGGAAACAATGGATTTTTTTTTCTAGCTGGAACCTTCTGCAGGAATATTGTACCTGAGTCAGCACTTTAGCATGGAAAATTTGAGCACCCAAGGCCAGTGCCTGTGATATTACTTGACCTTGGCCTGTGGGCTTGGCTTAGCCCTTTTCTGGGCTATTTCTCAGGAAAAAAGTATTATTATTTGGGTATTTTTGAAGTGTCATCCTGTTTATTTGCATACAAAGGTGGTTTTGGTGGAGTTTTTTTTGTTTTGTTTCGTTGTTTTTTTTTTTTTCCTGAACGTCTCTGTAGGGAAAGAAGGGAAAGGAGAAGAAAGTTCAGCCTCCTTTTTTCACTTGGTGTGTTTGGTAAGCGGTTCTTCCTCCCACAGTCTGCACTTATCTTTTCAGTCAGCTCTGCCTCAGAGACCTTTCTGTTTTCATTGTCAGTGCAGGACTACTGACCTTCCTTCCTGCTGGCTTTCTGTCTCTCAAATACCACCATAGCTGCTGTCAGTCACATAGCCTCTAAGCAACTACTCATTCCTGCTTGTAAAATTAAGAATAAACTTCATTATATCAAGTGATGGACCTATGGACTTGTAGGTGCTGGACTGTAGCTTGAGTCAAAAAAGGGACTCATCTTGCCTAACTTCAGAAGGCTACACCTGATTAGTAAACCTAGGATCCCTTTGCAATTTACAGAAACAGGTACTTCTAGAAGGCAATCCATTTGTTTTGTTGTATATATTTACTTTAGAATGAAATGAAGCACTCTTTAAAAATGTTTCTTTTTCCCTATAACCTATAAAGATAATTTAAATAATCAGATGAGAGTTGTATACTTGGTCAGACAAATGTCACGTATCATACTGAGAAACAAAATCTTGCTCTGGATATGTCCTGGTAGAAGGGACTACAGCTCAGTTCCTTCCCTTCTCCTGTCCTTAAGATAAAAAATGGGGGTCTGCCACTGAATCTGGAGCTCTACTCAAACTTGCACCCAGTCATGTGTGCACCTTGACTAGTGGGCAAGTGTGCATTGGGACCTGCACCTGAAAGGAAGCCAAATGCCCAGAGACTACCCCTTAGCATTCCTATGCAAACTACTACTTTGGATGGTGGCTTCCTATTGTTTCCAGTTATTATGAATTGAAACGCTTCCCATTACTTATTAATTAACATGAATTAAAGGTCCTATCACTTCTATCTGCTTTATCAAGGTCTGTGACTGACAACATTAATTATTATCTTCTACCATAAAAAGACATTTTAATCTGAGGTCTGGAGTTGCTTTGTGGGTTGGTTTGTGTTTGTTTTTTAAACAGCATTCTCCGGAAGAAAAGAAAAAACAGCATGATTGCAATATTATCATAGCTCTGGCATCGTTCAAGCGAGAGTCCTTGTGGTTTTAAATAGAAAACATCTGCAAACAAGGTATGTCTCACAAATGGTTCTTGCCTTTGAAAGTTATCTTCCCTGTTGGTCTGGGTAAAGGCAACATTTCTTGTTATGCACAACTTTGGGTAGATTGCTGGGTGGTGATGCATACTTAAGATTTTTTGTTTATTATGCTTGTCAGATGGGGCTGCGCTCTCACTGGTGCACTGACACCTGGAGAAAGGTCAGAATATTTTTAATTTTTCTATGCTCCTGGTGTGAAGTTTATAGTAGCTTTGCATGCATCTATGAGAACTGGAAAAAAAAACTTCTTTCACGTGGTTGAGGACATACTTTCATGCAGATCAGTGCAAAGCTTTTCTTTTATGTCTTCTGGGTTTTTATTAATGGGATTATAGAAGGTGTGTTGGCCAAAGGTCATTCCTCTTTCTGCCACTCACCTTTTCAGATGCAGAACATATTTATTTCACTTTCAGGACTGAAAGCTTCTGAGTGAACTTGAGATTCAGTGACCAGGAAAAGGGCAGCACACAACGGAGCTGCAAAATTGGAGTTCTAGGATTAGCAAAGCAACAACTGACATTAACAGTGAATCAATGAGCTGTATGTGAATTCAGATAAAATCTAACCGTTGACAGAGGAACTAAGAGCAGGGAGATACTGGAAAACCCAATTTCAGATTTAGCCAGATGTCACTAAACCTTCACAAGATATCTGATTCCAATTCCTAGATGTCTGTCTGTCACTCCTGCTCTGGCTAACTATGCAGGAGTTTATTGTGGCCTTGCTTGCGTATCTGTTACTCTTCAAAGAAAAGAATTTTTTTTCTTGTGCCGGTCCTAAGAAAAGGAAAAAATCCTTCAGCAGAAGAAGTCTGTGGCAGCTTCATTCTAAGGACTAATGGGTAAGATTAAAAAAAAAAATAAATCTTTATCTCATTCTGTAAAAAGGGTCTTTGCCAAATGTGGAGGGGTTCAATTCAAAGGAAAAGATCTCCAAGGCTCAAGACACTGGAAAAAATATTCTTAGATTACTTCTCATCCATTCTAAGGAATAAGAGGACCATGCTCCTTCTACAGCTTCTGACTGCTCAGATTTGACATTTATTCCAATTTTTCCCAGTCAAATTTATTTCTTTTTTCTTCCAAACTATTCTCAGATTTTAGGGAGGAAATGACTCTCCAGAGCCTTACTCCTTCAAAGGGGGCCCAAAGATGACCTATAAGAGCTGTTAACCTCTCCTGTCTTTACCTCCACCCACTCCTATCCTTTTGTATTTTGACTTCAGTAATCAGATCAAACATTTATTCTCTGTTCGATTCACAATTTCTCTTCCATTTCAAAAGAGGAAACTCATTCCTGTAAATAGTATTTTCTCATTTTTTTGAGTAAGTTTATACTGTGATCTTCAAATGAAAGTGAAGATTATCTAAAGGAATTTTTACATGTCCATTGAGGACAAACTCATAACTGTAAGTTGAAGGAATGACAATAATTACACAATATCCTTTACAGAGCAACTCAGGTAAGCCTGGCAGAAATTCACAACTTGTAAATGTCAACGATGTCATGAGGAGATTGTATCACAAAGACAAAAATGTTTTCTGATTCACTGGATGAAGAATTTAAGTAGCCTGCAGCAGTCATTCAATGTGGCCTTTTTGTGATGGGGCAATCTCATTTTCTGTGAATGCTGCTATTAAGGAATTGTTCTGTGTTGAACATCTGAATTAATTTATCAAATAAAATTGAATAAAGTGATTGTTCAATAACCCAAATGTTCACCTCTACCATACTTGCCACATCTCTTCCTAGTTTTGGAGACCTAAAACTAAAAATCATAGGGATAAATATATACCTAATTCGTTATTTTTCAGTACAATTCATTAAAAAAAGGATATTTATACTGTACCCCTTATACTAAACACAAAACTGAACCAGCTGAAAGGAATTAAGGCCACCTGCAAAACCAAAACCTTCTTTTGAATCATTTTGTTGTGGTTTAACCCCAGCTGGCAACCAAGCCCCCACAACTGCTCATTCTCTCCCCTTGCAGCAGGATGGGGGAGAGGATAGGAAGAGTAAAAGTCAGAAAACTCCTGGGCTGAGATAAAGACAGTTTAGTAAGTAAAGCAAAATCTGGGTGCACAAGCAAAGCAAAACCAGGAATTCATTCACCATTCCCATGGGCAGGCAGGTGCTGAGCCACCTCCAGGAAAGCAGGGCTCCATCACGTGTAACTGTTACTCGGGAAGAGAAGTGTCGTAATTCTGAACATGCACTCCCTCTGTCTTCTTCCCCCCACTTTATACGCTGGCCATGACGCCATACGGTGTGGGAAATCTCTTTGGTCAGTGCGGGTCAGCTGTCCCGGCTGTGTCCCCTCCCAGTTCCCTGTGCCCCCTCAGCCTGGTGGGATGGGGTGAGGGGCGGCAAAGGCCCTGGCTCTGTGTCAGCCCCACTCAGCAACAGCTAAAGCATCCCTGTGTTATCAGCACTGTGTTCAGCACAAATCCTAATCACAGCCCCATACCAGCTACTGTGAAGAAAATTAACTCTACTCCAGCCAAAACCAGCACACTTCTGTATGATAACATTGCATGATGAATTGAGTAGATTTCTGGGCCTACACCACTATTACAAAACTACCAGAAGTCAAAATCAGTTTATAATAAAAGAAACTGTCCAACACAGAAGTATTATTTTTGATTCTATGGCTTTTCTGCTAATAAATCAAAATAATTTCAGATGTGCACAACAAAAAGAGAAAGGGAATTGATAAAAAATAATAAAATCAAATAAACTTCTGATTGGATATTGGGGGGGTGGGGGTGGGGAGTGGGGTGGGGAGCAGAATCTTGACCATGATCGAAGACTGGAACAAGGGTTCGGAAAGGTAGTGGAGTGCAAGCACCCATCCTTGGAGGCTGCCAGGATATGGCAAGGTCCAAGTGACCTCTGCTTTGAGCAGGTGGCTCAACCAGGAACTTCATGATGTCATTCTAACCTGAATTACTCTATCATACTATGATTTTAAGTTAAACATCCTCCTTATTATATAAATATGCATGCACAGAAGGAAATAACACCATGGTTGGAAATTATCTGTGAGAAGCTTCTGGTTTGAAATGGCGACAGGAGTCTGAGATGATCCAACTTATGGTAATGGGACCTGTGTTTTTTCCTTGGGAGTGACTTCTATTAATTTCCAAGACTCTAAGCTATATCTGTGGAGATATACTTCAGTGAGAAATGGTTTCCTAGGAAGAAGACCAAGCGTGATTATACTGGGAGAAAAGCAGAGGACAGTTCTTCATCCACCACCAGCTTCTGACCCATTGGCCATGTCAGTGGATGTAGTTCTCTGCTATGTCATGAATGTACAGAAGCTGACCCCACATGTGAATTTACCCTGACACTTTTGGAATAGGTATTTTTTGGGTTCCTTCTCTTGATTTTTAGGAGGTTTGTTCTGGAATTGCCTTCTTAAGGCTAAAAATTGTTTAATATTCAACCAAATGGGACTTATTCCAAATTTGTCCATTGCAATACACCTTCCTCTTTCAGAGTTTGTTTTTTGTTGTGGTTAGGCTGGTATTTTGTGGAGAATACTTATGGCTCCACTAAACCAGCCAGTCTGCTCCAAAATTAATGGGATGTCTGCTGCCTAGCAGCCTTTCTGTTCACTTGTTTGGCCTGAACACTCCTCTTCAGCCAAGTGCAATGCAATATCCCCTGTGGTACTTGTAAAGACCTTGTATAATGGCTCTAATATTTACCTAGATCTACTGGAATAGTTTATCTAGTATGCCTTTTTGCAGGTGCATCCCATTGTAATCATGCTGTACCTGGCAAAGCCCCTGATCCTTCTCTCCTTTTGTGTTTTAAACTGATTTTATAGCACGAATCCTTGGGTTTAGTCCCTTGGGGTTTTTTTCTGCTGCAGAATGTCATTCAAATTGTAGTCTAAGTCCTCAAGGTCATTCATTGCTTCCTCGGTGTTTATCTTGATCTGCTTTGCTATTGATAATGCCTCTCAGATTTGCTTCAGTGACAAATTTCGTTAGCATAGTCCTTTTTGTGCCAAAGTTTATTAGTGCAAATACTCATTAAGTCCCGAAACCATTCCTCCACTGGTACTCTTTGTTCAGTAACCCCTGCTTTGCAAAACCTTCTTTACTTATTTTTGCAGCTTCTTTTATTCCCTCCATCCATGTTCATTAAGAATTTTTCATGTGGCATTTATCAAAGATTTTGCTGCAACCTAGGTAGGTTCAGCATATTGAACACCTTTTGTCCCCCCAGATCTGTTAGTTACTTTATCAAAGATACAGATACACATTTTGAAATTACAGTATGTTAAACCTAAAAAAGGTAGCTGGGATGGATATGTATCACAGACAGTGGAATAGTGTACGTAAAATACAAATGGGTTTTTTTTGTGACACTAAATGATTGTTATGTGCTCCTTTCAAATAGTTTGGGTTTGTGTCCAGTGTTATTTTTACTAGCTTGTTACACCTCCAAGAAAAGTAGAAATCTCTATTTTTGCACTTGCTAAGAGAAAACTAACCTGATTTCACTGAGCACAGCTGTCAGAACACTCAGACAGTAGGGGAAGCACTTCTCACTTACCAACAAGCTCTGGGAGGTATTTTAAAGCAAAGCTTTAATTACATTTGTCATTTCTGAGTCTCCAGTCCAAAAGTGTTAAAGCAGAATAGTAGGCAAATAAATTATTTTTGATGTTGTGGCATGAACACAATGCAGTTATCATGCTAGGATTTTTACCTTTTCAGAAAAGCAAGCAGGAGAAAATGTAGTCCTTAGCATATTATGTGTAAGTAAATAAACCAGGAATATGCTGATATTGGAAGTTACTTTATTACCCTGAAGTCTAAATTAACTTTATATTTTACTGGAGAAAAACAAAGACATGATATTTTTGTAAAGTTGAAAAATTTGGTCTGTAAATTACAATTAGGTTAGTAAGCTCCCTGAAAATCAAGTTGTAGTAAGAAAAGCACAGTGCTAAGTGTACAGAATACAAATGTCCCATAGTGTGCTGTACTGGACCTGTGACCACCAGTAATAAATTTTAAGTAACTGTTTCTGCCTAATTTGATGGTGAGGTGGGCTGGTCCCATACCTATTGCAGAAATGGGAGGTGTTAGCAGATGAAGTACATTCAATGAGAGGACAGATAATGCCAGTGATATTGGCAGCAAAGGAGCACAATGTCAGACTCTGGAAAACATGCTCATTTGAGTGGATAATGGGCACTCAGATGATGATGAAGGTACTCCTGTGAGCAGGACTGCCTGAAAGCAGGTAATCCTGCTTGCCCTGAAAAACTGTCAGATGCAAAGACATGATGGATGGGAGGGTACGTCAAAACAATAAGACATTACTAGAGCTGAAAAGTTATAAATGTTCCAGGGATTAAATGATGATGATGGAGGTGATTTGAAAAGGCAGAACATGAGCATTTAATGTCCAAACCATCTTGAACATTGCTAACTGTTCAATGCATGCATTTCAGCAGAGGGTTGGGCTTGCTTCCACATAGGACCTGAAGATGCCACAAGCTGATGCATAGTGTTCTAAAGACCATCGCATGTTTGGTGCAGGAGGGAGGAATGATTGTTAACCCATTGTAGGCACTGGGCATAAGCTCTGGTCTACCTTCTTTGTCATGGAAAGTTTGTACTGATCCTGCTTCTGTGTCAGCTCATGCCACTAATCAACAGTGGTTGCTATTTAGAGAAGGGCCGAGCCCCTTCTTTTGCTTTCAAATATATTTTGTAGCTTCTCTGTGCTGGACAAAATTTTCTGTTTTCTTTTTCCTTTCCAAACTGTCAGACTGCTAAGCTGAATAAAAAAAAAATAAATCAGTTTTGCTTTTAAATATTTTGGGTAATTTATATTTTTTTTGCAAGTGCACAGCTTTAATGACATAAATAATTCACAACTTTCTGTCCAGACCAACCTGTAGGGCTTTAAGCCTTCTTTATATGCTATCTTAAGCCTACCCGGTAGGGGAGTCTGTTTGTTCTTAACTGCTGCTGCAAGTCTGTGTGTCTGGTCAGCATGATACTATTGTAAAGACAGTATGTACAATCCTTGGACGTGTGATAGCTCAGGTATGAGAAATATGGCACACAGCAGGAAAGACCAAATTCCCTTTGCTGGTGTGACGCTGTGATGGTCAGACTAGTCAGAAATGTATAATCACGAGAAAGCTCTGCAATGATAAAAGAAACATAAACGTCTACCTGGCTTCACTGGGTCCTGTTGCAATCAATTGTTCCACAGACTGAGTGGAAGATAGTGCAAGAGCAACTTCTACACACCCAAACTGTCAGCTTGATATGCCCCTGCCTTAAGACATTTTCCCTATGTAACCTCAGAGACTTTGAACTGAAACCTCTTCTTTTTGAAGTTTATAAAATCCTGATCCAGACTACTGCTTGGTTCTGCAAAATCCTGATTTAACAGCCGTTAACAGCTGTTGACAGCTGAGCATGTCAGCGTTTGGTGCGGTAAAAGCACTAAACAAAATGAAGGTTTGAAAGCAAAACAGGATTTTTCAGTAACTTCATGGATCTGGTGGTAAAATACAAAGAGAATAATGTAGTGGAGAATGTGGAGACTGACACTAGAACTCAGCACTTGTAGAAGTACTGAGCTTTGAAAATATTTTTATCATTATTTTTTAAATTTTATTGTAATGGGCCAGATGTTGTGAGTAGGCTTCTGTCAGGTTCCAGATCTGATGGTATAAGCACCAGAGCTATACTGATATGTGTCTAGACACGTGTCCTCACTCTTAGGAAAATCCAAAAAAATCTAATTCTGGCACCTCTGTCTTTACTGTATCTACAACACATGATATATAGGATTGGAGTATGTATATATAACACTGGAGGCCTGCTGAAATTACCTTTCCTGTCCTCATTTACTCTTCCCTTAAGCATCCCTCAGCCTGCTATGTGCAATATGCTCCTCCTGCATTGTCTATTACCGGAGCTTTTTGCTAGGTTGTGAAACTGATGCTTCAATGTTCATGTTCCTTGTACAAACTCAGTGATAAATGCAGTCTCCAAGGATGCAATTCTAATGGAAAAGGAATGAAGAGAGCTGGCAGTTTCTCTGAGAAAACGATATTACAACAACGCAAAGTATCCCAGCAGAGAGTAAGGACAAGAATGTGGTACGTGGCCAACTTGGTTAACTCATGAGCTGACTTCAAACACAGGAAAAAAATGCAAGTTTCCAGTGACAAAAAAAAAAAAAAAAAAAAGAAAAGAAAGCACAACCTGTGAAGTAGCTTGCAAGAGGAAAAGTAACAAATATAACTTTATGCCTACGGTAGGGAGAGAATTTCTGATCTGCTTCTCAGCTGAGTGAAAGCTACCAAAAAATGATGCCAAGAACAGCTTAATGTTCAGTGTTTGGGGTTTGTGCTAGTCTTCACTGAAAATGCCAGTGGTAGGAGGTAGTGAGCACAAACAATACCCAGTGATAAAGCATGGATTTCCAACTTAGAATAGGGGAAAGTGCTCCAGCCACATTTCCCAAGTCACAGAAGTCAAAGGCAGGGGCTGGGAGGATGAAGAACCACCCACTACAGAAGATCAGAGTCAAGATGACCTAAGGAAATGGAAGATGCTCAAGTCCATGTGACCTGATGAAATGCATCCAAGGGTCCTGCGGGAACTGACAGATGAAGTAGCTAAGCCACTCTCAAGCACATTTGAGAAGTCGTGGCAGTCCACTGAGGTTCCAACTGAGTAGAAAAGGGGAAATATAATCCCCATTTTTAAAACTGGAAAAAAGGAAAACCTGAGGAACTAATGGCCAGTCTGTCTCTCCTCTGTGCCCAGCAAGATCATGGAGCAGCTCCTCCTGCAAACTATGCCAAGGCACATGGAAAATAAGGAGGTGACTGGTGACCACCAACATGGCTTCACTAAGGGCAAATTGTGCCTGACAAATTTCGTGGCTGTCTACGACAGGATTACAGACATGGTGGATAAGGGAAGAGCAACTCATGTAATCTACCTGGACTTGTGTAAAGTATTTGGCAATGTCCCTTATGACATTTTTGTCTCTAAACTGGAAACATGGATTTGATGGGGGGACTATTTGGTGGATAAGGAATTGACTGGATGGTCACGCTCAAAGAGTTGTGGTAAACGGCTCGATGTCCAAGTGAAGACCAGTGATATGTGGCATTACTCAGGAGGTGGTATTGGGGCCAATGGTGTTTAACATCTCTGTCGGCAACATGGACAGTGGGATTGAGTGCATTCTCATCAAATTTGCCGATGGCACCAAGCTGTGTGGTGTGGTCAACACACTGGAGAGAAGGGATGCCATCTGGAGGGACCTTGAGAGGCTTGGAAGGTGGGCCTTTGTGAACCTCATGAAGTCCAACAAGGCCAAGTGCAAGGTCCTGCAACTGGGTTGGGCCAATCCCAAGCACAAATACAGGCTGGGTAGAGAATGGATTGAAAGCAGCCCTGAGGAGACAGGCTTGGGGGTGTTGGTGGGTGAGAAGCTCAACATGACCTGGCAATGTGAGCTTGCAGCTCAGAAAGCCAACCAAATCCCAGGCTGCATCAAAAGAAGCATGGCCAACAGGCTGAAGGATGTGATTGTCTCCCTCTGCTCCACTCTTGTGAGACCCCCCTGGAGTTCTGCATTCAGCTCTGGGGTCCCTAACATAAGAAGGACATGGACCTGTTGGAATGAGTCTAGAGGAGAGCCACAAAGATGATCATAGGGCTGGAAAACCTCCATTATGAGGAAAGGCTGCGAGAGTCGGGATTGTTCAGCCTGAAGAAGAGAATGCTCTGGGAAGACTTTATAAGAGCCTTCCAGTACCTAAATGGGGCCTAAAGAAAAGCTGTAGAGGGACATTTTGTAAGGGCATGTAGTGGTAGGACAAGGGGGAATGGCCTTAAACTAAAAGAAGCTAGACTTAGATTAAATATTAGGAAGAAATTCTTCACTGTGAGGGCGGTGAGGCACTGGCACAGGTTGCCCAGAGCAGCTGTGGGTGCCCCATCCCTGGCAGTGCTCAAGGCCAGGCTGGATGGGGCTTTGAACAACCTGGTCTAGAGGAAGGTGTTCCTGCCCAGGGCATGGGGCTTGTAACTATGTGATCTTTTAAGTTCCCTTCCAACCCAAACCATTCAATGATGCTTTGATTCTATGAAAAAGTAGATTATGTTCTTAAATTGATGTTTCAAGCAAGCTTGGCATTTGGAATTTAATCCTCAGGTATTTTAAAGAATACTTTATATAGTCTGAGAACCATTAGAATTTCAGAATTTTGTGGAAGATGGGTGTGATGATAGAAGAAATGTGGAAAAGAATGTAACTGCCATTCAAAGAATGGCTGAGAATGGATTTATGGAACAGATAGCTTAAATTCAATCCTTGGGGGTGGTGGGTGGTGGGGGAGAAAGGCATGTAATATGATTATTTGTAAGTATTTGGAAGACGACACAGAGATGAGCAGCAGATAATAGAGATTTGTCAAGGATAACTTGTGTCAAACTTACGTACTTTGCTTCTGCAAATAAAGTAACAGAAAACGTAAAAAGAGTAAGAGCATTAGATGTCATACAACCTGATTTTAGGGCTTATTCTGGTATAAATCAAAGATGCTGAAATGATTTCCTCCAGGAGAAAATGTACCTTGATATATCTAGTCCACTCAAGCAGTTTCAGTAGAGTATCATTTTAACTTGGAGAATGTGAACACAGAAGCAACAAATCTTTGGTAGCTTGGAACCAGCAGAAGTAATAGACATGACAGGATGAATAAAGTATTATTGAGGAAATGTGTTTCACCTGAAATTTAGCATATCTTTTTAATAACAGCTATAGAAAATAACTGTTTGCAAAAAACTGTGAGAGAACCTTGGGCTTCTCAGTGGGTATGTTTTTTAACACAAGGTTATCAGAGACAGGTATTTGGCATTTTCAGGTCCCCTCAAGTTTTTTCTGGAGGTGAACATCTAAAAATAGAGACACCAAAAATGACTAGTCATCTCCAATTTGATTAGTATTAATTTTTAAACTTACATAAAAGTTTACTAAGTTTAATTGAAGCCATTTCTGAATGAGACTCTCTTTTTTCTTTCTTTTTTTTTTTTTAATATAATAACAAAAGGTATCTGAGACATCTGTACTGCATTGGTACATGTGAATCAGAACTTATTAGAGATCCTTATCCTTCTGGAATTATCAGTTTTGGAATTTGAATCTACATTCTGAACCTAAATTTGGCATTGGCTAAACTGGCAATGGAAACTGTTGGAAACTGCAACCCACCCTATATGTTCACTAATAGGTGGTTGTAAATACTGGCTACCATGGATCCCATTCTTCTGGATGGTGCTATACAGCTTCTCATATGAGAGATTTTGAAGGTCTTTTAAAATGTTTAAGAAGGTCTAGCTTCTTTACCCAATCTAAGCTTTCTATCTTTTTTTTGTGTGTGTGTGTGTGTGTGGTTTTTTTTATTGTTGTTGTTGTTGTTTTAACGTGAAAAAAAAAAGCCTATGGCTTACAGGGGAATATTTTACACCATAGATCCCTGTTCTTTTACCCACAGATCCACCAAGAAATCTCAAGCCAGTTGATAGCTTAACTTCTGCTGCAGCTTGAACTAATATTAGAAGTATCAGTGGGGCACAGCATCCTACAAAAATTCCTCTCTAAATGTTTGTACCAAAGTTTAATGATGATCTTGGGGGGGAAAATGTTTCTAATTAGTATTTTAATAAATATTCTGTAACCATGGTTCTTAGTAGAGAAATGCAGGAAATTTTAACTATGAAGGGAAGTAAAAGTACTGAGTTTCAATACACAGTTTCAGGAGGAGGAGGAGGGGGTGAAGGAGGGGGGAAATCACATTAAAGCAGAGGAAAACTGCAAGGAGGAAGGAACAGCAGAGACAAAGAGCAATGTACCGACTGTAAGCCCCCATTCCCCATTCCCTCGGCACCACGTGGAGGGGTAGAGGTGTCTGGAGTGGAAGAATGAAGTTGAGCCTGGGAAAGGGAATGTCTTAATGCTTGTCATTTTTATTCTTTCTATCCAAAACTACTTTAATTGGTAATAAATAAAAATAAAGTTTTCCTGAGTCTGTTTTTCCCATGGCAGTAAGTGATCTTCCTGTCTTTATCTCAACTCAAAAGACTTCTGAGTCCTATTTTTTCTATGCTGTCTCCCCTGTCCCACTGAGGTGGGGTGTGAACAAGCAGCTGGGTGGGAGTTTTATGGTTTGCCAGGGCCAATCCACTACAATCTGCAAGGTCATGAGCAAGTATAACAACACCTTAGAAAAGCCAGCAGCAAATGTTCAAACCTGTGCTGAGGAGCAGGGCCAGGACACCCAGCCCTTGCATTGCTCTTGGATTCATGCTACCAAAACTTGAAAGTAGCAATCTCTAGGGAGAGCATGAATAACTTTAAGGAAGGATGGTGCTGCTGCTGAATTAACTTCCATTATTTCACCTCTCTTCAAGAGGAATATATTACTGACATGCCCTATGACTATAATCATATGTAGAGTTGTATTGAGTGTGCTTATGTACCACATCAGATTAAGCACCAGTGGTTTTTGTTAATGCTTCAGGAAAATTGGACTGTTCAGAGTTTTTGCTACTTTTAAAGAAATCTCCTAGTATTATTCACTTTTGTGCTGTTAATGCTTGAAACAACCACATGACACTATTCTCTGGAGCAATGGTGAACTGATAAAGCAGAAGGCAGTTAAGATGCCTGAATTGTTTCCTTGTTTAATTTCTTCTATATTTTTTCTTTCAGATTCCTTTGTCTCTATTGGAGGATGAGTTACATAACAAAAATTTATTTCAATATTATTATGATGATGCAGAAGTATTTGGAAAAGATTTCCTGGAATATAGAGAGTGGTAGAAAACATTTCTTCTATCCAGACTCAAGAAAAGATATTAGGGTATGGACTTTTTGAACCAGACCCTGTGCCTCCACAGAAGATATTTCTGTACCTCCATGCCAGGTGGAAGGTTAGCAGATCTGGAAACTAGGCTATTCTAAATCAATATTTGTTTTCTCAAATAAAATAAAGACAAGCCAGAACTCATTAAGTTTCTACTCCCTCGCTGGTTTTCTAAAATTTCATGTGGAAAAAAGAAACTGTTGCTTTCTCAGAATGACAAGTCACTGTCTCTGTAACCTCTGTTTCTTTTTATCTAGATCTAGATCTATATCTATTATTTTTAAGGAACAGTAATATCTGCATGCCATGTGGCCCAACCATTGTTTTCACCAAGGGTATGGATGATGAACTTAGGTTGTGTGTTGTTCTTCTGAAAGTGGTCAGACTTTACTACTTTCTCTGAATGATACTATGTATGAAAGCATTTTCCTGAAGTGTACCTTGAAGCTTTGGAAGGAAGAATTTGTAATAGTGTTGTGCCAGCAATTCAGCACCACAGGAGAGAACCAATGGTTACATCTTTTCTCCGGCCAGCTGTAGAGCTGAAAGATTAATAATTTTAAAATACACCAAAAATGAACAAACCCCCCCAAGAGATAAGCTACAGCTCTACATCTAAATCTACAGTCAGTGAAAAATTCAAAAATAACTACATGGCTAGCTGATTCAGCAGAGGAATAACTGCTGAAAAAAAATGTTTTACTAGATGAGCACTCCCTTTTATTCCAGAGAACATACTGGGAAAGGACAAATGAACCCACCATAGCTAAAGGCAGAAGTATCCCTAAATGGCCATTGGCGGTATTCTTTTCCTAGATCTTCGTACAAACTCCTAAAACCCGCGGTGATATTGGTAATTAGAAGATTTCCAGGTGCCTGAACTATCTACATATCTTGCTACCTGTAGCCAGATAAATCTATTAGGTGAACACACATATCTTTCCCATGGGCAGGGTGCATCATTCTGAAAGTGGCTGAGGCTTTTTGCAGCTATGGCTGGAAAATCATTTTGAAAAATGCCCAGACATTATAGAAGCACAACAAACGTCCTTCAGATTTTCTCCAGTGCTCAGACACAATAAGAACTGTGGGTTGGAAAAGCATTCTGGTAGATGACATCTAAGTAAATATGCCCATAATATATCCTGCTTTCTTTATATTGGTACCTAGAGTAAAGCCATAACAAAACCTACACAACTCTCTGTAGTTTTAAATTTCCATTCTGAGGCAGTCCTTATCACAAAACTTTTCTAGAAATCTTAATTTATTTATTTACTTCTTTCATGACACAATTATATCTAAGCTCCAAAGGCAAGGAGTGTCAAAGCTTCTGAGATGTTGCACAAATAAACCTTGCAATGGGACCCTCAGCCTTGGATTAGGTAATCAGCTCTCCTGTCAGGGCACTGGGATAATTAGTCTGCTATGGTATACCTTATGCTGTGTTACTGCAGGATGATGTCAAAAAGGATTGGCCTTGTCACTACAGATTCTACCTCTTTAGCTTCTCTTGCAAATTTCATGTTCATTTAGCTCTAAGGTATATTAGTTTAGGGTGATGATGTGATGTAGATACAAGACATCAAGAAAAAGCTTTTCTTTAGATTAATTTGTGGAACCATCTTACTTACAATTATAAGATCTAATGAAAGGGAGGGCTGGACATGAGTAGTGGCAACTAAGAAAAGAGGGGGATTTCCTTTCTAAAGTTAGCCTGAAGTTTGAAAAGTGCTTTTTCATGCTTAAAGACAAGATTTCCAGAGTTGTCAGACTCGACATCCTGAGATATACAAGGCAAGAATACTAAAGAAGCAGTCTTGGCACCTAACCAACTGCTGCTTTGGAGCATCACTTAGCAATGGATATCTAGGCATTAAAGGTTTTATTTTGTGTATTTAGGCACCATGTAGAATGACTGCCAGAAAGACACTGGAGTCCAAATAGCCTCCCATCCACCCTATCTTGCAGTGAGGGAATATTAAAAATTGGTTTTGAAGTAACCTCTGTCCTCTGCAGAGAAGCCTGGAGTGCACTCAGTGCTGTTAGAATACAGCAATGCATACTCCAAATGAGCATGAGCTCCAGGTCTCCAGCTATTCCATCTGCTTTTGAAGAGGAAAATCACAAGAGTTTTTCCATAGAATTATCAATTCAGGGAATGGTTTAGATGGGAAAGGACCTTCAAAGCCCATCTAATTCCAACCCTCCTGGTCAGGAGCAGGGACATCTTTCACTAAGCCCAGGTTGCTTAAAGTTCCATCCAGCCTGACCTTCAACACTAATGGGGCATCCACAACTTTTCTACGTTACCTGTTGCAGTGTCTCACCACCTTCATTGTGAAAAATGTCTTCCTTTTATCAAATCTAAACCTACCCTCTTGTCTGTTACAGCTTTCACTACAGGCCCTGATAAAAAGTCTCTCTCCATCCTCCTTGTAGGCTCCCTTTAAGTACAGAAAGGCTGCAACAAGGTCTCCCTGGAGCCTTCTCTTCCCCAGGCTGAACAGCCCCAACTGTCTCAGCCTTTCTTCATAGCAGAGGTGTTCCAGCCCTCTGATCATCTTTGTGGCCTCCTCTGGAGCCACTGTAACAGGTCCATGTCTTTAGTGTGTTGGGAACCTCAGAACTAGGGATTCAGGGTCTATAGGTTAATGTCTTGAATCTGAAGCTCTAAGCAGCTCATTGGATATAAACTGGTAGAAGCTTTTAGGTACCTTTTTAAGTCGTGATACCAACCATAGAATAGGTGTCATTTTTATAGATATTCTGAGAACATCAGAGATACCTAAATGGTAGACTTCGGTGGTTACATCTCTGACATGACATCTTGGAGGATGTGAAATGAAACTAAATGCTTGGTTTGCTACTGTCTTCTGTGAAGACTTTGCAGTTCATGGGAAACATCTATAAACTATCTGCCTCTCCCATTTAAAAGTCTGTGATACTCATATTGAATTTTAAAGACAAAATATATTTAGCAGGTAATTAATCTTTGCATTGCTTAAGAATTTTTAACTGTAGGAACATCCTGAGCCACTGGATCTGCTTTGATGCTTTCATGCAGTTGTGGCTTATAGCAATTAAATGAATCAAGCTCCATCTCAAAATAGGATATTTTTTGCTCTCAGCACTTTAGTTGGGATGTATCTTCTAAATCTTTCTATATTAATGAGGCATTTTCTTCTAGTTTCTACGGGAAATTAATTCAAAGGCAGTTTTGTGCTTAATTTCTGCCAAAACATTCCTTTAGATTACATAAATTACCTCTTTTCCTGAGATTGCTCACCATTCTCTGTCTCTTCAGTCCCTATCTTTAAGTAATTTATGGGTCTCGGGGTATCTCTCTGTTTTCATTTTGTCAGTTTTTACAAGTCCATTCTCTTGCTTTTTGCTCACGAGATTGGCTTTGTGTTCCCGACAGAATTCTAACTGCACCTACTCCAATCTGAATTAAGCATCTGGGACGTGGGTCATAAGGATTGTAAACAGTACTCCAGAAGAGGTTTCTCTGGAGTCTGTCACAGTGAAATTAATAGTTAGAAATCAGTACTGGAAATACCTTCATCACTCAGAATATCCCAAGATTTTATTGATGTTTTTCATGGTCTGATCATCCTAGCAGCTCTATATGATCTTGTGATTTACTGAAAAACAGAAGTCTTTTTCTCCCTCTCTGCCTATCCTTGTTACTATTGAAGAAGTTTCTTCCAGACACAAGTTCAAGTCATATCCTTCCCAGGTGGGCTTACTATTTCAGACCCTTTAATTTCCTTGCAAAGGAGTTTGACAGTTCCATAAGAAGCACTGCCAGAATCTCATTCAGATTTTTCTTGTTCAAATTTACACTGCCCTTGTATAGAGTTAACTCCTGGTTCTCGAATCTGCTGCTGGGGCTGGGGATCTAAAAGTTAGCTTGACTGGAGAATTAAAACAAAGTCAATATCCTCTCAGAAGGTGTCTAGAAAAGCTTCACTGTGAAATTTGCCTATTATCTCAGTTATTTAACAAGCTATTAGTAGTTACGCAGAGGAAACAACTTAACGAAGGACTTAAATAACATTAGCAGTTCCACTCCAAAGAGGTGAAGTTCAGGAGAAGATTCAACCTGCCTTCTCAAGAATCATTCAGTGTTGGAAAGCAGGAAAAAGGAAAAGAGAGTTTAAACGGTAAAAAGGCCCCTGAACAGACCTTAAGTAATAATGGAAGTACAAAATCTAGAATACTTCCTAGATTTTCTCCTACAAAATCCATTTGCAGCAATGGGATATGAAAAAAAGCACAAAGACCTTGACTACAGGCTAATAAACATCTCCAACTTGTCTCCTGAATGCTGGAAATGCCTGATGCATTTCAACTTGGGATCAATAAGAGATTAAATGCATATATTTTTATTTCTTTATGACATATAACTCTAACAAGCCTTTAGAACCTTCTTGACCATTTTTCATGTTGTAAATGAGTGTTTTATTAATTCCGGTTTTTTGAATGAAAGTTTTTTGGCTGTCTGATTTCTCTGCTGCCTGGATTGAGTGACAGGTACTTACTGAATGGGAATCTTAAAATCAGGTTATTGGAAACCTTCTTGAATCACTCACCAACTCAATATGATTCTCCTAGAAAGATGCAGGTAACAAGAAATATACAGCTGCACAGACTAGTTTGGGAGTTGATAGTGCTGAAGTCACTCAGCATATGTGCTTTCCAGGGCCACTAAGAGCCAAAAAACTTTCTTGGCATGAGCTGTGACAGTGGGAGCAATGCCAGAGTCCTGAGGATTAGGGACGTGTTTGCATAGGTTTGTACTCAGCACTCTGTCTCTCTGCAATGGTGTCACTTAGTCCTCATGGACCTGCTAGATCTTTAGCTCAGGGGTGGAAGCTCACACTACGAACCAGAGGTAACTCCTGCTTCTGATGATCTACTAAAGTTAATTTTGCAACTGGCAGCAAAGTGCTGAGTTACGTCCCCATTCAGTCAGTCTCACCTTTCCCTGCTCAGATCTGTGTTAGTGACAAGCAGCCTTGTTCAGGAAGGAAATTAAAAGAAATGGTAGATTGAAGTGATCCTTAATTATTGAGAGAGTTTTTATTCTCCCCTGATCTCACATGAACTCATATTCTACCCATCTGTGCAATGCAATCTTTTGTCTTCTAGACAGTGTCGTTGAACAGTAGGTAAGTGTTTTGGATTGCTGCCCTAAAATGTGCCGTTCAGCCAAAGCCAATCTAGTTCTTTTGTGCTTACCTATAAGATATGTAAGTAATTTCTGTCTCCTGGATATGTGTGACACTTTTAAACTGTTTGCACATTATGATATACATTTATTTATGCTAACCTGGTGATTTCAGTAGTTTATATAATTTAAAAATTTAAGCCATTGACAATGTATTTGGATTTGGCACCAGGCAAATGATAGAAAATTAAGATGGAGAAGAGCTGAAATTCATCTGGTCTCTGGACATCTTCCTCCTTTCATGTAAAAGGCTTTGTAGTCTTTTCTGACACTAAAATTTAAATTGAAAAATATTGTATTTACTAATGGAATGTGTGCTAGTTGGTTGAAACTTGGATAAAAGCCTGTTGTATTAAATCTGGATTAAAACATGTTGTAATTTACTCATTGCCTATACACTCTTTGGACTTGCATAGGTCCATTGAGATCAGAATCTGGGCAACTGTACATTAAAGAAATACCAGGGTATGTAACTTACAGATTTTTCTTTTCTACTTTCAGAAGTTTGACCAGAAGGAACATTACTTTATCTGATCAGCTGCTGAATACCTTCATGCTTATTTTACATTCCTAAGCTTCCTAAAGTCCTAAAACTTCATTTAGCTAAATCCTGCTTTCAGTTCAACATGAACCGATAGAGCAACAACTGGTCCTTTTGTTCCAAAAATTAATCACTGGTTCAAATTACTAAACGGTGTGACAGTTATAAAGTGTGTCTATTGGCTATTTTAACTTGTAAAGTTTCACTCCCTGATCATTGGTTTTATCATGTTTTCTTCTGCTAAAGAGTTGCTTACTATCCAGTATTTTCTTCTAATGGAGATAGTCCTGCACTGTAACAAGCGTACAGCTAAATGAACTGAAATTTTCAGTGCTCACAATGTAACAGCTCAGGAATCACTGATGGTTATTTCCTGTGATCTGACCTGTTGGTTTATATTTTTTCCAAAAGTCAGATGTGACAATGGTATGCAGTAGCGTCCTATTAGTTTTGCTATTTTTATATCCATAGGTAAATTAATCTCCAAGATACTGTATTACTTTAATTCAGAAAACCCACTAAGTTTTTCTTACCCATAAAATTTCTTCTAAGGTAGGAAGAACTACCTCTTAAGATACTAAAATATTTTCCAGAGTAATGGTATTCAAGCCATGAATACTCCCTTCTATAACATACATCCTTTCTCTATGTACAGCTCTAACTGTGGCTGTTTCAATAAGGCTATTTGAATTAGCCTACCTTGACGTATCTGACTGTCTTTTCTTTGAAATTAATTATGTTTTCAGAGTTCTTTTTTCCATCCACACATTCCATTAACAGCAATTTGAGGTTCACTTCTGCATATTAATAAAAGGTTTTAATAATTCCCTAACTCTGATTCTTGCAAAATCTCTGTAGATACATGATCTGTAGATGGCAATCTCCCTGGTTTTGGGAACTGTCAGTCTGCTATTGTTGCCTTTAACTTACCTTTATATAAATAAATATATTAAATTTATATTGTTAATGTGACATTCTTATTCCTAAAATAATAACTGTAAAAAATTCAAACGGTTATAGAGCCATGAGAATATTGTATGTACATAATTATCATTATCAAAGAACCAGTAATAGCATCAAGGAATTAATTTCTGTAGCTGTTGTGTCAAAACAATGCTCTGCATGCAATTGTCTATGGTCACAGAGTGTAATTGTTCAGACACAGCCTTTCCTTCTCTGAACACAAAACATTACACATTCAACCAGTGTGGGTAACAGTGCATCTGTGCACACAGAACACAATTATTCTTTCATTGCTGTATGCACAAAACTGGTACGTAATTTCCCTTCTGACCCGATAACTAAAGAGACCTCTGGTGTATTTTGAGTACATACTGCCTGCCGTTGAAGCTCTCTACCTAAGTAAAGAGGACTTCTACAGGAAGTATAATTAATCACTAGTTTTCTAATTCTAGTTCTAGTTTTCTAACTCTAGTTTTCTAAGACCACTTTTGACATTGAGTTAATAGGTTGTGCTAGGAGAATAACATCTTCTACGGTCAAGAGTGAAACAGCTACTATATCTACTTATCTATCTAATATATAATAATGAACTGTCATTCAACATTGGAAAGTAGCTTGGGAACCTCAGAAGAAAGACACAAAATGGAAGTGCAAAATACTATCTAAGACTAATTCCTGCAAGGAATGACATCCACCACCAGCTTCTGACTTAGAGCCTAAAACTTAACCATTGAAGCATTTTAATTGCAGAGTGCCTTTTAAAAACAAAGCTCATCACAAATACTTACAGAAACCCCGAAAGAGATCTATGTACGGAAGCCTGCCTCTTTATACAGATGAGAAATTGAACATATCATACTCAATACGTGTTAACTGTATTGCTTATAGAGATAACAGAAGCCTTTTAGATGCTGTGGTGATGAAAGTAGCATAGAAACAAAGTAGCTAAATTGATATCCATCTCTTATTATAGCTTTATTTTTTGAGTTTGTTGAAATTCTTATTTTAAAATGTTTTTCAAGGTTAACAGACAAAATTCTCACAGACAAGTTCAAGTATGAAGAGTACTGCTCTAAAATTTGTTGGGCTTTTTTTTTTTTTTTTTCCTTTTCCTCTCTATAGTGTGCTCTTTGTTAAAATTTTTGGGAAAACAGCTGCAGTTTGGACAGATCTTGTGTTCAACATGAAAAAAAGCATTTTGACACCATATTCAAAATCTGTCAAGTTTCTTTGATTTGAATAAAAAAGAATTGAAAAATGTATGTGCTGAATTGCAAAGCAAAATGTAAAGCTGTTTTTGCTATATTAATCAGATATCTCTTATCCAAAATAATAACAATATTGAAGAAACCTCAAATAGTTATTGATATTGATGAGGTAGAGATAGATTGCCAAATCTTTGTACTAACTGACAGCTACTACATGCAAATGTCATTTGCTAAACAATGGGAAGAAGTACAAAGGGATCTGGATGGAGTTAAGAAGATTGGAAGGAACAAGAGAAATAAGATTGATAGCAGTTAATGAAAAAATTTTAAATTTTGATTAACACCTACCAAAGAAGATAAGACTTACTGTGGAGCTATGTTCATACAAGCAATTAATTTAGCCAGATGCTGAATTTTTCTGAACCACAAAAGCAAGCATTATACTCTTGATTCAGCTCTTGTGTAGCAATGCCAGTCAGCCCTTTAGAGTTATGCCAGTGCTTAAGTAGATTTGCTGAACTGGAACCTGCTTGTTCTGACCCTATGATCTACTGGATTTTCAGCGAAGTTAAGAAAAATACAGTAGTAATACTGTACAGAGTGGGATCTAAATGAGATGATTTTTTTAGGAAGAGATATTATCTTTTACTACACTAGCTGAAAATGTCAATGGTACAGTTTCTAATAGCAAATAGCCTACACTGTTTAGACAGACAGATTTGTTGAGATTTGTTGCCCATTTTCCAGTCACTTCTTTATCTGATTTTTATCAACATTTGTTTTTGTGAAACATGTCTAGCCAATGTCTGTGATGAGTGACCCTTACCACACTCAAGTGAGCATTCAATGGCTTTCTAAATGATTGGTAACACTATCCAAGGTGGTCCATGAGATCTTGCTGTGAAGCAAGAACTTGAATGTATTTTATATAAAACAATCATGGAATAAAATTTGAAAATGTCTGTCAAGCATGAACCAGATTTTAAGATGCCTACAGCTTTGTGTCTTATCTACTAAACATGTATGTCAAGCATATCACTATGTCTGGGGCTTTGTGTGGGAAGGTGTATTTATTTTCTGTTTGCTATGAAACTTGGAGTTTTTTTCAGAATACTAGAGAGTAGACCCAGCTGCATTCCCTCATATGTTTCTTGATCTTACAATAATTTGTAATAAAGTACAAATGCCATTGAAAGTATAAGTTACAGATTGCTCTTTCTTCAAGTCAAAGTGAATTGGTCAAGAATAGCTTCCCATCTCATTGATACTAGGGCCTTCACACTGCTTTAGCCTTACTATATATTGATAAAGCTCCATTCCCCCGCCTCCATCCCCTCTAAAATCTCATTGTCCAAGAAAAGCTCTTTGTACCTTGTTATGATGCCACTTAAATCTCTGCCTTCTAGAAGTATTAAAACAGATCCTGGACACTGTGATGGAGTGGTTCACTTCTTAAGTGGTCTTAGGCCAGGTAGACAAATTTGTATGCTTTCAGACATATCTCCAAGAAGATTTTAATTTCAGCCATTTCAGAAAGCCTCCATTTTTTTACTATTTGCTTTAAATGGAATCAAACAGAATAAATGTAATAACTAAAATATTTAGAATGGACTTAGGCTTTTGTCTGCTTTAAACAATGGGTGGTGATTCCAGACTTTCTGAAAAGGTCCTAGAGATTATTGGCAAGGTGGAGCTGTTATTTGTAAAGCAAGTGTAAAGCACATTTTCATCCAGGTACCACTGTCTTTATAAAATGACCCTTTCATTCCTCTCAGTGATAACATATTGTTTATAGATTGAGTAAGAAATGAAAAGAGGGAAAAATATCTCCTGAAGCACTTTCTTCTCAGCAAAGGTTAAGTAAAAGTTATGCTACTTTTGTTTTGTTTTGTTTTGTTTTGTTTTGTTTTTTTTCCCTAAGAACAGGGCAGTAAGACTCATACAGGGGGCAGATTTTTGAACGGCTGTGGGGAGGATTCTCTGTTTCCCTCAGAGATGAATTTTGACTTCAAAGTTGAATGTAGAGGACAGTGAGCAGTTTTATTGCCTTGGGATGGGAGCAAAAGCCAGACTACTCGGTTGTGATCTGCACCATGCGTTCTTCAAGTAACCTACCCCTGCTGACACGTTTTTCTTTTTTCTACAATTGTTCTCATTTTCATTCTGGCTGGTAGACTGAAATATAACCAAAATTTGAGTCTCTAATCAGCTCTATTCAGCCAGATCCTGCCTACCTGCTCATTGCTTGTTTCTTTCTACCTTCTTTGTATGTGCTTTGTTTCTTAAGTTCCTTTACAATATACATGCTGGGTAGCACTCAGGCTTGATTTACATGTACAATGCATTTGTGCACAGAAAAGCAATCACAGCAAGTTTATACACAACCCATCATTAATCTGTTCAGCAGTGCATTCCCGTGTTAGTGAGGAGACTCATTGACTTTCCAGAATCACACAGGGCAAAATTCGCTGCTGTTACAAGGGCTTAGCATGAGTTTTCCCGTCTGTGATATGTGACTAATATTATCCACATAACATCAGGAGGCTGCAGCTCTGAAGCTTAATTCATTAGCATTTGTAAAATAGCTTGGAAGCTTGAAATATGTCATTTCTGTAGAAAAAAAAATATTTTGAAATCATGCTACCAAGTGAATTGCCCTTTTTCATTAGCAATGGTGCTGTTCCTGAATGTCTACGATTCTCACATTTTCTGAATGTTTTCTGGTCTATGACATCTCACATTCATTTTGTTGTCTAATTTTTCAGAGTCAAGAACTTTTTCCTGAAGATCTCAAAGAAAAAACCTGAAGTGAGAAGTGGCTGTAGCTCTTAGCTCTCAGCAGCTTTTGGGAGTAGTAGCATTAATTTTTCTTGTCAACTAGTCTAACATTCCTCCCCTCAAAAAAACCCTAAAAAAACATCCTCCCCCTGTCGTATGGTTCTGCAATTCTTGAGTCAAACCAAGAAACTTTTAGGCTGATTAATATCTTCCAAGTAGATTTGTCTACTGAAAATAATGGAATTACTTGCGAAACAATGCTACTTATTATTCATTATACATTAAGATCTAATAATCTGCTCTCTTATTTTGCTATGTTGTTTTAGATGCTTGTGGAAGTTTCAGCTAATGTCAAGTTGCTAGTGAGCCTTCAGCTGTACATATTCCTCAAAACATTTTACACCTGTCCATAAGGTGATTTCTTTTCTTAGACAAAAAGGTATGATAATACTGTGAAACTTAGGAAACAGTCTTTTTTTCTAAAACGGATACATTGCAGAGAGGAAACTTTATAATTTCATCAAGATCATATTTTTTTGTTAGTGGACAGTACTCTTGCCCTGAGATTTACAATCCAATTTTCATAAACTTTAGTTAATTATTTAAAATTGTACTTATTATCTATTTTAGTATATTTAAATACAGCTTTTTAATTAAGTCATAAAATTTTTTACTGTACTATTAAAATTAATTTTAATTTGTAGCTCAGCCACAGCAGAATCAATATTTAACAGATTTTTGGTGAAGTCTGTTTAAACAATGAAAATATTCTTGCCACGGATGTAAGTGAAGAAGGAGCAGCCATAATAAATTCCATGAGTTTTAAGAGACTGACAACAGGAGTATCTGAGGGTGGAATATCAGACTGTTTCTTAATATAAGACTTCTGAAGCTGCATACATACATTATTACTCTGCTCAGAACACAGACAACTCTTTTCAGACTTCTGTCAAGTCTTAGCCTTTCTCTAATTCTTATCTTTAATGGGAAACTGACAAAAAGAGAGAAAATGGCAAAATCAGGTTAAAATAATTTTGATTGCTCAAATCCCAATAAATAGTCAGGCATTTTGGAACAGATGTATTACTGAATGCAAATGTGTCTGTATTTTTTTAAGCTTTATCATGACATGTTTCTTAAAAGAAATCATATTTGTGACTCAAGAATTTGCCACAATTTCTCCATTGCAATTTATCCTTTAATAAAATTAATCAGGTCAGAATGTTCAAAACATAGTCTCTGAATGTTTACTGATCTAAGGACTGAATCACATGATGACATGAAAACCTTCAGCACTTTGGGAAAGAAATTCAGCCACTGAAATTCTCTGACTTCTCCATCTTCATAATCCGTTAAGAACTTTAAAATTGGAAGTCTGCAGTCCTCATTAACAGTCATTTCACCTAACACCTGCCATCCAGAATTTAAGTCTATGAACTTCAGCAATGATTCTAAATTAGTTTTCTAGGCTTCTTGTATTATAAATGAAGAGATATATGAACCTCCTTGAATGGGTCAGATCCCTGTCGGGAATGTCCATTTTCTCAGTTCATTTGTAGCAAGGAGGTGCTCTGCACACACACAAGGAGCTGTGCTCATGTAGGTTCCCCAGCATGTTCCCCTTTGCGTATCACAGCTTTATCTGGGATGCAAGGCCTGACATACACCCTGGTTTAAGCAACAAACTCTCACACACAACTCTAATTTCAAATGCACAATTTAAATGCAGGTTTTGGACTTTTAATTTTAGAAATATTTCTTGGATTGAATTGTACCCTGAAGAAAAAAATCATGAAAACTAACTCTTCTAAGCGTTATGTAATATTAGATTTAGCATTCCCTTTCACCGTGTAATGAAGGATTACTGTAAGGGACATAAAATCAAGAAGAACCGGTCAACTCACAGGACAAATAGGAAACAGGTAGTCACCTAGAAAAGTTTAGCATAAAATGCTTTGTCCTCCTTCGATAAAGGGGGAGAGTTAATAAAAGGAGGAATCTTGGGTAAAAGTGTTCAATACCTTTTCCTACCATTGACTTTTCCTTCCTTTTTGTTTATTCTTTTTATTATTTTTTTATCATCAGACTTGGGATTTGTTCTCAGAAATAATTCCTGAGTATTTTGTTGGCATGATTTTCCAGCTCAAATGGCACTTTCCTAAAAAAACTTTTTTTTGAGGGAAAGAAATATGGCCTATCACTATAAGTCTTTTTAAACTGAAATATCTTATTTAAAAATTGATCTCAAAATGTGGAGCTTTAGTTTTCTTCAAAAAGAAACTGACATATGTCATTTTTGTCTGATTTCTGTGTTTCATTGGGGTAAAATGTTGTGTTTTTTTTTTTTTTTTTCTGTTGTGTCCCTACAGGACTGTTTCTTACATACTCTGGGTCTTACCCATAATTTACTGTGAATAGTGAATCTTGGAAATTACAGGAGATCTCAAAATGAGGTATGAACTCACCAACAGATCTGCCTAGGAGGAGAGAAAAGGAAATAGAAATGTCACCGTCTGTCCTCTGACAATAAGAATTACTAAAAAATCCTAAGAAAAATAAAAAAATGACAAGAGTTAATTTTCTTCACAGTAGCTGGTATGGGGCTGTGATTAGGATTTGTGCTGAACACAGTGCTGATAACACAGGGATGTTTCAGCTGTTGCTGAGTAGGGCTGACACAGAGTCAAGGGCTTTGCTGCTTCTCACCACCCCTGCCCAGCCCCCTACCCCCACCCCCTCAGCGAGGGGGCTGTGGGGGCACAGGGAGCTGGGAGAGGACACAGCTGGGACAGCTGACCCTGATTGACCGAGGGGATTTCCCATCCCATATGGTGTCGCGCTCAGCATATAAAGCAGGGGGAAGAAGGAAGGGGAAACATTTGGACTTATGTTTTCCCAAGTCCCCGTTACACGTGACAGAGCTCTGCTGTCCTGGGAGTGGCTGAGCACCTGCCAGCCCATGGGAAGCTGGGAATGAATTGTTTTGTTTTGTTTGTGTGCGTGGCTTTTGCTTTACCTGTTAGCCTGTCTTCATCTCAACCCTTGAGTTTTCTCCCTTCTGTTCTTTCAGTTCTCTCCCCAGTCCCACTGAGGGGGAGCGAGTGAATTGCTGTGTGGGGCTTAGTTGCTGGCTGGGGTTAAGCCACGTAAAAACCTCACAGCACCTCCAAGAGCACTAGACACACTTTTAGGCAAACAAATCTTGCTGCAGGAGTTTCCTTGAGATTGAGCCCTGTCATTCCATGCCATTGTTTGATCATATTGACTGTAGGAGTCCTTAGGCATTATCTGCTACAACTGTCCAAATAACCACCTTATTTGTGCTTCATACCACCTCGACAGAGGAGGTTAACCATATTCAAACAACATGATAGCAAAATGAAGTCGTCTGAAGACATTGGTAAACAGGGGCTGGAATCAGAAGAGAAAGAATTTCACCTTTACTGAGAGAATGGTCCAGCTGAGCATGCCCAGAAGGACATCTGTACTTACCAGTTTGGAGTTTCTTCACAAAACCTGAACTAATGTCCAAGCATCAATGAAATATTTTTGCTTTATTAGGCAGACTTCACCCTATTTTCATAGGGTTTTTGAAATCTTTTTTCAGTGCATCCTGCAGTTCTGCCTTTGAAATAATCTGCTGCAAGATGTAGTTTATCAAAAAGGAGTTAAATAGTTGATGTATTCTATTCTAATTGTATTAATATTGGCTCAATTGGCATATACTCAACTCAGAATGTCACTGGGCCCTCTTACTTCAAAGGAAAAAAACAATTTACTTTTCATTTTAAAAGCCACAAACCAAATTTGCCTGGAGAAGAGTACTTAAATACAGATTTTGCTTAGTTTCAGAGTCTGGTTCTTTAAATATACAGCTGGAAAATTATCCAAAGATCACTACTAGCTTATAGTACAATGACAGTTTGATTATCTATTCTGAACACAAACACATCTATCACTACACAGGGGAAAAAAAATACATGAAGAGACTGTGTGAACCCTTGGCTCTCAGAAATCAATAGCAGTTTTTTTCCTGACCTCACTAGGGACAGGATATTCAGTGCAGCATTTGTAAACAGTTGCAGATGGACTGCATGGAAGGAGAACAGACCCTTCTGGTACCCTAAGAATAGCTATAGGTGGAGTAACAATGTACTGGCTTCCTGATAAGACAGATCTTTACCTCCCCTTCGATAACATCCCAGACTTCACTGGGAGTATAAATTCAGGTTTGCGGCTTGATATTTAGGAACCTACACACCTTTTGAAGGAAGTTAGCAGCATGGCTTGTGCTGGATGAAAGAAATTCTCTTGGGCAAGTATCTGAAAAGAGGGTTTCCATTCATAAGCAAAGTGAAGAAATTATATAAGGATTGTATGACAGTAGAAGAGAAAGTGGAAATCTGACTTCCAATTTCTTTTTAGGTTTGTTGAACTTTCCAATCAGCTGTAGATGGCAGGTGTTTTGGGTCATGCTTCATTTCATACTAGTGAGTAACAGAGAAAATGGTTTATTTTCAGCATTGCTAAGTGGCTGTGGAGCCAATTGCTTCAATAGGCTCTCAGCAATCTGTGAATCAGGCCAATTTTATAGGCTCTATATCATCAGCTTCATGTCTTGTCCAGGTCTCTAAAACTCTTAAGTTAAGCACATAGTGTCCAAGAAAGGACAATAAAGCACATAAACTTATCCAATAGTCTGTACAGTAATGTGCTACAAGAAGGCATTCAGTATGTTAAGAATATAGATATGCTTCATTGCATTGCAAAAGTGATTCTTCCCCACATACTGCTCATGTAGGTACTTTTAATCTCTATCAGGTATCTTTTCTATGATTATAGTAATAAAAAAGCTATTTCATCTAGCTGCAGTTTTGAAAGGGTTTTGCTAATATGTTGGGTTTTAAGCTTGAAACTGATGGCTTCAGACTTCTGCTCATATATGTGGAGCCTGGAAAAGAATAAGTAAACCCAGGTGTCACAACAAAGAAATCCAAAAAGGAAAGGTCAGGTTTAAATAAAGCCATGCAATAGTTTTGATCTGTAGTAACCTAGATGATGTAAGGGTCTTGTTTCAAACCACCTTTCAGTATAGGGACAGTCTATACTTAACTGGCATTAAGTAGAAATGCCTCTTCCCTAGAGCTTCAGTTTCCAGTTCTAACATAATTGAAAGTGATCTAATGTCAGATGTTTGAGGGTCTGTTGTCAGCAAAACAAATAATACACTGTACCATAGGGAACAAAATGAGCCTGGAGGCAAAGGTGAAAATGTTTCATCATCATCATCAACTGGTATATGGAATAAAATATTTATTACCCTCTGCTATGTGTAGCAAATTAGGTCCTTAATTTCCTTTATATCTATATGCAGTAATTCTTCCTTACTAAAAGATATTCCTTTCATAGTACCATTTTGGGGGTTTTTAAACTGAATTCTCTTTCCAAACGGATTTCTGCCTTCAAAAATGCAAATAAATGCAGAAACATAGGAACAGATCTTGTGTGGCAGACAAACAGCAACGATCACATGTAGAAAGTGGCAACCAGAAAACTTTGGAAACAAGCAAAGTTGAAACTGAACCCAACCGAGCTCTGCTGGAAAAGAAATTTCTTGACAACTATTTTGATGCTATTTAACTTAGAATGTAATGTAGAATTATCTAATATCAAATGAAGGGATTTAGATAATTTCTGAGTGTTGTTAGCCTTTCACCTGTCATCTCTTCATGTCTAACTTCCCTCAGCTGTATTATCTTGTATTTCACCCTCTAAATTCTTGGGAAGCCAAAAGTCAAATAATTTACCCCTTGCTTATTAATTGTAATGATAGGATTTCAATGGTAAGAATCAAAACGTATCAAGTATTTTTTCCTAAATGGCTTTTTATTAGATACAATTTCTCTCTCAGGTATGGCATTATGGATTTGTATTCTAATCTTTCAGTCTTTAGATACATTGAAATCCTATGCTTGGACATTCAGATACATGTTTAAGCACATAACCTGGTCATCTGCATAAATAAGAAGTATTGGGAGACTACACTTGAACATATCACAACTCTATTAATGTGGAAAGCTGCAATTGTCATCTACTGATACTACATGAGTAAGCTAGTGTAACATTATTTTGTCCATTCAGAGGATTAACTTGGCACAAAACTTGTTTTATTCCAATGCTCTATTCACCATAGCATCCATTTTTCCAGAGGAAAATTGCCTACATGGCATAGCTACATTTCAAAATTAAAATATTTCATGGCCTAGAACAATACATACTCCAGAGGGTAACAGGGTTTGAGTGAGCTGAACATAGTGTTTCTCCTGTCGTTCGGCAAACCTCCTCCAAAGTACACAGACCTCTGTGAGAGGGATTCTAAGGGGCAAATAGCTTGAACACCTGCAGCAATGTGCAGAAAGAGGATGCTGCTAGCCCTAGCATTTTAATATCTGCCCTCTCAGACCAGGGAGTTGCTGAGTCTGGCCAGCCAAAGTCAGGTACAGACTTGTACCTGGTGTCAATTAGCGCTGGGAGGCAGGTACATTCAATTTGGGGGAGTGCAGTGAGAGCACTGAAATATTGTGGGTGCCTAATATCCAATCTGCCTATGCAAGCCAAGATCCTTCCATGTTTCTGCATTTGTAGGCACAAACTCTTGTGTACAGACCTGGATGTGACTCAGAAGAAAGATGAGACTGACACATTTGTTGGCTAACGGTCAATCATCATGTAGTTCTTCATCTGGAAGCAGAATTAGGAAACCATTCTGCATGCAAGGTTGCTATGATTTTGGCTTCCAAACACAGGAAGAATGCCTCCATTCAGAATGAATAATCTCATCTGTGATGCTTTCAGTCCAAAGGACCAGGGGCATTTTAGGTGATTGGTGACAGCATTATGTTAACTGTTCTGAGCAGTGCTTAAAAACATTTCAGCTTCCATTTTGACGGAAAGGATCACCTTCTGTCTGGTGGACATGTTATTAACTCTGTTTACTGTTGTCAAAAGGTGGGTTGTTGGTTTTGGTTTTGGTTTGGTTTTTTTTTTTTCATAAAAGACAACAGCTGGACATCAATATTTTATTTCTTCCTGCATGCATACTCAAAATGAGAGGTGCATTGAAGATTGTATCTGCACACATACAAAGAACCACTAGAGGCCATCATATACCTCTCTGTATAAACACAAATACATTTCAATTAATGGATAAAATCGACACAGACAACTCTGTTGATGTCCACAAAGGTAGAATGTCCACTTCTGGTATCTCAGAAATGGAAGGGACAAGAGGAATATGTAAGCTCCAAGTGGACTTATAAAAATAAAAATTTAAATTAAAATAAAGAGATGAAAATGAGATATTTGTAAAGCAGTGTTTAAGAGTTACAGTTGGAAGTAATATATTATGGTTTGCCTCTACAGCTATGACAGGAGGAGAGGCAGTTTCCCTGCAAGAAAAGAGTGAGAAAGTCCACTGCAGTTGCTTGTAAGGAAGGAGTGTTTTTCACACACTAACTGCATACTTAAGTGTCTGTATGCAATTTGGTATCCAGGTAACATTATCAGAATAATTCTTTCCCAGAACTAAGAATTAAACAGTACGGATTTGACCTCCAAGAAAACCCACACATTTGTGTTTGATGGCTCACAGCAGGTTTCTAGTTCTTTGCATCTATTACAACAAATTCCCTGGCATAATTTGTCACATCTATTTGTTTCCCAAGGAAAACATATTAAGGTACAATTAAAATGAAAACTTAAATGTAAACAAGGAACAGTATTTGTACTTTCTAATGAATGTATAAATTCTACCATAATGCAATCACAGTCTGTCTTTCTGTTTGATCCCATTATAGTCAACAAGATTGCATTTGACTTCGGCAGGAAATTTATCCACCCCTTTACATTTTATTTTCTTCATATCTGTATTACTGTAATGCCTTGGAGCCATCATCTATGGACAGAGTTGGTACTGTGTTAGACAGGAACACAATCTAATGATTAGATTGTAAATATTAATGGGTTTCCCTGAGTTAGAGCTTCCTTCAGTGATGGTATAATTGTAATTCTCCTTTTTTAATAGAATAGGGTCATGTCAGACTTACGCTTTGGAATACTCTTTGACATCTTTATTGTTTTCCTTTTCCCCTGTGATGCTTTTACTCAAATGAAGAAGAATTCTCCCACAAAACCAAGACTAGGGAAACCCAGTCAGGTTTTATCAGCAGCAGGGTCTGGGTTGTGGCACTCAGTCTTCCAGAAGAGCTCATGACAACAACCGTGATTACCTTTCAGAGTCAGGTAGGAGATCTACCACAGACATTGTCCTTGTTTCAGAAATAGACACAATGTTCCTCCATTGCAGAATGAAGGGGAGGGATAAGAGCGTTTTTTTAATTTATAGGACCAATTTGGGACAGGAATGTTTTCTTACTAGAAAAAAAGGTTTCTTACCAAGCATTTAAAATACATTTATATGAGCTGGCTGGTATGTAGAAGATGACAATTGATGGCCAAAGGTGTTAAAACCAATTAATACTCAGTACTGAGAAGCAGGGAGCATCAATTTGCACAGTTATGTTAATGCAACTACACCTTTTCCCATTCAGTGTCAATTCATGTCTCCGCCTATCCAGGAGTGTATCAGTCCATCTGCAGCTTACCATGTGATTACAGTGATGGTTCATTTAATGCAATGATGACTGAGATGTGCCTAATGGAGCTATTTAGTAATGTTAGTGCTTGTGTTGACTTAAACTGTGTCTGTAGCTTTGCTTTAAAAAATAATTTAAAAAAATAGAGCTAGGTATAAAATACCATTTCAGCTTCTTTAACTTAGCACAAGGTTCACCCTGCTCCCTAACTAACCAGCCCTATAAATTGGATCCACCTCAGAAACCTAGATTGTGGAAACTTGACTCATATCAGAGATATATTATCACACAGCTTCCAGTGACTCTATTAGCACTATTCACACAAGTCACTTCTCAGCATTAGGAGAGGATACTGCTCTTCAGTAAGAATAAGACTGTCAGAATCTGGAAACAAGCCCTGTTCATATTTTGCATAAGGGAAAGACTGCCATGTGGCAACAGCAAGATGTTAATAACTTGCTATTTTTTTTTTCTGGATTCCTTCTAAGGCAGATTTTAACATGTTTTATACTCCACAGACAGGCAGTAAAAGCCATCTCTGGCAGAGCAGAG
This sequence comes from Falco naumanni, assembly GCF_017639655.2. Taxonomy (NCBI): domain Eukaryota; kingdom Metazoa; phylum Chordata; class Aves; order Falconiformes; family Falconidae; genus Falco; species Falco naumanni. The sequence continues at coordinate 25,889,406 of NC_054055.1, read as the reverse complement.
TACTTCTCAGGACCAGTAACTTGGTCTGGGACTGGCATCTTTTGTGTTCATTTGACTCATGTTCATTAACCACTGACCAGTATATTAGCAGTGCATTTGTGAGGTTCATCCTCTTCTGTGATCATGATGGTGAAGTTCAAAGCTTTTCATAGTGACAGACAATTTTACTACAACATCCAGTCTTTCCTTCTCATGTCTTTGCTTCCATTTCACACGGGCTGGTCCATCAAGGATCTTTGCTGGGCTTGCGGAGGTAGAAAAAATGCCATGATAGTATGACTGCATTAAGCTTAGAGGTAGAGAGCACTTTATGGTACACTGAGTCAATTTTCCTACCACTGCATATGCTGGCTATGCCCATATTAAGTGCAGTTATGGCCCCAAAGAGGCTTGCAGTTAACACTGTTCCACAGTTAAATCTTTGAGACACATACCTGCTTTGCTTGCTCCTTGCAATGAGTACAGGGTCCATCCAAGTTTTTGGTTCTTCAAAGCCTATTTTCAATGCTTCCTCCACCTTCTTCCTGTTGAGAAAATGTTACCTGCACAGGAATATGGGCTGGGAAAATTTAGCGTTACAATCATCCCTTGCCACTCATACAAGGAGCAGCTTTCTTAAAAATTGCATTCTGGACACAGTAATACCAGCCTGAAAAGAAACTTCTGCCTGTGCCTGTGCCCTCTGGAGGTTACCACAGCTCCAGTCTGCTTGATTTGCCACTTTCTACTTCGTTTATTAAAAAAAAATAAATAAATAAAATAAAGGGGGTGGGTGGGGAGGGGGCAGGACAGCCATCAGATTCCAGATCTTAGCATTTCAATATGCTGAACAGTTATAATTCCTTACTAGTTACTGAGCTAGCAGACTGGGTAAGGTCTGCAAGGGGAAGTGGCCAACATCCAGCAGCTGTGAGGGCCAATAATCTCTTTAATCACACATCTAAAACAAGGAAAAGATATGTGAAGTTCTTACTCAGCTTATTTCAAGGACCTCAGTGCACCCATGTGATGAAAAACATGCTCTTAACCTTCAGTATCACATTCAGTCCCTCCATTTGCTGTCAGATTTAAGCAAAGAAAATGATACCCTTCTGCACCATTGTGGCACAGAAGTTAAACTAATAAAAAATTCAGATAAATATCTGTCCTACTCTTCCATAAAGTAAAAATGTATTAGGAAACTATTTTGGTGGCTTCTCTTATTCCATTTGTCTTCTGTTTTGCTTAAAGATTCAGATTTGCTCACCTGCTCACATTGTATTTATTATTCCTGACTGTTTCAAAGGTAGCACAGGGTTGTTGTTGCTTTTTTTCACTTGCTTTTCATTTAAAGCTCTTTATTTAGCTTTTAAAAATTATTTTATTTAATGTGAATCTATTTTGATTAAAAGACCTTTATCTTTCCCCCCTGTGTGCTCATTCTGTCGCTTGCTCTGTTTTGGTTTGTGGTATCAAGTTTATGTTTTAATTATTCCTCTTTATGGCTCTGTATCCTGGTATTATTTTAATTAGGTTGACTTTTCTTACAAGGTTCATAACTTACCCCAGAAGCCAGGGATTGTAGGTGGAAGTTGTATTCATTTTACCTGGTGTAGCCAGCAGTCATCTCACCTCTCAAGGCTTCTGAAACCTCAGTTCTATTCATCGGGTTTGTACCTTGCCTAATCATGCCTGCAGAGTAAGCAGTGCCACCGTGCACTGAGCACAGTGCTGGTCAGGGATGGCCAATAAGGAGCATTAGGCATTTCAGCAGGGTCTGAAGAGGCAGCAAGCTCAGACCACAGCTGATGGTGAAGAGGTCTGGACGTAACTGCTTCCCTTTATACATTACCCCAGTGGCTTGGGAAATTGCTTAGAGAAAAAAAAAAAAAAAAAAAAAAAAAAGGAGAATTTTAAGCCTATTTCAGACCGAAGGCTTTCAACTCATTAATCCTGCTTCCCATGAAGATCCATCCTATATTTCAGGAGCAGATTTTTTTCCAAGAATGACATTGCATGTCAGCTACTCCTCTTTACACAGAAGCACCCTCAGAACAGATCACTGTTCAAAGGAGTCACCAATTCTCCAAGTTTTCTAGAGTTAGCAGCCCATTAACCTGTGTACCTACTTTTTGACAGTTTTTCTTAGTTATTTTGGTTTCATTTTTATGTGAATTATATACCTCCTCTACGTTCTGAAATGGTCCCATAATTAGTCTGTACCTGTTTAGTGAAAAATATTGAAAATTTCTAGCAATAGTACTTAGTAAAGCTGTTTGCTTTCTTCTACTACTTTCAGTTGTCAGTCCATGCTTATTTTAACCTTCTCATATGTTTCTAGATTGCCTTAGATCTACTAAACTTTGTAGCTTCCATTCTTCTCATTAAGGATTTTTATTTGGCTAGTTTCATTCTTAATAACCTGAGCTGCTCAGAAATTCTTCAGAGATTTTGTGTTTGAGATGAGATTATTTCAGCCATTCCATGCACTCCATCCCATCAAACTGATCATCTTCTGCATAGTGTATGAATTTATTCCAGCTTCCTCACCATAGAAGGTAAGTTTATTTTTATCCTCTAGCCCTAGCCAGACCACATTGCACTTAATACAAGAAGACATGGCAGGTGAAGCATAGCCATTGAATTTGATGAAGAAAAGGGTCCTGAATAATTTTGAATGCAGGTCATGTAAGTCACCAAGAAAGCACTGCCAAACATTTTTTCACTTTTTCCAAGGACTGCAATTTTTTGTTCTAATACCAGGGTAACTGGATGTTGTAGTGAGGTGGTCATCAGTCTCTTTTCCCAAGTAATAAATGATAGGACAAAAGAAAATGGCCTCAATTTGCACCAGGGAGGTTTGGATTGGATATTGGGGAAATATTTATTCACTGAAAGGGTTTTCAAGCATTGGAACAGGCTGCCCAGGTAAGTGGTTTAGCCACCATCTCTGGAGGTATTTAAAGGATGTGTAGATGTGGCACTTAGGGACATGGTTTTGTGGTGCACTTGGTAGTCCTGGGTTAATGGTTGGACTTGATTATTTTAAAGGTCTTTTCCAACCGAAATGATACTACGGGTTTATGATTCTATCTTTTCTTCAGGCAGAATTCTGATTTTTCTATGCACAAGTTCAACAAAAGAAATATGAACATAAATATTTTTTTAGGCCACAGGAGAAAACATGCTGATGGTGTTCTTTCTATGTACTTTCCACCTTGTTATGCAGAAGCGTGTGTATTAAATATTTAATTATGCTGTGGGGTCTTTGAGGTAAGGGCTCCCTACTTTACAGGCACCTCCTTCTTTGTTTGGGTTTTGTTTTGTTTTGGGTGGGTGGGGTGGGGGTGAGAGAGTGATTAATACTTTCATTATGAAGGTATGTAAGGTAAACTTTATTCAGAAGGATCACATTTACTGGGACAAGATGTCCCAGTGGCCTGAAGGATTATATCTCCACATAAGAAATCAGTTCCTTACCCAACGAATTATACCCACCGTAACACATATCATAGAAATGCCCTTTGGCAGGGATTTCTGGAGGTCATGTCCAAGATCCATCTTGAAGCAGGACCACTGCCAATGCTATATGACATTAGCCATTGTTTCCTTTGGCCACGTCTCGAAAACTTCCAAGGATAGATATTCCACACCAAATCTGGGCAAACTGTTCCTGTGCTGCACTACCTGTCTGGAGAACTTTTTCCTGATGTCCAGCCTTTAGGGACCTGAGTCTATAGCAAATTATTTGACTCTAATGAGAGTTTGGGTCCATTGTTTTTGTAGCTATGCTGAAAGAACTCCTATGATGCTACTGATGTCCCTGCTCCCCCTTAGCCTGTTTTTTGCCACCATGGGTAGATTTATCTTAGGCTTGTAATCTATTGTTTGAGGGGGTTTTTAAACCCAGCTGACTTTAGATATGATTTATGATTAATACACCTTTTGAATGTGTTCAGTAGACTTGATATACTCAGTTATGGATACAGTGCTTAAAACAACGATCTGTGCATCTGTGGGAACCTTGATGCATTAAGGGAAAGTCAGAATAACCACACCTGCAACAAGTGACTGTACACAGTAGATGTGGATTATTATCAGGTCTATTATCTAGCAACTGGATGAATGCACTTTTTTTATACACTACGGGTAGAAGTGGGCAGCACAGGTGGAAACCAGGCAGGCATATCTGTCATAAGGAAATAGCCTGTACATTGAACTGAAAGGTGAGGGCACCATGACATCAACCACAGAACTATCAGTAGTTAAACATGATAATTAAGAAATAACCTTGGACAAAGCATCAAGAGGCTTGGAGAGGTGGAATGGGTGATGAGTTGTTCAGAGCCATGAAATGGAGAGCATGAGAAGGCTAGTAGAGATGCAAGAAAAGCTTGAAAACTATCAAGGAAGAAAAATCTTATATTTGAAAGATATTCTAAGACACAGGGGAATGGAAAAGGATGAAATGAAAGGTGAAGAAGCCAGAAAAAGCAGATACAGTAAAGAAAGAGACCTATACATGAAAAGATGAACAAGAACTTTATCTGGAGAGGTAAAGTCAAAACTGTAATGCTAGTGCAGAGGAAAAGACATGAGATTAAACAAAGTCTTGGATCTATGAAATGAAGGAGAACAAAGAAATAAAGCTGATACATAAATTATACAAATTTATTGCACCAAATTTATCTCTGAAATCAATGGAGTTGTGAGGCGCTGAATTCAGCTCACTATGCTTATCTTATTTTATAAATAATAAATGATAATAAACGATAATTACAGTATTGATCTACCTTTTACATGTAACTATTTTATTTATATTGTTTTCATTGCATGCCTCTGGAGAGTCCTATCCCTTTGAATTTGGTATTCTTAAGACTGCTCTGAAATCTGGCTATTGAGATTGTTCAGTGGAAATTTTAAGGTAATGCAGGAAAGTAACATTTCAGCATGGATGGCAGAAGCAATACGGTTCTCTTTGGTGCATAACACTGGCTCAAAGGTTCAGTAAGCATGAGACTGAAGTTTGACTGTGCTTGTGGGGTCTTGGTTTTAGAAAGATGCATTGTGTTTGGATTTGTAGGAGAGACAATCGAAAGAATTAAATGTGTTCAGTGAAATCGTGTGCCATCGTGCATGCAAAACTGATGTAATACAAAAATCACTCAAAATCAGAGTGATACCATTTCACACTCAGTTTGAGCTGGAGTAAATTATTATGTTGAAGTAAAGACAATGATAAATCAGTCTGGCTTTTCCAGCAAATGAGGAACATATGTATTTATTCAATACATTTTCTCACTGTCTGAGGACAAGGTTGGTAGGATATTTTATGGCATAGAATGCATATCTCAAGATTATAGGAAGCTTTATTGGGCGCTGGTAGCATACCTGTGTCTGAAATGATGTGTACCTGATATGACAAAACCATATCGGGGGTAGGGGGGAAGAAGAGAGAGAAGGCAAAAAGAATGGTGATTCAGTTTTTTGAATCTCCACTTAGGTTTTTCAAGTCCAGAATTTTGTGTGCAGGTTTTCTCAGCTGGGGTCATGATTCCAGTTTTGACTTAGAAAGTGTCTCAGCCCCTAGCAGCTACTTAACTTCTACCTCATCATTCAAATCCCTTTAAAGGAACATTTAAATTTGAATCACTGTCATAAAAAGTTTTCTTTCCTGTGATTCTCAGCATATAATTGAAATCTTTAGAAGTATAAGCATCAAATAAAATAAAAAACATAATAAAACAATTGATATTGGTAAAATATTTTTATTCCTTTTCTGGTGATGAGCTATTCTGTACAGCTACCTCTGGTTTCCTGCTGCAGTCCACAAGCAGGCAACTTTGCCAGATGTGTTACACAGTAAGTTTTGAAACTAAATCTACTGCATTTATGCAAATGTTTTTCCACTGTTATGCAGGAAAAAAGCAGGTAAGCATACAGATGTACAAAGCTAACACTTTCGGATCTCAGACTAGAGGCCAGACCTGAGATAATCTAAGCATCACTCACAATCTGATATTAAACACTTTCAGGGTCAATTAACAGTTTTATCAATTATAATAGATTGTTACATAAATCATCTTCACTCTTCACCCTTTACAACCCATTTTAACTGTTGCGTTGTCTGAGCTCCAAAGTTCTGTTTCTGCTTTTAATGAGACCGTTTTGTTATTCTTGGTATTGCAGTAGTACTAAAATTAATGAGAGGTACCATGACAAGAATTACTGTTTCTGTACCCCCCATATATACCTTCTATCTCCTAAGTACAAAGGAAAAAATACACTCTCACAGTCCCTGTTCCAGCATTAGGGAACTTGATACTTGGACTATTGGAGTGATCCTCAGTATCATAGTAAAAGTCTGAGGCAAACCCAGTACTGAATACACATCCTCTGCTTCCTGGTCTGGTAATTTAACTATCAAGTTTAATAACTGATATAATGTGAAAGGGTAAACTGGATGTTCCATTAAAGGATCTCTTTAAATCCAAATTATACTATTAGAGAAAATATTTTTGACATGGGAAACCATATCCCAAACCTCTTGTCTACCATTTGAAAGACATAAAACCACCATTTGTCATGGCCCTCTGCATCTCAAATGATCAGCTGTGACTTCTGATCCCTTAGAGTAGAATAGCTGGGGGCTGAAGTGCAGGAGAAAACAAATATGACTATTTCAGGAGAGCAGTGTTGTCTTCTGTTATGTAAATACATATTGTTATAAGGATCAAAGGCCCATTAAAAATGTGGTTAATACACCCAGGAAGGGTGGTATTTCTAGTTCTGCATTGCTTTAAAGGTATGTTGCATAGAAGAAATCAACCAGCCATTTGCTTCCTGGAGTAAAAAATCTGTTCTCAGACATGGCTATGAATTTTAATTGGTGTTGAGGGGAGTGATTCAGCTAGATTTAGTTAGTCCCAGTAAACAGCCTCTACTGAGATAACATGGGAGAAGTGTTGCATTGCACTGGGGAAGTATGGGAACAGAGCATGAAAAGAAAGTGTCCCACAGTGGTGTGTTGCCTTCTGCAGAGAAGCAAAAATGTTGAACTGTTCCTACTACATGTGTTCCTGAAGTGAATGCAAAATCATTATTGCTGTCTTCCAGCAGTGACTAGAGGCTTCATCTGAGATTGGGATCCTCATTATTAAACAAACACATAGTGAAATGCTCTGCTCTGCAGAGCTCACAATCTAGAGACAGTTGTAGGATAAATAAGAATGTGAAGAAACAAGGTAGTAAAATATCAAAGTACAGTTTGTAGAAACAACACCAGAATGCCCTTGTGATTAAAAGTAAAGCTGTCACTAGGACTTCAAATGGTTCAAGTTCTGTGAATATTCTCATTACCTGTTTTCAAAAACGTTTCTTTGGGATGATATTTTCTCTGTTTTCTTTCTTTCTTTCTACATGTGCACCTGTATCCAATTACAGCTTCAAATATTCCTCATAGTGTAGCAAACTAGTATATTATATCTGTTCCATACATGGGTATAAGTGTCACAACAAAAAAGAGATGAGCAGATAAATCAACTGCTTATAGGCTGGTTATAATAATTATGTCAAGGTTTTATGACAGCTTGTCTTAAAAAAACTTTTTAGATTTTTACAGTATAAACTGCCTTATAAGAAACTTAATTCAAGTATATAGCTATGTATAAGCTCATAACTATGCTTTATATGACCATATGCTATGGACTAAAACTCAGAATATGATCTAGGCTTCTAGATCCCACCTAATCTCCACTGTCTAATCTCCACTATTTGATTGTCAAATGAAAGCATCATGTTCTCAAACTTCTGCTGAGTGACCACGTAGATTTACTGGTTATGAAAATCCATGGTGCCCCAGGCTGCCTTTTTCATTCCCTGCATGCCGCGAGTGCTGTATCTGTTTGGCAGAGTAACTCCTTGCTTTCTCAGTGTATTCAGCTGTATGGCACAATTTCCTCAGGGAAATAAAAGGTGTATTTCTCTGAAAACACAGCTTAGACCAGCTCTGCAAGTCCTGACATCTAAGGAAACTTCACCCTACTCTTCAGTACTGGTAAGTTGAGTACTGGTAAGCTGAGTACCAGTAAGCTTTTCTCATTATATAGATTACTTGTGTTTCTTACATGTCAATTTTCTAAGTAAATATTTGTTTTTCAGCTCTAAAAGTCTCCATGGGACTAACTAAAACTCACCAACCTTTTTTTTCAAAGCTCAACATTGTTTTCATGAAGCTGTCTTCCTTGGTAAAAATCTGCATTTTTGATCCCCCACATGTAGGATGAAAATAATTCCACTGTATTCAGGAAAAAAAACCCATACCATATTTCTGCTGGTTTGGAGAAGAGTAAAATCCTATTCCTAGTAGTTTAAAAGGAACATAAGATCAAGAATGACCTTCTGGATTTCCAAATTTTAGCTGCTGATATTGCAGTCAGCCAAGTCATATAACCTCATGCATGAAATTATTAAACTCGGTTTGGATTGTCTGTTTTCCTCCACAACATCCACAAGAAGGTTATCCAGAACCTTATTTTAGCAATTGTTAAAAGCTGTTCCCAAAAGTGCATTGTACTGGGCCTAAGTAAAAGACAGACACCTTTTTTTTTTTTCGATCCACTTCTTCTCCAAAAATCCTAATTTGTTTAAAACTACAGAATGTTGAACTGTTTGGCTCTAATGTATTGTTGTTTAAAAGGATTTTACTTACTGCCACAATTATACCTGTCTATGTTGTGTCTTGGCGTGCTTTAATGCCAGAATATCAATGTGTCTGAAAGGAATGGAAAGACTCGTGCCACTAAAACTCCTAACCTAAACAGAACTTTCAAGATGGTCAGTGCTAATCCACTGAAGAAAGTGTATTGAAAACAAATAATCTCATAAATAACATGTTTCTCTGATATCAGGTTACCATCTGGTTGTTTATTCTTACATTAAAATGAGCTTTACCAAACTTGAAAGCAAGATTTGCCAGTCCAGGCCCAAAAACCTGCTCATTTCTGCTTTTCAGTGAGAGGACAGTGATAGTACTGATGATAATATATTGCTTAGCATGTCAAGAAAATCTCTTTTTTGAATACCTGCTGAGAGATGAATGAATTATTTGCTAGACTTTCAGAGCAAAAATGATTTAGCTGTGGTAGCTTAAAATGGTGTTGGTCAAAATAATTCATGGAGGTTATTCTCGTGAAGCAGGGCAAGCTATAACAAGCTGTATCTAAGCCTGGTATCTGTGATTTTCAGCAGCTGTGTGAACTTCTTCCACTCTGGGTAAACAAATGCCCTGGATGCCATGCAATTCTGCAGAAGCTCTACTATGCAACTAATATGTATGCTGTGAAAAAGAAAGGCTGATTAAAGAATAAGGTTTTGCCCATATTTATTTTGATTCTGTCTTTCTTGGCACATAGTAGGATAACGAGCACATGATGGGTACACTACACATAATGATTATAAGTGGTTTAGCCATTCAGAGGTATTCAACTAATCCCCTCACTTCCTCAGAGTAGGCTTATCTCTGTTTACTTCTATAAAGATCATTGCTGCGGTTGTATTTTTTAAGGATTAAAACAAGCCTGACAGGTTAAGCTTTAGTTTTAGTCAAGAAACAGCATGGAGTATATGGAAAATGAAAGTGAGAGATTTTTCTTTGTAGAGTCAGTTCAGAAGATTACTGCGCTTCTTCCCTTTTGCAGAGCATCCGCTTTGAATAGCCTGCATACAGACACCCACAAGCAGCACGAAGAGATGGAAGAGGAATGCGTATAAGAGATTAAACGTGCTAAAGAAAATGCGAAGGAAGTTGAGGGAAAGAAAAAAGAAAAATGCACTAAAATTGTATGATGCGACCCACACCTGTAGCACTGCTTTATAGTGTCTGCCAACAGCCAGAGACCATACCAAAAGATCAGGCTTTTAAGTGGAAGAAGGAAAGAAGGCTTGGATCCATGTAGAAAATTCTAGACCCATATAGTATCTCTAGTTCAGATCACATATATCCTAGATGCAAGTTTCCTGGAGGACAACTGCTTAGAACTTCATTGAGGGTGATTGGCTTCACTGGATGCTGAGCAGTTGGGGCAGTATCTGCTTGCCTGGGATGTAGGAACAAAACTGTTTTCTGCATATTTGAGAGCAAAGATCTATGTGCTTGTGCCAGAGACTGTGATGTTAGAGATGTATCTCTTCTGCTAGAGTTAATCTACCAATATTAGTGAACATGTGGTGTCTCCAGCTAAGCATAATGTTCTAATCACTGGGTCATGAAATGTTTAATTAGGGCTACCGTCCATCCCTGACACATTCAGGAAGACTGTGGGTTTTGGTAGGCACTGGAGTTCTGCTTCACAAGACATGACTGCTCTGTATCTTTTCTCAAGTTGCAGTGCAGGTCTGTATTCCAAAACCCAAAATATTTCCAGCAACCTGTCTCCTGGAGGTTGGCCAGTTCACTCAGTGCACAGTTCAACACATCCAGGTAGAAGAGAAAGGTCTGACTTTGTGTAGCCAGCAGGAGTGAAACCTCTGAGGGGACTGTTCTGCTTTTCCCATAGAAATCTCATACCACCGAGACTCTGGCTGCACAGTTTTAGCCCTGTCATACAGCAACAACCAGCTCGCTGAAAGCTACCAAAGCAGAGATACCTGTTTTGATGAGCACCTTAGTGCACATTGGGTCTCTGGTCTCCCCAAATATCCAGATTGGCACCTGTTTGGAGCATGATGTGGTTTCTGTCATGTCCAAGCTCCCTCTCATTGGAGATCAGGGCATGCAGCTGCAGGGGAGAGGACTTGGTGCACCTGCATGTTTTATTCTGACGCAGAGCTGGGCACACACCCAGGGAACTGGAGAACATTTCCAAGTGAGGTGACTCAGAGAAATCCTACCTAGTAATGCCTATCAATAGGCAGCAAAGATGCATAAGGAAGCCAGGAACACATCCCGAATGGCATATGGTGAAGGTCAAACCAAGTGGCTTTTCCTGTCTGCAGTGATGCTATAGTGCTTCTGCGTTCCATGCCATGACACACAGTCTCAGCATAACATGGCAAAAGAGATCCAGGCAAGGCAAAAGGAACCTGCAAAAGCCTGGCAGGTGTGTTGTGGTCAAATTAAGGATTTTTATCGGTTAATATCTTTATAAAGAGCAGTTTTTCTGAGTGAGGGAATCAGGTGCCCCAACAAAGAAATAAATCCAGATGCCAGCGAATGAGAGAAGACGTGAGAGGCAACTGCTTAAAAAAAGGGGTGGGGTTGGGGGGTGGGAATTTGAGAGCATGGCTCTGGCAAAAGGGCTTTTCAGTTGAGCAGAGCAGAACAGATGGGTGTCTGTGGGGTAGTAAATGAGGGGTTCCCTCCTTCCATGCTGTAGAAATTTAGAAGAGAATATGGGATTTTCTTATATTCGTGTTTATCCCACATAGTTCTTTCACCCAAGGACTTCAATGCAGAAACCATACACTAACCTCAATATGGCAATTGAGATAGTTAAAAGTTGAATGGTAAATGTTCTTTGCAACAGATGGTCGATTTCTATGGTAGTAGGATAAAAAGTAAAACTTGCAGATGATAGTGTGGGCAGAGAACAAAAATGAATAGAGGATACTGAGGTATTGTTCACATTAGCTCTAAACTGAATGAAACTAAACTAAAATATATGGTATTGCACTGTACAGACAAAGACTGTAGGTCAGGGTCTCAGCTGCTATAAATTGGCTTATTTCTACTGATGTCAAACTAGCTTGAGGTCTTAAAGTCTACATGTTATACTGATTTACACCAGTTGAAAATCCGGTCCAATATTTTCTGTCACCACAGATCATTTCCCTGGGAGCATAGCTTTGAAATCAAACCCTTGGGTTGCTGGCCTGCTCATTTGGATCAATTCCCTGGAAGGTGACCACAGCAAACGTAAAGCATTGTTGACAACAATAATTTTTGTATGCCATTCCTTCACAGATGCCAGTATGATTTAAAATAAACTCCAGCTGCAGCAAGCCCTTCTGCTGATTTCCCTAATGAACTGTGAACCTCCAAAGTGTTTCTGCTGACCTTGTATTGAATATGCTTTCTGAAAGGAAAACAGTACCATTTAGATGTGAAGCTCATTTTGCTAACTATGTGAACAGTCTGTTGCTTACTGGCAGACCTCAGACAGCTGTGACAGTGAGGGCCAGGTCACACCAACTCCTTTCAAAGAAAAAGAGGGAGAGAACCTGTGGGGATTCAGAAAACAAAACACCTGAAGTGCTGAAAGTATGTGTTACGTCTGTTCTTGGAAATTATGGTTGAACAGTCCATCTAGGCTTTGGCATTAGGGACTTCAACTCTTGAATCCTACTCCCTTTATGAATTAAAATACATTAGGAGAGTCTTTGAATGAAGGTATCTGTACAGTGGATGCTGAGTCTTTGTGATAAAATTAACACAGTTCAGGGACGACTTTCAGCAATATGACAAAAAACATAGATGGTCAGCTTTTTAGTTGGAATGAAACCAATAAAAAGCATTTTGCTGTTCCCTGGGTACCTTGCCACATCAGTAAGAATGAAGCCTGTGTTTCATGGTATTGTCATATTACAACTGTAGGGTAAATACATCAAACTAGATAAAAACAGCTTGAGAGAAACAAGACATACATACTTTAGCAGAGTTCTGCCTTCCCTAATAATTTCTATTAAAAAAAAAGGTTTCTAACTTATTTACATATTACAAGGCTATATTCATTTTAAGACAGACTTTGCCACCCTGACTTGTACCATAATGGAAACTATTTTATAAGTATTGTCACCAAGAGCATTAGTAATTTTCAAGGACTAAGGCATTAATTAGTAGGAACATGGATATCAGACTTCGTTTCTTTTTGTGCTAATTTTTTATTAGCAAAATACAGTTCTGTTATCCACTCTTACTTACTGCAATTGGCACAGGGTAACCAATGACACATTCCTTTTAACTGCATTTCTTCAGCTGCTTCTTGTTTTACTGTCTGTTTTATCAAAGCATTAAAAGTGAATTTTAGGGATCAAATAAGGTACCCACAATGTTCCTAACAAATGTCTCCACTACTCCATTTTACCTAGAGCAGTTCGACGGTTCCTTTATACTTGCATATCATAAATGATTCGCAGTCAGATAGATGCACAAGCAAAACAGTTTACTGAAACTAATCCCAGCAGTGGGCAGACCTATTTGTATTACTCTGGCAATGTTCCTTGCAGTAGCACAGTCAGTCGTAAACATAGCAGGAAAGCAATATCTAACTAATTCTCATCATATTCACATATCACCAGAAGGAATATCGTCTTTGTTAGTTTGGAGGCCTGCAGCTAGAATCTACTTCAGTAGCCCAATTTTCCCATGTATCAGTAGAAGGATTAATATCCTGTCAGTAGCTGTACCACTATGGTATTGAGCAAAATGATCTAAAAAACAGGGTTATATGTTATTTGCTACCACTCTCGACTGTCTTCCTAGGAGTTGGCTGGTCACAAAATTACTTCTAGGACATCTCTGGAAAAAGGCCTTAATTTGTATGAGGGTTGCTGTTCTAGCCACTTCTTTTTTCCATCAACAGAGTTTGTCCAAAACTGTTTCACATTATCCAAATGTTACTGTCTACCTGTACCCTGTTTGCAAAGATACTCAAAGGTAGGTTTATATTCTTAATTCAAAATATTTATTTAAAAATAATTTGCAAGAAATAGGACACATAAACTTGGAAACAAGTAAATACAGAGCGAATGCACAGGTAAGGTGTCAAATTATTTAAAACAGCTGCTTCCAAAATGTTTAGCAGAATACACTAAAGTAATGCTTAGTACTGAGAACTCAGTATTGATATGCAATATATTCTATAGTATCTGAAATGTAAATTTGCATGAAATATTTTTTTAAAATGCAAACTCCAAACCGAAAAGAATGTAAAGCTTCTCAGTTTCCATGGAGAATTTTTGTTTTAGAGGAAGAGTTCCCTCTCCTTACAAAAGAAAAAAAAATGTTTTTTCTGGGATCCAGTTTGAGTGGCATGAACAGAAAATTTGGACAAAGTTTTATACCTAATTCTCCTATGGTAAATGACAAAGATTCCTATATAGTGAATAGAGAATAGTAGATGTCTTTAAAGCCTCCAAAGGGAGAACCTGTCTGTTTATCTTAGCACCTAAATGTGAATGCACTGAAATTCAACCTTTGTACTGAGAACAACCAACAGAGCAAGCTTGCAGCTTCAATGTCTTTCTGTCACCTACAAGACTTTTTAACCCAGAATTCTGGAGTGAGACTCCCAGAAAGAAGCAAGGTTTCCTCCTAAAGAAGTGGGAGTTGTTGAAGCAGACTGGCGATGGCAGATAGCACTTAACAGCTACAATAGCATGTTGAACTTTTAGAGTCATGAAGAAACATGTAAAAAGAACTGAAAAAAGATTACCACCACCACCTCCCTTAAAATAACAAATACTTATTGCACTTGGCCTGAAATATGAACAAGGTACTTAGCTATAGAGCCAAAGATTGCGAAAAAAGCCATAACATGCTTACAAAATTCACATTTGTTCTCCTTCTGTGAGCCTCTTATGAAGTGCTTGTCCTGCATGCTGAGTGAGAAGCACTGAAAGTATTATCACAGCATGGTTGTTTAGATGATGATTCAAGCCTGATACTGAAATAGTTATGCTATCCTCTTCAAACATGAGATACGACTAGAGGTATCTCTTCGATAGTTAATGTGAATTCATTTTTATGTGTAACCCTTAATTTTGACCAGCATTTTCCTCCTACAGATCTGTATTTTATCCCTTGTTGTTTCTCCAGAAAAATTGTCTGAAGTCTCTTATTTCAATTTTTAAACCAAATTGTTTTTTAAATGTGTATTTTTCCCCTATGAGTTCTACACAAGGTGGATGCTGCAAGAGTCTTGTCAGAGCGCAAATACCTTCTGTTTTTGAAAGAGATTGTCTGTTGAGAACCGCACTGCTTTTTCTGATACTGATTGTGCACTAAGGGTAACTACTGCATGCACAAAAAAAAACCATTTAATGAAGAGAGAAATTTTAGTCAATGCTCTTTCTTAAAAAAAGAAAAGAAAAAATGAAAGAACTGAGGAAAAATCCTTCCTATAATTCTTCAAAGATGAGCCTGATCCTCCATTCTTATGTACCTCACCTGTAGTTTCATAAAAGGCTGCCTTTGTCAGCAAAGTTAGTTTAAGAAGCTCGGGTTGCCACCACATTCAGCCAATTATTCTTACCCCTGTGCAGACCTTTGACACTACTTAGTTGTGCCAATACAAATGCTTCAGGATGTATATTGTAAATGAAATGGTCCAAGTTAGAAATAAAAATCAAAACAAGGATCAGTGAATTCTGATTCTGTCACATTCTGTGAGGGGTTGGGGGTGCTGCACGTGTGCAGCTGTTGCAGCATTGCTGGCATGCTTCGAATGATCAGTTCAATTACATATGTACTTTGATGTTAGAATGCTACTGTGAACATTTTTGTGATACCTGTGGTGACCCTGGCAGTTGGACTTTTCCAATATACGTCTATTCCAGGAATGAACTTCTGTAAAAGAGAAAAATCTACCATGACAGTCAAATGGTCTCTGCTTGAGAAAATGTTTTGTTCCTTTGAAATATGTTTTACATTTCAGCAAAATTTCAATGGAACATTAAACCTAAGGAGAATCACTTAGATTGCAGAAGCTGTGCTGTCTTTATGCATGAGCGTCAAGCAATAAAGCACATAAATCCCCAGTGCATTCTCTTGGTAGGGGGCCCATGGAAACTGCCACTTTTAATTCTATCTAATGTTTACATGCTAGGCAGTCTTCTTTCAGATATTGAGGGTGTCTTGTTCCTAATGTTCAGGCATATAGACCAATCCATCACATGGAACTGTCAGTGACATTTCTACCCCTTTTCTGGTTTTGTCATTAAAGTGAGGAAATAAACATGAGACCCCTGCTTTAGCCCTTCATTTTTTCTCTGTTAAGGGATTATTCATTCACTTCTATCTGTAAAGACACGGATTACAAATGAACGCTGGTGGATTCATTTTGTACCTAGAGTCTCATAATTCACCTGATCTGTATCTGAATTTACAATGCATTGGAACTTCAACGTGCTTTAGGACAAAGATTTTTCTTCCACCTATGTTTCCAAAAGAGTCCAGAAACAATTGTTGTTCCTCTATTCCTAGTGGCAGGAAGATTATGATGAATGAAACCTTTTTACTCCTCTTTAGCCTAAATGGAAAAGGTACAAGGACATTGATTTCAGCTGTAAATAGAGCCTGCTTGTAGATTACTCACTGTGAAAGATACTTAAAATCAGTGCATGTTTCCTGCAGTATTAGATCAGATGGGCATTTGTAACATACTCACGTTTATACCCAGATATTCCTTCAAAGCCATCGAGGGAAGAGTTCTCTGCTAATAATAGATAGTGAAAAGCAAGATGCATATCTCACTCACTTTGAAGTAGGAAAAATCAAGTTTCAGATTGGATTTCCTCTAGAAAAGACCTCCTAAAGTGTTTACAATTTGGAACAGATTCTGGAAGACATAGAAATATGTCCCTTAGGGCTAAAGTGTGAGGAAGGGGGCCACAATTTGCTCAGAGAAGCAGCCCAGGTTCTCTCCTTGACTAATCAAAAAGAAGCAAAGGCTTCTAGGAAGCTCTTTATGTTATTTATCCAAAGATCTTGGGAGAGTTAGATAGACAAGAGTTGCATGTACATGTAATATCCTTTATTAGAGAAATTAATATAATTATAATATCAAACAGACAGGTGTTCAGGTACACCTCAGATCTAGCCCAGCTCGCTGCATTATCACAGAAATGACCTTTTATTTAAGGAGGTCACGTGAAGAGAAGCACCTCTCTAATTTTATCTGAACATGTCATCTGCAAGTGGGAAGGCTGACTTTTCAAGAACAATCTGCTATGTCATTTTTAACTGGGTGACCAGAATTGCAGAGAATAGTCAAGTTTTTAATCCAACATGGGTTTATTGCAGCAGCACAGTGACACTTTTGTTCTCTATTTTTCTTTCATAATTCCTAATGTTTTCCTAATAATATCTTTTAGACCATGATGGATCTTTTCACTGAGCTGTCCAAGAGCTTTTACCATGAGATAACAGGTAATTTAAAGACCCAAACTGTATGAGTTATCTTTTTTTCTCCATTTGCGTTGCTTTGCACTTTGTGACATTGAACTTACTTCATTCACTTAGTTTTATGACATCTATCAGCAAACCTTTGCAATTACTTTCACTTTTGACTACCATGAATAGTATTTTTGTCATCAGCAAACTTTTCCATATCACCTTTCCACAGAATATCTTTTTGATGAACATCACAAGTCTTTGCTCATATCATTCAGCCGCATCAATGGCAATATCCTTCCACTGTGAAAACAATATTTCTTGCCATCTTGTCATGGATCTCTCTCTTTATCCAGACATTTGGCAAAAGCTTTTTCAAATCCAAAACCCCTGTGCCAATTAGATCACAGTTATTGATTCTGTAAAGAATTCTAAAAGTTTTTTAAAGTACTATTTCCCTCTACAAGAACCCTTTTTTCTATGTCTTATTGCTCCATGTACCTTTACGTTACTGCTAAATCTACAAACACTTTCTAGCAATTTGCAGACTACAGAAGTCAAATTTACAGGCCTATAATTACTCATGTCTTCCTGAATAATCAATTTTTAAATCTGTAACTTTTGTCAAATTCTATTTCTTTACTAATGGTGATTTTGGTAATAAATTACATACCACAGTTAACAATTACACAATTTACTACTTGAGTTCCTCTAGAGCTCTTGAATGAATAACTTATGGTACTGAAGATATTTTACTCTTCATTTTTTTAATTTATTCTAAAACCTCCTCCACTGACACTTCAGTCTCAGACTGTTTCAATGACTCATTTGTCATAGGAAAAGCTCTCTCCGACTTCCACAATGAACACTGATGCAAAATATTCAGTCAGCTTTTCTGCTGGGCCACATCTTTTCTGTTCTTTTTACATCTTGATCATCTCCTCCTCAGCAGGACAGGGGAAGAAAATATATCTGAAAAGCTCATGGGTCACGATAAGGACCAATTATCATCATGGGAGAAACATGTTTGACTATTTATTTTTTAATTTTATTTATTTATTTTATTTATTTATTTATCCAATAGAGTAGGATAATGAGAAATAAGACCAACTCTAAAAACACCTTCCACCCCTCCACCCCCCACCGCCTTTCTTCCCGGGCTCCATCTTCACTGCTGACTCCTCTGCCTCCTCCCCCTGAGCATCACCGGGGGACAGGGAATGGGGGCTGTGGTCAGTTCGTAACGCTCCATCTCTTCTGCTCCTTCCTCTTCACAGTCTTCCCCTTCTCCAGCGTGGCTCCTTCCCGCTGGCTACAGCTTTTCACAAACTGCTCCAGCATGGGTCCCTCGCACGAGGTGCAGTCCTTCAAGAACAGACTGCTCCAGGGAGGGTCACCCGCGGGGCCACAGCTCCTGCCCACAGCCCTGCTCCAGCCTGGGCTTCTCTCCAATGGCCCGCAGCTCCGGCCAGGAACCTGCTCCAACGCGGGCATTGCAAAGACTGCAGCTTCCTTCAAGGCACATCAGCCTACTGCAGCCTGGGGCCCTGCCCGGGCTGCGGGGGGGAGCTGCTCCCCCGCGGGCTCCGTGGGCTGAGGGGCACAGCCTGCCCCGCCGGGGGCTGCCCTGCCCTGCCCTGCCCTGCCCTGCCCTTCCCCGCGGGCTGCCGGGGAGCCTCTGCTGCGGCGCCCGGAGCCCCCCCGGCCTCCTCCTGCACTGACTGGTGTGTCTGCGGGGCTGTTTCACGTTTTCTCACTCCTTTCTCACACCTGTAGCGCAGTGGGTTTTACCCTTTCTTAAATATATTATCCCAGCATCGCTACCAGCGTCGCTGACGGACTCAGCTTGGGCCAGCAGTGGGTCTGTTTAGGAGGTGGCTGGAATCGGCTGTGTCCAACATGGGGGCAGCCCCTGGCCTTTTCTCACAGAGGCCGCCCTTGTAGCCTTTTTGCTACCAAAATCTTGCCACACAAACCAAATACAATGTATATATTTTAATATTGGTTTTACTCATGTAAAAGCCCATTCCTTTTTCAGCTTCCTCTTTTTGCTTTTGCATTTAAAATTACAGACCTTATGTTATCTTTTATTTTCCTTGTCTGGATACAAACTGCTTTTAAAGGATACTTTCTTCTTAAGTGAGCTGCTCTGTATTGACTGTTATCATTCAGGAATGGGATCTTAGAGCTATGATGAATACTTCCATGAAAATGTCAGCTCAGTGCTCAGCAGTGGTCAAAAAGGTAAATTAAATGCTAGGAATTAAGAAAAGAGTAGAAAAGAAAACATAACCATATCAGTGTAAAAAGCTGTTATACCAAAATCTAAAAAAGGATGTAACAACTGGAATAGGTTCACAGAAAGGCGCCAAGAAAAATAAAAAATATAGGCTGGCAGTCAAAGGAATTCTTAAATAGACCAGGGCTATTCAGGCTGAAAAGTGACAACTGAGGGAAAGCTTTGACAGAAATGTGTCTAATCATGAGAGGAAAGGAAAAGATAAAAAGAGACAGATGGTTCATTTTCTCTTCCAAAGCAAGAATGAGAGTATCACATGCTGTTAGCAGGTGGTAGGTTCAAATAAAAAAAAATATAAAAAAATAAAAAAATACTAATAAAAAAAAGGAGGTAGTTCTGTACATAATATGTAGATAAACCTCCCTCACCATGTCACTTTTCTTCCATTGTTCTTCACTGTACACAAAAAGACACTGCAAACTGTATATGAAGTGCTTACAAGCACACTGCAATTATTTGATGGGTAGTGCACCAACAGGGAGCAACAGCTGCCATTCCTACGCCTGTGGGCCTGAGAGACAGGCGAGGAGTCTCTGCATCAGCAGCCTGACGGTGGCAGGGAAATGTCAGCGCTATCGTGCTCAGGCATGGGTTGGTCTTTGCCACTGCCAAAAAGCAGATTCTACGTTTTTTTTCCATAGGTCTTGGTAGTTTCATGTCAGTATTTTCCTCTTGAATTGCTGAGCTGTTAATTTTTTCCTTCTCATTTCAGTTTGTGTACTTTACTTCCCTTATCTTGTAAGGCGTTAACTTACGTGCCCCCTTACAGTTGAAAAACAGGTTACCCAGTAAAACTAAGCCAAACCTGGGAGTTAAGTTGGAGGCAGCTGCATCTCCGCGGGTTACACTTTGGAAGAATTTTTGCCTAGGATATTTTGGATGCTAAAGGTTTGCATGCATTGAAAAACCAGCTGGGCTGGTTCATGGACAAAAATACCTCTTTGCGTTGTTAGACAGAAATACCAGAGACCTGATTCTTCTAAAAGGCTGTTTCTGTTTCAGAAAGCTCCTGAATAGGGGGAGCTGGGGACTTCAGAGAGTATTCACTGCATGCCTCATCATTTTGATCTTCCTTCAAAATCTGCTTGTCGTCATTGATGGAAGTGGGAAATGGGGCTTGGCTGACCTTTGGTCTGGCTCAGCACGGCGGCTCTGAAGTCCCTCTTTGCTCTGCCACATAACTGTGTGGTCTGAGTTTAGTTCTTTATCTGCAACACCTTTTTGCTGGAGGTTGTACGTTTCTTCTGGCATCATTCTTCTGGCAAAAAATCCTTCTTTTCCAAGGATTTTCATACATTTTTTTCATTTTAATTATTCCTTCTGATTTGCTTTTACCATGTTTTCATGGTTGGTTTTGTTGTTGTTGTTGTTGTTGTTGTTGGGTTTTTTTCCCCCCAGAAGTTTCTTTTATATGATGTTGATGTCGTTTAGGGAGGAGGGAAAACTTTTTGATCATACAGTGATTTTGAATGAGGGAAGTATGAGAGAGCACACTATTTTAAAAGTGTGTCGCTGCAGCTTCAGCTACTACATTTTGAATCATATAAATTCTCCTCTTGGTGATTTCACAAAGCAGTCATTTTGGTATCTCACTATTTAACTCTTTATCATAACTTGTTATGTTTTCCCAGATAATCTGAGGGTTAATTAAAGTGTCCAATTATTATTGTGTTTGCTTTCCTTGTAGTCACCTTAATGTTAACATTTCTGAGTCCCTGTCACAGACACATGATGATATGATGGAAGCCAAATAATATATTCCTTTAATCTAACCATCACACTTCGTTTCACATAAATTCTGGTAATTGTTATGGTTAATGTATTTACTATATTTAACTCTAAGCTTTATTTTTCTTAAGAAACTTTTCACCAGCGGCCTGATCTACTTTGTCAGACCTATGTATTATCTACTTGTTTCTTGAGGCCCACAAGTGATCTGTTTCTCAGTCCAAGGTTTTCCATCCTTATTATGTCCATATACTCACTTCAAATCAGTCCCTTCAGTTCATTCATCTTACTTGATAGTTTTTCAGTATTTGTAGACTTCTAGTCTGATAGAAACATGTTTGCCTTTGATCTAGTTATCTATTTTTAGGTTCATATTTATATGGTGAGAGTATTCTTTGATGTTTCCTATCTGAGGTTTATTGAGTTCTATCGTTTTTTGAAGATGAAGATTTTACTCTTAGAGCATGAATCATCTTGGACTGTTTTCTCTTATTCCCTTGTTAGATTCCTCCTAATCTTTATTAAAACAAAACCAAACCAACAACCTCAACTCTTTTATAACTTTCAAGTAAAATACCAGTATGTGTTCCATATTGGCCTGGACAGAAACTATCCTTATTTCATAGGATCAACATATTTCAAAAGTTTCTAAAAATCATCCCCTCACTACCTCACATTACTTCTGCAACCGTATTTTAACATGGTTCCTTGTCAGCTTGTGTACCAAACCCTGGAATCCTTCCAGAGAGCACTGTTGTCAAGGCTTTATTTTTATGTCAACGTTGAAAGATCAAATTTTGTGTCCTTTCCTCTGCTATGTGATGAGTACTTCACCAGCAATGTAAAACAGGTAGAAACCATGACAGGTCCTTAGCTTTTGTATGCAACAGGCAGGTTATGGGCCTTAAGAGATGTCTGTGCTCAAGTGTTAAAAGTCATCTTAACTGTGTATAACAAAGAGATTCTTTAGAAAGTCTGCCCCAATCTTCTCTCCACACTGCCCTAGGAGAGACCTCCAAAGAGTGATTGATTATTTCCTTTCTTTACCTCCTAAGCTCATGAAATAAGGGGTCGGACACATCCAGTTCCCACCAAAATCTCCATGCCTCTCCCCTTTTGCTTTCCTCTTACAGCACGGTGTTCAGAAACTGAGAAACACCCACAAGGACCATGAGGACTAGGCATGGAATAGTCTCCTGCTTGAGCAGTTAGTGTAAAATAAAGTGAACTCGGTCTCAAAATAAACTTAAAGTGCAGGCTGGAGGGAATGGCTGTATAACTGTCATATATCTTCCATGTTACAAACCTTACTAATCATGGTGATTTGGTAGTTTATGTGCCAAAGGGGAGCACTGCTGACAGAAAAGAACAGACCCAACGAACCAAATGGGAGCTAAACACTCAAAAAAGAACCAAAAATATGTCACAGGAAAGCTCCAACAAAGCAAATCCATTCTTCTTATTAACTGAACATTTTCATTCCACCTTTTATGGCTATCATGCTTCATTATTCTTCATGTTGGGTAGTAGATTTTATGGTATTGCCTAAGTAATACCTCCCCGCCTTCCCTGAAAAGGTTTTCATATCAAAATGTGCTGTGCTGTTCTAGGAGAGCTTTCATTAGCTGACTAATGCAACTGCCTTTTATTACAGGTCAGCTGGTATGAATCCTATCACCAGTAATAGAGAGAAATACATTAAGATAAAGCTGATTGGAAGGAATCATTACTGTTTATTAGCATAAAGATAATTCGTTTCCCAAAGCTTACACTACATAAATATGCATGCGTACCTAGTAGAAATCATGTCAGTTCAAAGAATTTTAAGTAATTATACTTCTCCTTAGTAATTTTTCATCAGACAAATAAAAATTGAGCTTGAGATGAAATGCACTTGAAAGATTTAAATCTTAAAATCTACATCTGCACTTTTTTTTTACAGTTGCAATGCCAACACTTTTACTTTAGAAATTATATTTGTATGACAAAATTAAAAGTTAATATGAATCCTTAGTAGAGTTTGTTCTTAATCAGAAAGTAATGAAAATTATCCTCACTATAAGTGACAAGAACACACGTACATATCTGTAGCATTGCTCAAAACCTGAAATTCTGGCCCATGGGAACATTTACTTTATTTCTAAACCCCAGGTTTTAGATTGTGTGGAAGACATTAACATGTCAGAATATTTTTTCATGATGAACTGTAAACAATGAAAAATACCAATTTCTCCCATGAAGTTCTATAACATAGTTTATTCCAGTTAACTGGAAAATCTTGAATTTGATTCAAAAATTAAAAATTTGAATCAACAGATACTGTTCTTGTTTTGTCTTATCTTTTTTATTATTATTTAGACAATTCTTATAAATAAATGCATGATATCTTTTTCAGGACCATACATTTTACTGCTGATTAAAAAAAAGCATGGAGACAAAGTGAAGAGAAACCACTTCCAGGAATGGATGTGTGGTCACTTCATGCTTTTACAAAGACCAGCCTCTTACCACATCAAGTTGTACATCAGACACCTCTTCAGGGCTTTGGAAGCACACCAGAATGCCAGTTACTGTGCTCTCCTACTGAGCTCACAAATATCATCAGGTTTACTCTTTCAAGGTATTTTTTTGGTAGGGGTGGGGTGGGATTTCTTTCAGTACAAGCAAGTGGAACAGAAAACAATTCCGTTACTTTTTGGATATGTCTTTTGCTCATTTTATAGCATTTTGTGGCAAAACCACTTTGTCCTAGACATTTCTGTGGAAAAAAATATATATAATTGGCAACTAATGTCTACATATAGGTTAAACTAATGACTACAAATAGTTTAAACTAGTTGTACAGGATCTCTTTATAGTGAGTGAAATGTATAAGTACTTCCAGAAGGTGACTAAACTCTCTTAAGGATGAAACTTATCATAAATCCAAACTATCCAGTACAGTGAAAGTGGTATTGAGTCTTCCATTCAGTAGAATATCTAACTACTACTCTGCAAATGGGCCAAAATGTGAATTTACAAACCTGTCTCACATTTTCATTATATCAGGGAAATTCTGCAATATTTCAGGTAATCAAAAAACTGAAAAAAAAAAAAAGAAAAAAGAAAGAAAGAAAACTTTACTGACATGTAGCGATGCTTCTGCAGTTTGAAACTAATTTCACAGATTTTTTTGGTAAAGGTGTTTGGCCCTTTTGCTCATCTCCTTTTCTTTTCCTTTGCCCGTATGTTTGCCCTGAGCCAAAATTTATTTTCATATTTTACAGAAACATTTTTTTATTATCTACAACATTTTTATATTTAATAGTATTAACTCACACATATATATTTGTAATGTGATGGTTTTATGATTCACCTGGGTTATCTGACACATTCAGAGTTTACTGAGGGTGATGTTAAAAAGGCAGACTTTCTAAACAAGTTGTACTGTTCTGAAAATGGTGTTGTGTAGCTATTATATTTATTAATCAGATGGTTTATAGCAGAAGTTCTGGAATGCACACCCAGAAATAGCATGCTCTTTAGAGAAAGCATGTCATGTGTCATATTTTCATATGGTATTTGTAACAAAATGAACATTCACTATAGTCAAACTATGATTTAAAATTATGCCTCATAAAAAAGCGATGATGAAGTTTAGCACAAGATCTGTTACTAATACATTAAACCCACAACATAAAATTTCTAAATTCTAATTTTGTCTTTTTAAAACAGATAAGTTATCACTGAGTTTTGTGCCATATTATGAAATCAACAGAGGCTGTGAAAAAGCAAGTGATGCACAATACAATTGCTCACCACCTGCTGACTGATGCTCAGCCTGTCCCTGAGCAGTGACTGACCAGCCCCAGCCAACCCCTACCAGTTTATATAACGAGCATGACATCCCATGGTGTGCAATTCCTCTTTGGCTAGTTTGGGTCACCTGTCCTGGCTGTGCCCCCTTCCAACTCCCCGTGCCCCCCCCCCCCCCCCCCCCCCCCCCCCCCCCCCCGCCCTCTCGCTGGCAGGGCTGAGAAACTGAAAAGTCCTTGACTTAGTATAAACATTTCTTTCCAACAACTAAAGACATCAGAGTGTTATCAACATTATTGTCATACTAAATCCATAACACAGCATTGTACCAGCTACTGAGAAGAAAAAATAACTTTATCCCAGCTGAATCCAGGACAACATTCAACTCCAAAATAATAAAAACAAGACTCTGAACTGAAGTCAACGAAGCCAAACTTTCCTTGAATAGACCTATAGAGATCTTTTCTATGTTAATGTGAACTGCTGCATGCATGCAGGGACAGTATACTGTAGGGTTGGTTTTTTTTATAAATCTCACTGCGGGGTTCAGTGCCTCTCGTTTGTAGTCAATGGATCAAGAACAATAAATACCAGCTTCAGGTGTGGTACTAAATGTCCCATATCAAAATTAAAATGAAGGCTTATCTCCTTCAGTGTCCTATTAGAAACCAACCTGTTCTTTAAGCCAGATTCAATGTGATTGCATGTATGTTGTCTGTAAGTAGTTTTGTTGAGCTGAAATAATACTTATGCTAACTGCAGGCAAGATAGAGCACTGAATAAAAGAGAAATATTATATCTGGGGATTCAGATAACTTGTATCTGGAAAAATTTCTGTTTGTTGATGTTGCTGTTGGAAATATGGTATTGTTTTTTAAAACCTGGTCCCCTAGGGTCCCTCATGTTTTACGTATTAGGGAAGAAATATTCAAATGAATGTTTGTTTCTCCACTATATCACTCCATGAAATTACATAAATAAATGCGGAAGTGAGAGGAAAGCCTTTTTGCCAGCAAAGGAAAATAGATGATAAAATAAATGGTGATTGAATGAAATTGTTCATTCTGCATTTGTCAGTGGTCCCCACAACAAAATTCTGACATGACTAAACACAGTGGGTTCATAAAGCACATGTGAGACTTAACAATGTAATTATTTGCTCAAAACCTTTTCGGAAATTATATATTAATAAGATTTTGGAGGATCTGATGAAAGGCTTTACCTCAAAGTCATCATAAAAAGGAAACCAGCAAAGCTCAAAGGAACAACTTACATAGCTACTTAATACTTGTGAGCTGGTGCCCAGCAGAGCCTGGGTTTAATCTATTACTCTCCAGGTCTGGCTTTAGATATGTGAGCATGGATGTTAGGGTCTGAACATAGCTAAATGAAGCAATGGTTGTATCTCAGTAAATCAATGCTTGAAGGAGAACTAATTTCGAAACCTGAGTAACAGATAAATAAAAATCGGGAAGTGGGTCAATGAAAACACAGCTGAAGTATGGGGATTTACCAGCAAATATCACACAATCCAGGAGTAAACTTTTATGTCTGGTCTTGGTCAATGAAATTCTTTCTTCAGTGATGTTAGGGTAGCCCTGTGCTTTAGTCACGTGTCACTCAATTGCTCTGCCACATCTGCCCTCCCTTCAGAGTGGGATAGCATGTGCAACATGCATCCCAAACCCACTGGATATATTAACTGTGCTCAGCTCAACTTTACTGCACCTGATACATACCTCTGCCTGCCCTGGGAGCTCAGCCACTTACCTTCCTCTTGCTACACAAAGATACCTTGCAAAGGATGTATTGGTCCACCTTAGATCTGCCCTTAAAGTGTCAATCTCTGTTCTCTCTCTTTGTCCGTAGCTGGAAGAGAGGCTTTCCTGCTGTAATGAATTGGGATGGGACCATGTCTCCAGCCTGCCATAGGTGTCCTCTATGATCTTGAATAACCTACTTAGTCTGACTTTTTTTATCTGCTATTTTTGCTCCTGTTTATCTAATTGATAACATTTTCAGGATATCTTGCCTCCTACTATGTTGTCATCCATGTCCCGCACAATGGGATCCCCATTTTTGGTGGGACCTCTATATACTATTTGGCTACAGATAAACAAATAATAAGAACACATTTGCCATGCAAAGGAAACAAATGTAGAATACAGAGACAGAGGGAGGAAGACAGGTCCATATCCTTCTGTAGTGCTTGTTATGTGAATTAAGAAGAAACTGAACATCTTTTGTGTGGGATTTGAAAATAATATTTTTATCCTCAAAGAACAGCAGTACTGCAATCTGCTGTTTACACTGTGAAGAGGCAGTAGTCTATCTATTTTGTGTCCAGTTACCCATGTCCCTCTAAATTTCCTCAAAAGTTCTTCTCCCTTGGACTTTTGCTTGTATTGTCTCTGGCCAGTAGATTAATTTTACTGTTTTTAAGTGGGGGGTGGGGGGTGGGGGGTGTCTTACAAACATATAAAAAAATGTTGGAATATGCATAACACTGTTTTTGTGACACCCTAATAGGGGCTGTCATTAGTGTAAGTATTTTCACACTCTTCTGAAGAGGGAAACTAGTTTACTTCCACCTTGTAATTTGTTTTTGTTTTTGTTTTTAAATAACGAGAGGCAAACGACACACAAAGCAGACAAATTAACAGTGGCACCTGATGCAGCTCTGACTAGGCATGGGGATTTGCAGTAATTTTTCATGCTTCTCCCCCTCTCTGATCCCTAATGGGAAAGAAAGACTGGGGCAAGAATATCCTGGTCTACCGTGAAATACAACCAGGAGACTAAAAAGACTAAAGCTCAGTTTCACAGTTTGTTTAGATTTGAATTCCCACTGAGTTTGATGGGAGCTTTGAAGATCTGAGACCAACTACCTTCATCAAATCGATGTCAAGCCAAACTCAGGAAGCTCAACTACTAAATAATTTTCTGTCTAACTTTCTGTATTTCTGGGGCACTAAATAATGAACAGACATTTTATTGGATCTCACCAATGTGCATTGCTTTTTGTTTAGAGCAGTCATAGGAACTAGAGGATACCTGCAGTGTAACTGGGAATGTATGCAGACATGAAAATTACAGGTTCACAAGGTCATTGTAACCCCCAAAATGCATTATAGTAGTGACAATTCCCAGGCAACTCCACATTTCATGTCTTCTCCCTGATTTCTTGCATGAGAAGCCCTGAATAAAACTTCACGAAGGAATCTTCTGACCATGGCATTTGCATGCTTATGGCACAGGGAGAAAGATCCTCAGTCAAGCATACACCTTCATAGCAAAATCACTCATGAAGTGGAGAGGAAAAGATTTCTTGTAGTGGGACCATGAAGGAAAAGGAATGAAATAAACATGAACAGGCCCAGAAATTGCTCTAAGGGAGGTGATTAATGAATGGCGAACTTTGTCTCCCTGCACACCCAGCACTGGTGCAGAAGAATTTAGTGTTCTCAATTTATTGCACAAGGGCAGCCCAATTTGAAATTGCTAAGCAATGAATTACAGCAAGCAGGAATCTAAACCAAATTCTTGGATGATATAAAGTAGCACCACTCTGTTGATTTCAGTGAAGTTACCTTGGTTTTCACTAGAAAAAAAAATTAAAAAGCTGTCTACATAATTTAATGAAGGAGCTGAGTGGGATTTACATTTAATTAATTGTTTTATAGAATTCTATTGATCCCTAACTGAAACACAGGGGCCATTATATAGGTAATATACACTTTCATAAAGAGACCATCCTGCCACAAAGATGTAGCACCTAATAAATAAAACAGCCAAAGTATATGAGGAAAAAGGTCCCTGCGCAAAACTTTTGGATAGCAGATGAAATGTATAAGAGAATTAATGTCTGTTCTTCCTTTAAATTGTTCATGCAAGTTTATAACTCATATTGACATGTTCCATTTCGGAATGGATTGGGACAATATGGCTTAAGATAAACTGGTTATTCAGTTTAAGGTAATAATGTGTTAGATGCATCAGTTTGATTGTGTATGATTTCTTGTGCAACCACTTGAAAAAATTTTCCTCTTTGCTCATAGATGGTGCCCAATCATCTGGTTTTCCACTTGGGTAAATCACTTACCATTGAATTGGTGTCCTAATTTAATATTAGTAAATATTCTATCAATAAAAGTATTTATTTTGTTTCATTCTTGTAATAAGCAGTGGTCTTCCTGTGCAGTGATTTTCTTTCTCTATCCAAGGCAAGACTGATTTGCCCAGCACACATCATCACATAGTGTCATCCCTTATAAAAAAGACAGTTTCAGAGAAACAGAAGGTCAGGTGTTGGTCTTCCTAAAGCAAAGCATTTTGTTTGCAGAAGGGTAATGATAACTAAATGAAGAATCCCTGCAGCATTATGTGCTCACAATATCATACCAAACCCAAAATTTGGTAATTTATGTAGTATTTTTAAAAATCCTGGCAATGCAACTGATTGCTTTATTTGAGCATATAATTCAAACCACTGGTTGATTAATAGTCAAATAAGCATAGTACCAAAAAATTAAATGGAGGAAAAAAAAAGAAAAATAAAGCCTATTAGTAAAATCCAGTATGGATGAATGCATATCTTTTTGATTTTTCTAATAGAAAAATAATGGTATTTGCTGAATTATAAAACAGTGGGGTTCGTATTTGCTAAGTAAGCTAGAAAACTGCAAAAACAAACAAACAGGTTTGTATTTACTAAATAAGCTAGAAAACTACAAAAACAAATCAACAAACAAACAAACAAACCCTTGACATTAATAGCATGAACGACATTCAGTGTCTAAATTAAAATATGTTTTTATAGGAATACTTTAGGTTGCTCTGATCTTTGCAAGCTTTAATTTAGCTGGAAAAAATCTAGAGTTGAGTTTTAAGTATTCTTTAGTTTATTAGGATGGATTTTAAAAATCTGTTTCACACATACATACACTCTGTGTTTAGAGTGAAGATAAGACAGAAACAAGATGCAAAATGATGGATCCCAGGTATGTTGACTGTTAGTTGCTTTCCACTCTGCTACATGGTTCTTAGTTATTTTTTAAAAAAATTGTTAAATTGAAATGTCACTGTGTTAAGTGATTTATAAACACAGGTGCATAAAATATAGATTAATAAAAAAAGAGGTTCCTTTCTCTCCCCAAGGCTATTAGCTTAAGGGAATGTAATACAAGCTAACTTAACTCTGGTCTTACACTAATTGGTTGGTACAAAAGATAAAATAAATCCATGAGTTCTTACTGCTTTATCAATTGGCACCAAGAACTTCAGCTTTAGCAATGACAGGATTTTATTTGTTTGGTAGTGGGTAGGCTGGAAATTTGAAACTGTTTTGAGTGTTTACGTTTGCAAGTATGTGATTGTATTTAAACATGGCTAATTACTTGCAGTGTGGGATTTGTACTTTTATTGAATGTGTTCTACTTGAACACCGTAAACTACTTGAACACTTGAATACCGTAAACTGAATAGCTGAATGCATCAATGTTACCCGAAGATGACAAAGAAGCTATAACTTCTTCACAGATCCATGAAAACCTAAAGCTGAAATTCCTTTGCAGTAAAGCATACATTTATGATTTTTTTCTTGGTATTTTTAAATAATATTTTTTAAAAGTCTTTAATTTCAAATGTAATATTTTATTGGCATCACAATCTTTTCCTCAGATCTCTGTCTGAACTTGCAGTGGATTTTGTGTTACAGTCAAGCTGAAGTAGAAAACCAACATCTGAAAAAATATGAAAGTTTGTAGTGTTACCTTTTAAAACACACAAGTGTTAGGATCATGAATTGTCATTTTGATGTTTGCACACACAAATATGCATGTGACCATCATGGCAGAAAACTGTACAGATACCGTAATATCTTATATTGGAAAAATATAATTATTAACGTTTTTAATTTAAGGATCTCAGCTGTGATTTGTCAGAAAAAAGGCATGCTATATAAATCATTGTCTCGGTGCAGGGTATAGATCTTTTAATCACAAGTCAACATGCAGTTTGTATTGTCTTTGCATTTATCCCCTTGAACCACAGTTCCACGTAGGTCCTCAGTATTTAGAAAAGTCGAAGCAAAATCTTAGATATAGGCATCAAAGAGTTTGAGGCTTATCAGAATCCAGATTTTGGTCTTAAATCTATGTGTTATAATTTGTGTTAGTAGCATAGTACATTATATACACAGGACATTAGTTGCATAGACTTTGTTTTTTGCTCATGCGAAAATTAATCTTGCATCTGTGCTCCTGAGTTGCTAAGTGTTGCACTCAGAGTGCTATTTTCAGTCCTAGAATAATGTCTGCAAATGGAAAAAATAATAAAACTGTAGTGGTGAGATGGAATCACCCTCCTCTGTCCTATCACTGTGGTCTTAAGATTCTGGAATTGTTCCTATCCACGTGGACCACTCTTGGGTTCTTTGTCTAAGGGTAAAGTTTTGTCAGAGTAGTGATATGTGCTGCAGGCATTAGGTACAGCAAGTGGTTTTATCTTGTGTACAACAGGAGGGTTGTATACCAGAGCTGAATGTAAGATGGATTTAATTAGAAGCCAGGGGGGGACTGAAGGGTTGTGACAGGAATAAATCAATGTTTTTGATCATTAGACCTTGTGCAGATTCTGCTGCTGTAATGGAAAACTAGTACATGTGATTACCTTCAAAACCCTTGACATGACTGTGATATACTTCTCTGGTGCACTGTTACACAGATTTCTTTGACTTTCACCATCCCCATTTTGATCTTACGTTGGGTTATTACTAAGGTAAGAAAAAAATAAAAAGATTATTTTCTGGTTGCTACAGTAACACGCCCTATAACCCCCAGGCATGTGCTAGCTCTTCATCAAATGTTTATGACAAAAGCTGAATGTAAATCCACACGGAAACAAAATGACCATCATACTGCACTTACATTACGAGACCCTGTGTGTGCCACGGAGGTGATGGGCCATGTCCTCAGTTACAGCTAGACTAATTTGTTTCAGGTGAAGATCTATTCCAATTATTTTAATTTGCCTCAGCATAAACCCATGATGCTTTTGAATGGCAGTCTCTGCCATTGATGACCATGATGGGATTGACATTTAATTCATCTGGGGCTAGGGCTGCGTACTGGGTCTGGCTGAGCCCCACAGCATCCCTCATAGTGCTGTGCTTGTACCGGTAGCTAGAAAGGGGTGATAACACGCCAGTGCTCTGGCCACTGCCCAGCACTGCTCACAGCACCAAGGCTGTCTCTCCAGCCTTCCCCCCTCACCAGTAGGCTGGGGGTGGGCAAGACCTTGGGAGGGGACATAGCCAGGCCAGCTCACCCGAAGTGACCAAAGGGATATTCTGTACCATATGACATATGGAACGGTGGGGGGCGTTTGTTATTTATGATGTTTTTCTTCCAGAGCAACTGCTACACGTACTAAAGCCCTAATTCCCAGGAAGTGGCCAAACATCACTGCTGATGGGAAGTAGGGAGTAACATCTTTTGGTTTTCTTCGCTGCTGTATGTGTGAATTTTGCTATTGCTTCATTAAACTGCCTCTGTCTTGAACCACAAGGGTTTTTTGATGTCATTTTATCCCACCCCCGCCCCCAACCCCATTCTGCTGAGAAGGGGAGTGATAGAGCATCTTGATGGGCACCTGGAATCCAGCCAAGGTCAACCCACCACAGGCTGGCATTTTGTCCACCATTTGCAAAGGGTAGTGTGCCGCCTTCTTCTGTGGGATATATGTGTTAGGCTGGGAGGCTATAAATTATGGCTTATTTCTCTCTTCCTTACAGGTAACTGTATCCAAATGGAACTAAGCACATGTAAAAAACTTGCTGTCTTCTAATGCTAGCTATGCAAAATCAGCTGCACTTTGAGAGATGAAGTGGTTGTGTGTCTCAAGCTGTGTAAGTATAAATATATAGCTGTGTGCTGAAAGCAGCATGTGAAGTTCTGTGTCTGTGCCTCTGCGCATTTCCCTGTGAGATGAGTCTGTTCTCCCACCTGGCACAAACAGCTAATAATACAGTTATAGAAACAGTTAATTCCTCATTACCCATGAGTGGAATATTTGTTCTTTCTATTATTTAGGCTAAGCTTAAAAGAAATGAAAGCTTTTTTCCTTTCACAAGTACAGACTTGACTCAAGTGTAATGTTCATATTCTCAAAGGTGCATTTCATTAAATAATCTGGTTTTAAAACCCAATTTGCAAGCATTCTGTAATGCTCATATTCTTTAATGAATTTGCCTCCACCCAGAATTTTTGTGGTTAAATTGGAAGTTGATGGTAGTTTTCTGTTAGCGTAGTTTTTTCCTAGTGTGAGGAGTGTGAAAACCACCAGTCACACCTGTTCAGGCCAGAACAGATAATACAAATCAAGTTGTTTTATTTCTGTCAGACACTGCCTTTTGTGCTCAAGTGCATGCCTAGTAGGCTGGATGTGAATGATCATGAAACTACAGAAAGCAGCAAAACAGGAAATCATGAAGGTAATCAGTGGAAACAGGATTCCCTTGCTTCTTGATAGTGTTCACTACATGCTTACTACAGTATTCAACTCTTTTATGGAACAGGCTGTTACGGTTCACACATAACCAGTTTTTCCTGCAGTATACACTGCACTCTGCCTTGGCTGCCAGTGGGCTTTGGAGTTTGTGTTGGAGGTGAAAGGTCCAGCTATGTTCACAGTAAAGCACCCCCACTAGTTCCCAATAAATATGATCGCGGTGTTGTAAATTGCTTGATAGTATCAAGATAGTAGTCTATCTTCTGGATTCATGAAGTAAAGAGTATATGACCGTTTTAAAAGAAACAGCTTGTAACTGGCAGACAGAATCTTTTCCAATTCAGTGATGATGGCTTTTTAATAGATTTTCAGTTTGACACAGACTTGGAGGAACAGATGAAATTACTCCTTTGTAGTGTCTGCAAGACAGAAAAAAAGTGAAGATGAAACCAGTACTACCAGTGTGCATAAACCACTAAGTTACATGTACATAAGTACATGCAACTATTCCTTAGCTATATGAATAACTCCTATTTTGTTTTTATGGAAATATTTATAGTAAAGTAGTTAAAGAACACGGGGAATTAATTGTGTCCACAGATTAATCTCATCTGTGTTACAAGAGCTGCTAAAGCACAGCTATTTTCTGCCAATAATTTTTATTTGAGCTATGACACTTCTTTAGATAGAGATGATGTCATTCAAAATCTACCTTTGCCTCTGGAAACAATTTAGAAACCACTAGACCTCAGGTATATTAGCACAGTGCTTAAAACCCCACTTATTTTCTCCACTTTTTACTGAGATAATTATACTTGCTCTGGTTTTGGTTGATGCTGGGTTTTTCTTGGGTGGTAGTGGTGTTTGTTTGGGTTTTGTTTTATTAATTCTTTCCCGTTGAGTTCTTTAAATTCAGTATCTGGTTACTGCATGTACCTCCTTTTTTTTAGGCTTTGTGAGAATACCCTCTCACTCACCTTCATCTCAATAATATCTTTGTCAAGAAGCAACACAAAAGTTTTTGGCTTTGTGCCAGCTCTCTCCCAGCCACTCGCCTGCTTTCTGTCAAGATAATGGAAGTGTCCATAATGAGATCATTTAATGTCATTGAACTGTTCGATGTATTAAAAAAACAGAAACACCAATAAGCATGTAAGTTTGAATCAAAATGTAAGGAGACATGAACTTCAACCATTGTTTCTTACCCCATAGCTTTCCATTTGGATTTTCTTGCATTTAACACTGGCATCATGGTTTTGGGCTACTATGGGAGACATAATACTGGATATGAGTAATAAAGAAGTTCTGTTAGATGTATACAGCCACTCAGAAAATCAATACATAAAATTGCTAAAGTTTGATTTAGATGGTTTTAATTCAAAAATAAATAATTTAAAAATATGTAGCATTTTAACAATTTAGCCCAGAAGGCTGTTTGTGAATTAAACCAAAATACAACCTAATATATATTTATCACAAATCCAAAAAAACCAAGCTAATATTAAGAGCAAGGTGAAGTAAACCATCTGATTCTTGATCCCTAGGACTAATAAAATCTTAAGGAGCAAAGAAGAATGCCATGGAAGTGAAATATTCACACACTTAAAACAGAAAGGAAATGTAGCTCTGTAATTAGGAGGTCTCAGGTAAACATCACGTTCCCCTTAAATTACATTTGCATAGCTCCTTTCTTGTCCAGCAACAGTTTTATATCATGCTAAATCCTCTGACTTTGATAGTGTGATTCCAGGTTAAGGCCTCTCTGTAGTCTTGCACTGAACCATTTGCCTATTGATTTAAGGACATGCTGGAGTGCCTGAGTGGAGCCAGTCATTATGTGGAGGAAGGGGAACAGAGACCTGTCCTCCAACTATCAGCAGTGCTCTCAAATGAAGGAGTGTTAAGGATGTCTGCTCACAAGCTAAGATCATGATGCTCACAGTGAATGTGGTTCAGCAGAAGTATTTTAATGCATTAAATTGAGGTATCATCTTCATCAATTGCTTAAGTCCCTATAGTTCATATTCATTCCTCTTCACCTCCTGTTTTTTTGTGTTTGGTTGGGTTTTTTTCCTTGAATACATATACGTCTCCTGTATTTGAAGGGCCCTGAAATAATGCTAAAAAGCCCGTACAGATCTACTGAGAACAGCACAGCAGCTTTTAGTGAGAATGTGAATATAACTGGTTCTGAAGTACCACCCTCCAATTTATTAACACTGTTCTTCATCTGCCAGCAATGGCTATCAATTCAATTCACAAAATGCTCTTAACTTTAGCACAATTAGGCACTTAACTGAAGTTAAAAATGGGTAAGAAAGTGGAATGGAACCTTAAAGTAGGTTTAATATTTGCACAGCCTATCCAATCCTAAAAGTCTTGAAAGGACGAAGCCTTCAACAGTTCCATAGCTACCTGTAACTCTAAGGAAATACTGGTGGACTTTTTATGCTGTCCTGTTTTTCCTTCTTTAAATCTGTTGATTCAAACAAAATAATTCAGCTGATGCCTTGGTATTTCAAAAGGTCATTTCTGCACCTACTAAATCTATGATGCCATCTCGTTTGACTTTTATACAAGCACCTTTATGTTTTTCCTCCTGCTGCCTGTTGGGAAGATATCTCTCTAAAGAACTGAAAAATATTTCTTTTATCCTTTTCCAAATTCCTCGTTTACTTTCTTACTCCACGGAGTTCTTTGAAAACAAAACAAAGTAAAAACTTAAGTCTCCTGGTATGCCAACATCAGCCACATCTCATTGCTTTTTCTTTCTTCCTTGTCTGTCTACATTCATCTTTTCTTTCAGGTCTTAGATTTAGATTGTGAGCTCTCTGAGACAGGGGCTGCCTTTTTTTGATCCATGTACAGTGCTGAGTGTTAAAGTAGTGCAAATAAATAACACCAATAATGTACTGCTAAAGTATATCAGAATACTGTACTGCTGTACTCAGCTAACCTGGCTAGTGAGTCAGGAGATGTACTTATCATTGCCTGTCACTTTCTGTTGCATCTTAACAGCCATAGAATCTATGCGGTTTCATATCAATTCACTAGTTTGCAAAGCCTATTCTGAGTTAAAAAATCTTTAGTTGTTCTTCATGCACTGTGGAGGTAAAAGCAGGTTGTAAACACCTGTATGAAATGCCCATAGCTGGTAAATTTCTTTTTAGCAATGTCAAAATTTCAAGAACAAATTCTTCTTTTTTTTTAGGAGAAAAAAAACTATATTGAAAAAAGCTTCTGGGGGAAAAAAGTATTTGGAAATTATTTAGCAACATAATTTTAAATTTTTTCAAGTAAGTTCTAACATAATCTTTAAATACTCCTTCATTTAAAAATTATTAAATTATAGCAATACTCTTTGAAAGAAAGGCAAAATATGCAGACAGTACCTGCCAATTAATTTAATTTGACCACAGTGAATTTTAGGAAAATGATTCAGGTGCTGGCATTTTGCTCTGATTTGGAAGCTAAAACATAATCATGTGATGAGGAGATAGTTTCCCACCTGAGTTTAAGAGTATTAATCCTGACAGCATCATTCTCAACGCAAACCTTTGTTTTATTTCTGTCTACTACATCAGTGGCTATTTCCATATTATGCTCTGTATGATTTTTTTAAAAAGCAAAATCTAAATACAGAAATATTGTATTGTTTGTTCTGTGATTTTAAATCAATGTATCTTTTTTGACTTCATCAGTTATATTCTTTATAAACTGAATCTGAAGTTATAGAGTTTTATACCCTTACAGCTTGCTATGTTTCTGTTAATAATATATATAAGCTTTATTAACAGTTCTTAGTATGAATATTCTCCTTACCATTTTAGAAAATGATTTTTTTCAACTATATTCTCATATTTTCCCAGTTTTTCCTCAGTATCTCAAAAATTATTTTCAGTTGCTATGAACTAGTATCTGTAGGTTCTTGCAGTCAACGCCAAATTTTCTGTTGCTTTTAAAGGGCTTTAGGATGGAATTTTAGCTGAGAAAAATGCAGATCGTGTGGTCTACAAGGGTTTTAGAAATAGCGATTGCTTTCCAATGTAT
This sequence comes from Falco naumanni, assembly GCF_017639655.2. Lineage (NCBI taxonomy): Eukaryota > Metazoa > Chordata > Aves > Falconiformes > Falconidae > Falco > Falco naumanni. Next base: position 25,851,937 of record NC_054055.1, on the reverse strand, counting down.
TTTTCCCCATTTTTTCATCACTAACCCCTTTTACTATATACATATCCTTTTTTTCATAACTGCTCAAAGTTCTTTTCTGGTGGTTGTTTTTTGGGTTTTTTTTGTTTGTTTGTTTGGGTTTTTTTCCTGAAGAGGAATAGAACAGATAATATTTTAAACATTCTGTATACTTGTCTCCCCTTCATTCATTAATAGACTAATTTTCTTCTTAATAGCTCTTTTTACACTAATACTTCATAAAAGTCTTTCCTGTATTAGAAAGAAATAAGTATCAAGAGATGTGGGAGTAATAGTTAAGAAAATTGAAATTAACTGTTCAGTGATTACAAGGTTAGTTGTCAGTCCCTTAGACTATTATTTTTAATCTCTGTCTGGCTGAGAACTCAGTGAGAAATGGATATTTGCCAAATTTCAGACCTGATTCTTTGTGAATAATCTCCAAAATAGAACATCTTTATCCCTTGACATTTGACTTCTGGACTCTGTTGAATACAGAATTTAAAAGGAATTCTTAAACCCGTGCAGTTTATAAAAGTAATAAAGTTTTGTTTCTGTCTAATTACAATAGATCTTCCCAGGATTTCTAAACAGTTTAACAAGAAGCATTTACCAGGAAGTTTTTACAATTCATATAATGTCCATTATTTTGCAGTCCCATGTTGCCAGTAAATTTCTGGTCTGCTCAGTTAGCAAGGCACTTTAAACCATAACTGATCCTATGTTGTGGAATATCATGTAACGGAGAGGGATTTCCAGACAGGCTTATTATTACGGATTTTTTTTTTTTTTTTTTTTTTTTTCAGAATTTAAAATTGTGGGAGGAAAAAAGGGAGATTGCTTTTTTAATTATTCTTATTCTTTTCTGTCAGGGAACTGTTATACTTATTAACCCTTGATAAAACCTGACGTTTCCCATGAGGCAGAGGGCTCTCTTCCATGCATGTCAGATACAAGGTGAATGGTCTGAAAAGGAAGAAACAACTGAGCACAGATGCCTGCCTGCCTGGATGCTGCTTCTAATGAATCCTGACCAGATGTGTGTTCCCAGTCTTTGTGAGTGGGAGCTCAGATCCTCTGATTTGCTTTTGCTAACCTACCATACAAACATTCCTTGGTCCCAAGCTTGGATGTTTCTCATTCCTCTTCTGTCTCTGTACAGACACCACTTGCTGCCTTGGGTTTACAGTGTCTCCTTGACAAATTGCCTGCAAGTTGCACGGTGCAGTGCTGAGCCTAAAATCACCTTGTGAATCTAGCACAAGTAGATTTGCTACTTTTTACTAGGGTGAATCCTGAGAATGCCAGTGAGACCTGAGACTCTTGCTTCATTGTCTGTTGGAAGTCAAACACATTCTGGCAATAGAGGCTTTGAAAGCGCTCTTCCAGCTGAGTAGAGGAGCACCCTGCAAACATTGAGGACTTTGTCTTACTTGTGAGGGGCCACTGCTTAGCAATGGATGAGCCTGAAAAGATTTCGTCACACTCTTGGGATACGTACTGTTTGGCAGCTCTCCTCAAATCATTCTTAAGTGTAGACAAACATTAAAGTAAAAGTGAAAGTGATTTTACTTAATGAAATGCATGCTTTAGGAAGTAAATTCCTTTACTTGGAAATGTAATAAGAAATGAAATAATAATGCACTTTAATGTAACTTATTATGGCTTAGATTAAAGACTATTTTCATTTTCCAGTCAGACTGAAGGCTCTGAAGCCTGGGTAATTCTTCAGGTGTTTTCCACAGATCACAAATCTGTGACGATGTCCTTTAGAAAGGCCAATCTTTAGGCTTTGCTTTCCTCAAATAGGATCATAACTTGTAGTAAAGCTGCCAATATTTTTCAGCTAAAAGTAAATTCACCTATATCTACTTCCTATCCACCCTTATAACTGAGTCAGCCAGGGTACATCTTCTGTACTAGCAGAATCCTGCCTAGCACTGGATTTATCTTCATTAGAAAAAGATTTCCTTGGCTTTCTCTGTGGGATCTACCTACTGGGCAGACTCAGGCACACTCAATGTCTAGCTGACTACAAGCAGATTTGACCTCCAGTAAGAGCAGAAAATGCTGCTTGGTTTGAGCATAAAAAGATCACTTACTACCATAAAAGAAATTCATCCTACTGAATGATTTGAACTTTGTTAATTGCTGACTTAAGTTCATAGCATTTGGTAGTGTACAATGACAAACATACTTTGTACTAACATACAGTGAAGACAACGTACAATACATATGAGGAAAGTGTAATGAAACCAAAAATGCAGTCACTCTAGATTTCAGTCCAGATACCCTTGGCCATTTAAAAGTCAGCTGTGTATCCCAAGATCATAACCTATATCTACTCAAGGAGAAGAGTGAGCTGTTCCCAAAGGGAATTTCATTAAATCCTTGAGCAGGTACTAAGGTGGATAGAATGGCTCTCTGCCTCGCAGGGTCATTTACTAAGCAAAGCTGGTCCTAGATATCTGCTTCTGTAAGACCCCTGATTCGTCAACAGATGTGGTGAACCCCATTCTCAGCGTCCAGGCCCTAGGCCTCATTAGGGAGCAGTATCTGGCAAATATAGACACAACCATGATTACAAAATATTTTAACTACAAGTATAATAACTGGTCTCCCAAAATTCTTATCCAGTTGGCTGCATTCTGTCTATTTACAAATTGTATCATAGATATAAAATTTAATATAATATTTTATAATTGGCTTAAAAAGCAAAACTTTGAACGAAAATGTTAAATATTATATGTGTAAAAGTATCTGGAAAGAAGAAACATTGACTGATAATTTGTAAGTGTTAAGAGCATGAAACTATAGATAAACTGGTATACAAGATGATATTTTGGAAAGAAGTTATGAACATGGTCCTTGTCAATGATCAGCTGATCTTCTGGGCTCTAACAAGGTGTTATAAGAGATGATGCACATTTCTGTTGTTTTCCTTTCCTTTGACCAATCATAATGGTGTCACACCATTTTGTCTTCTCTTTGTTGTGTGGCAAGCATCTCTCTATTTATATTTTCTGTCTTGTTGGCATAATGAATTAATTTAGTGTTAACCCTGTTATAGACCTAGTCTATACCTGAGCCCTACCAAACCAAAGCAACTTGACTGCATAATCAGGCACAGAAGATTGTGTTTAGGGGCACTAAGTCCAGCTGGAGGCCAGTGAGTCATTAGTGGTGTGTTCCAGGGGATGATCCTGGGACTAATACTGGTCAACATCTTCAGTAATGGTCTGCACAATGGGACGGACTGCAAGCTTAGCATATTTGCAGATGTTACAAAACTGGGAGGACTGGATGATACACTGGGTGGGTGCACCACCATACAGAGGCACGTTGAAAGGCTGGAGAAGTGGGTTAACAGGAGCCTTATGAAGTTCAGTAAGGGGAAATGCGAAGTCCTGCACCTACAGAGGAATAATCCCAGGCAACAGTACACATTGGGATTCACAGGACTCTGTGACTCTGTGAACCCCTATTTTAACAGAGAGAGAGAGAGAGAAAGAGTTTAACCAATTTATTAACTTGTTTACTGTAAAAAAAAGATGAGGTCATCAGGTCATTTTTAATCATGAAGGAAGTCCAGTTACAAGAGCAGTTAAGTTTGGGAGGGATAACATGTTTAGAACACATGTGGCTGGAAGTGATGGAGGGTAACGTTTTAGAAGGTACCAAAAAGGAAATAAATAGTATCCAGAATTTAGACTGTGGGGTATTTTTTATTGTCTATTATTATTATTGTTGTTGTTATAATCCTCTGTCAAGTACTGAAGCCCATATGCCTCCCCCCCACCATGTTTTGTTTAAAACCAATGTCTAAGCACTAGTCATTGATGTTTAAAATACTATAAAGCTTTTCTGCACCAAAAGGAGGCTACGAAGTGTAAGAAAACTGATCAGTTTATATTCCTCCTTTTTCTGCCTTTATAGCAGTTTTGAATCATTGTAATGTTTTTGCTACCCCCAAGGCAAGACAGGGCAAACTGCCTGTGATCTACTCTGTGATCACAGATGTGATTCAGCTAGGCAAAGTCTTTCCTGACAGAGGCTCATGTCTAGCTAGCATACCCTGAAATAATGTTAACCGAACCTTAACCACTTTTTTAGCACTGATATATTGAATGAGCTTCACAGTACAAACAAAAAAGGTATTAAATTGGCATGGTTCAAAGAATATACAATCTGGTGTTTCACATGATAAGAAAAATGATAGGAATAAAGCCCATAAGAAAGAGAGAACATGTCTCTCACACCACGTAGCTGTGTAAGTCCCATCACAGCTGTGCTCCGAGGATGGAAGAGGATAGGCACACTGGCATAAACAAACTCATGTTTCTGTAGCTTGTGGGCATGGCTGGCTGCAAGGCATAGAATTTCTACTACGCTTAATGCTGAGTTGCCCTAAAGAGAAGTGCAACATTTCTGCACTTTGTGCTCTTGGCTAGTCTACAAAACAGTAACTCTTTTGGAGGAAGTGTCATTTCTGAAAACCTTATGCAGCATTTAATCCTCCTCTTGAGTCATTAGCTATCTACCCTCTATTGCTCCTCACTTGAGGCATTTGATAAACCCTTTTCTTGAATATCAATAGATAAACGAAGGGCTTTAGGTGACCTGTGTCAGAATTCAACCCCTTCCATACACCATGGTGTAATCTAATGTAGTTCTAAAAGAAGAACATACCATGTGAGGCTTGCTTTAAAAAAATAGAACAAGGTTAATAGGACAAATCCAGTGATGAGAAGTCAATATATAAACAAGATAAAAGGGGGAGATAATAGTAGTAAACATCTGCGTGGAAAATGGAACGTTTGGTGATTAAAGGTCAGAGCATGCACACAGCAGGCACATACTATAGGGGTTTAGAGGGTAAAAAAACTAATTAGTGGAATGGATTAAGAGGCCAAGTGCAAAAGCAAAATAGTAGTGTTGACTGCATGAACAAGGATTAAAACAGGAAGACAATTATGCTGTTAATTCCAGTACTTTTAAATATGTGTGTCTGAAGCAGATTTGGCACATACATACAGGAAGGTGTTGTGTGAAGTATAAATACCCTTTTTAACAGATAAGACGTAGAGCCAGGACCTCAACCTGCATAAACCTTACCCAGAGAAGACACAACAGGGATACAGGCCTTCTCCACATAAAGGTGGATTGTATTTTATCTTTTCAGTTACAAAAAACCAGAGATATAAGAGGTCTGAGAAAATATTTGGGTATCTTTTATTTGTTGTAAGGCTCAAGACTGACTGAAGGTTTGAAAGATCTGTTTAGTTCCTATTGTATTCAACTATACTGCTAAGTGATTATACACATGCACTTTTCCTACTTCTCTGGTGTAGCAGAGATGTGATTATTTATGAAGAGCTGCAGCAAGGCAAAAATTCTTCACACTCACAGTTCTACAAAACCAGTGTTATTGAGTATGGCTAAAAATGTGGACATGGTATTCACAGATGCACTCAGGAAAGCTATCAAATACCTTTACTCTTGTTATCGCCGTCATTATTCTTTTCAAACGTAAGAATACAGGAAATGTGATGTTTGAAATGAGAGACAGAAAAAAAAATATCTTTGACTTTAAGATATTGAAACCTACTGTAGAATATTTATATCTCTTCAGATATACTCTAAGCATTTACTAACATACTAGGCCATTGTCTCCAGAAACAGTTATGGGCAGTCCTCTTTTCAAAGAGCTGAAAAAATTGCAGGCTAAATTGTGAGCTGAAGGCAGAAGTTGGGAGAAAGAAAGAAAAGTGGGAAAAAAATGAGAGAGAACAAGGAGTTGTTTAAAGAATATTTCAGTGGGTACAAGAAAAATTAAGCTCACTTCTGTGAAAGAGGTCCACACTGGTTACAAATGACTGTGATTTAGAACATAAAAGATAGCAGTTACATGTGACAAATAAAACAAAAAAGAAGTAGTAAATATTTCTCACAAGGTAGGAGTTACTAAAAATTAGAATGGAATGCCAAAGGATACAGGACTAATCAATGTCTATTAAAAATATTAATAATATAAGGAGATATTTTTATATAGCTCTCAGTAGAAAAAAGTATAGTTAGAGGAGAAAAGGATCTTCATTTTGATACTGTGTGTTTTTTGGAGAAAAATGATACAATTAGTAAATGAATGGATGTTCTATTTGGGGAAGAAACACATATCTGAACCATGTCATATGTGGATTTGATGAAGGCAATGAATAGGGTGATTAGCTTTTCTACAGCTACACACTTAAAAATATTGTCACATAATTTACGACTAAGGTTTAAAGGATATGGCTAAGGAGCTCTCTGTGCTGTTAATGTTGATTTTTCAATAAGCCTTGAAATGCTGGAAAAGGTCCAACATTCTGGAAGAAGCTAATGTTTCACAATTTATTTTAAAGAGGGTAAATTGGTCAAATTTGCACAGTTACAGTCTCATCATCGTAACATCAGTCCTGGGAAAAAACAGTCATATGGCTGATACGCAGATAAACTACTAAAAAGTTAAAGAAAACAATATAATTAATGCCAACTTGGTAAAACTTACAGAAAAGTCTTTGGAGTAGTATGCTTGGTAGATAAAGCAAGTGCAATTGATTTCTTTCCGTACATATTTCTCTAGGGCATTGGACTTGATACTGGAGTACATGTTTATGAAGAGATTAGGATGATATAAGAACAACCTGAACAAGTCCAGCAAAACAGAAACTAGCTAATTCTGGGCTCTCACTGTAGGAGTTACTGTCTGTCTAGTGTTATATATTAGGATTCAGTTGCTGGTATCAGTTTCTTACTGTTATCAATAACTTGCAAGAATACATTAAATAATTACTAGTAACAGTTGCAGTGAATCTCACTGGGCAAATTAGTGAATCTTCTCTTCACTGCAATAAAATGAAATAAAATAGCACACAAAAAAGTGTTTAATTTTGATTTTCATAACTGTCTTTTAAGAATATCAGGATAAATGCAATGCTTGCAGAAACCCATATTTCTTTGCATCACTTTGATAAAAGTTATTGTGAGAAGTTAAAGACAGTTTAACCTAAGTAAAGGTTGGATACATACTCCCAGGTTTAATTGAAATGTGAAGAATACATCTATTCCTCATTCTGTTCTGTAATGTAAACTGTTTGTAATGTAAATATTCTGTTTGCTATGTAAACAAGACCTTTAAAAAGTGCTGCTATTCACATAGTTGCAAATATTCAAATTATTTTAGGAATATCTAGGCCACAGGCTCTTTTCACATCAAGCAAGTTATTACCTATTATGTGGTTGTGAGGCAAAAACCCAAAACAACCCAACCAAAAAGTTATATCCAGAATGTTTGATTTTCTGAGATAGATTTGTATGTACCTGAATCCAAAAATATTTTTGTCGTATAATGGCAATTCCTCATTCAACTGTAAATGTGTTTTCTTGTGCTCTAATGAAGCACTTAATCGAGTCTGTTTACTCATCTACAAAACATATATTCCTTATATCAGCAAGTAGTTTTGTATACATCATTGCTTGTATTCCACATTCACTAAACAGTTACTGATATAAACAAAGATATTATGGAGGAGGGTTTTTGTACTATAGGCAAGTCAAATGCCTAAGAATAGGACCTGAGTACTAAGGAGGGTTCACACATCCAAAAAAGAGTGTGTAGGTGTTCTCAGTACACAAATTTGAAAGCAACCTCTCAATTTATTTCACTACAACTGGATTTTTGAAAATGTAGGAATTTAGGCATGATTTAACTTCCCCATCCCCCCCCCCACCCCCCCACCCCCCCCCCCCCCACCCCCCCCCCTTCATTACTTTCAAAGAATCAGTTACTGGCAATTTCAAACTGAGAAGCTGGGGTGGGATGAAAAGTGGAGACTCAAGTAATTCTTCTTGTGAATATAGTCCCATCCTGAGTATCTCTACGATTCTAATACCCTCCGGCTATGACACTTCCTTTGAGTCAAAGGCAACCTATCTGTTTTGCATGTGAGAAGTTAACATACAAAGAGCTGTCTTTCAAAGTTTGACCCCATGTAAATCTAGTCTGAAACTTTTGTTCTATTAGGGAGGAGTAGCAAAAGCTTAGGGAAGGATATAAGCAAAACAAAGCATGGGTAGGGTCCTCATTTCCCTGATATGCTCTTGTAAACACCAATAAGTCACATTCATAACATTTATAGTCACTTTAAATGGGTCAGTTTTGAAAACTGGCTGGAGAGATACTTGTGACAAAGGGACATGACCACAAAGGCAAAAGTATGGGTAAAGAAAAATTAAATACAGTGTGTGAAGCACACAACGAAATCAAAATGTAAATGTCCAGGTTAGCAGTGAGATAGCAAAGTTGGTAAAAATTTCATTTATCTAAGATATAACTTTGTGAAGAAAACAGATACCCTGATCAACTTGAATGTGAACTAAATTAGGGACAAACTGAAATCTGAATAGCAGTGTGAAACGAATGCAACACAAGGATGAATATGCCAAGGTGGGATACTCAAGACAGTATTTCCATAAGCCTTGTTGACTGCCATGATCTGAAATACCAATTAAAGTTGTAGAACATGCTGTTTATGCACGGTCAAGCCTCTGCTTGCATAAATGGGAGAGCAGACTAGCTGTCACTAGCAACAGATAACACCTAAGCAGGGTCTGATTCAAGGCCCATTTTAGTACAGGTAATGTACCAACTCATAAAAAACAGATCTGGTAAAATATTTTTACAGTACAGTTATACAGAAAGCAAAAAAAAAAAAAAAAAATTTGAAATTAAGCTATTTCAAGAATCAAAAGAAGTATGCATTTATATGTTTTATAAACATATATAAAGTTTTATAGCATTTATTTCTCTGAAGATGCCTAAGATGCCTTTTTGTACTATGGATTAGTGCTGAGCACAATGGGTATGGGATATATGCTACAATATTTGTAGTGGAGTGTTATCTGGAGTATGCAATACCGTTGTGTGTGAGAACTGGTTTTCAAATTGTGTTCCTTGAATATTGGCAGTGTATAGGTTACATTAAAGTTCCTGGAAGACACCTTGCCGATTTTACCTTTCTCACTCTGAAGAGCAGGCCTGTTAGTTTAAATGCTCTGCAGATGTAACTGTTATATCCTAGAAAATATCCAGTAAATAAACAAACACCAAAAAAGTAGTGGCAAAATTGTGCTAGTTTTGACTGGGATAGAGTTAATACTTTTCATACTGGCTTGTACAGTGCTGTATTTTGGATTTGTGCTGAAAACGGTGTTGATAACCCAGGGATGGTTTTGTTATTGCTGAGCAGTGCTCACACAGAGTCGAAGTCTTTTCTGCTTCTCACCCCATCCCACCAGTGAGGAGGCTGGGGGAGCACAAGGAGCTGGGAGGGGACACAGCCGGGACAGCTGACCCCAGCTGACTAAAGGGATATTCCATACCATATGGCATCAGGCTCAGCAAAAAAAGCTGGGAGAAGAAGGAGGAAGGAGGAACATTTGGAGTGATGGCATTTGTCTTCCCAAGGAACTTTTATATGTGATGGAGCCCAGCTGTCCTGGGGATGGCTGAGCACCTGCCTTCCCATGGGAAGTAATGAATGAATTCCTGGTTTTTCTTTGCTTGCATGCACGCCTTTTGCTTTATCTATTAATCTGCCTTTATTTCAGCCCACAAGTCTTCATACTTTCACCCTTCTGATTCTCTCCCCCATCCCACCAGGGAAGGGAGTGAGTGAATGAGCAGCTGTGCGGGGCTTAGTTCTGGCTGAGGTTAAACCATGACAAAAAATACATAACCAATATTAGAATGTCTGCTCTAAAGATGGTACTCTCAAATGCACACATGAGCACATCAACAGGTACTTTGGAAGGTAATGATGGAAGGTACATGGAGGTATTGACAATAGGCTATTGAAACTGGGCCAAGACTTTCTGGGTGCTGGAAGACACTATCTGGTGTAAAATCATAGAATAATAGAATCATTAAGGTTGGAAAAGACCTTTAAGATCATCAAGTCCAACCATTAACTCAGGACTCCCAAGTCCATCACTAAACTATGTCCCTAAGCAGCACATCTACAAGTCTTAATACCTCCAGGGATGGTGACTCAATGACTTCTCTGGACAACCTGTTCCAATGCATGACAACCCTTTTGGTGAAGGAATCTTTCCAAACATCCAATCCAGCAGTTTAATTTAACAGACTTACAGAAGAATTCCATAGGAAATTATCTGTTCCACCAAATCTCTGTAAGTACATTGCCTCTATATTACGCACCCAGCCTAATCATGTAATGTGTTTAGACATTGCTATTGTGTTACCAGTGAGGTCTTTCTCTGATAGGAGACAGAGCAGTTAAATTTGGGACAGACCATTTTTATCACATTCTCTGACTTGGGGAGCAGGAGGCTCCTGATTTATCTGCACTTTATGTTCTTACTCTACCATATTAACACCCTTGGTGACAGAACACTTACACAGGAACAGTGGGGAAAATGTGATTGAGAATTGGCTCATTTATCATAATTTTTATCCACTGAAGCATGTAACACATCAATGCTTAAATATTCCCCGTTTATATATCCAGTTGACCACCTGGATAGTATTATCTAAGAGAATGTGGAAAAAAACCCATACATTCCTTTTTCTTTCTTTTTTTTTTTTTTTTTTTTTTTTCAGGCTGAATTGGTAGTCTAAAATTTGGCTTCAAGTTCTTTTCCTGGAACTTCACCAAATGTTACTACAAAACATTTTGATACTGGTATAAATTACTCACAGGATGCACAGTCTGTGCTCTCATGATGTCTGTCACCTCATGGTGACAGAGGAAGGGGGGGAGGATAGAGTCTTCATCTGTGGATAAGAGCAGTCCTCTCCTCTGTCCCTTTGGTAAAACAAACAGACTGTCTAGTTCTCAAGGGGAAATGGCAAAGGAGTCAAAAATGGGAAAAACAGACCTTGAAAGTATGATGCAGGCCCTGACAGTAAAGGAAAATTACATACAAGCATGAACAAAATACATGATTTTGAAATGCTTTTAAAAATAATTTATCTTTTACATATGTATTTATATATTAGGAAAAAAAAACCTACTTTTGCTGCTACCAGCATTTTGCCAGAAAGGTCTCTAGTGACCTTTCTCTTTTTTGTTTAAGATAAAATTAAGAAAAAAAAAGAAAAAGTCCAGCTGATATTTTTCTCTCAGCTTCATTTGCAGAGAACCAGGGAGACTACAGCCCTCTGAGACTGAAGCTATTACAATTATTATTCCCTGAAAGTAATAGCCACTGCAGCTTGATTGCCACTTAGAAATACCGCTAGCGTAAAGCCAGTATGGCTAAACCAACCAAAGCAGGGGGCAATATTAACCATTTGCCACTTGTTGGGATTTTTTATTTCCTACCTTATCCCAAGGCAGAGGTAATTTGCCACTAGCCTGGTGTGGCTGTTGCAAGTATGAAATAGGTGGTGGTTTGGGGTGTTTGAATACAAGCCTGGATTGTGTTTATTTCACACTCTCTAAATAATTCCTGAAGCTTCCCAAAGCTAAAGAATAGCAAGCACTTTTCCAAAATGATTCTCAACTTCTCTGGGTCACAGCGTCAGAGAGATCAAGCCACTCAAGTAATTTTTAAGTTCAAGTTTATTTCTAATAGACAGCAAAATCATTCTTGACTTGCTCCTGTGAGCTGCAGGAGCACTACCATCATTTATATCTCATTTTCTTGAGTATCACAGTGTTACTCACAACACAAGTATCTACTCCTAAGTCACAGAAATAACCCTGACTTCAATTTCAGCAATAGTGTAAGGACTGTGTTTTGAGTTTCTGATCCCCATAGGACTTCATCTCATGTTGTGAATTCAATCTCTGATTTATGTCTGTGTTATCTGCTAATCATTCTGAATAATTTTCTTAGTGATTCAATCCCCTGAAGAAGAATGAGGTACCAGAGATCTGCCACATGGATGTGGCTCTGTTATTACTCACATTGTGTTGGGCTCTGATGCCTAAATAAAAATGTGCTACCACTTAAAAAGTCAAAGTTGTTTTTTCCCAAAATTTGTATGATTATTTCTGCTCCTTCCTTTTGTGAAGCTGTGTTAAAGAAACATCAGTTCACTCTAGACATCTACTAACAGTATTATGTCCAAAAAATACTTACAAACCCAACCCCAACGCAAAACCAAAAATCAGATAAAGAAAGTTTGGAAGTTTCATTGCATATTTTCACTCTTGTTTCTACATGAGTAACTGCTTCAGGCCCAGGTAGCTTAACAGTGAAATGGCCACAACAAAGAGTCACTCAAGAAAATTGTTTCTATTTAGCTCTCTTCTTAGATGGGAGTTATTCTGAAAGGACAAGATGCTCAGGTAGCATTAATCAGTATGACTTTCAGTTTTGCTGATGAAATCTTATGACAATTTGCAGGAATAAGTTTTCGGTTGGTTTTTACTGTTGCTGTTGACAGTGGTCTTTGCCAAAACAAGGAAGACAACACATTGTAAATGGTAGTAAGCACCACAGACCTGTAATATATCCAAACCAGATCTTGTGAATCAAGAAAGAGGAAGAACAGATCAGTTCAGCTTGTATTTATCACTAAACGTCTCCTCCATATCACCTAATATTAATAATATAGCTATCTAACCTTAGCTGTCTAAAAGTTGTTAAGTTTAAACTAGTCATCGAAAATCCCTCTGTAGGAATGGAGTGGCTTAATCCATAGGGTGATCCATCTCAGTCTAAGATAAATGTTTAAGGTAGAACCATGGAATAATGTAAGGTGGAAGATAGGTGAGATGCATCATTCTCTAGACAAATGTCTCTTCTTTATAGCAATAAAGGTAGTGGAGACAATCTGGCAAGACTTGACTCACAGACAGATAATATTAGATGAAAGAAATCTTGCCCGGCTCTGTGGCACTTGGGAAATCATATTACTTTCCTGTGGCTATTTGCACACCCATAAGATGGGGCATATAATATATCCTTACATCAAAAATATGCTGCAAAATTTGATTCATGGCAACTGTTTATGACCCTTGAGTAAAAGGCAGCATAGGGATTGTACAACATATTCCTCTGAGGGCAAAAAGTGAAAACTCAATAAATTTATATTATCACCTTATTGTAAATACCCAGGCCTTGCATGCAGCCTTTTGAACAGATCTTAGCAAGCTCAAAAGATACACAGAAAATGTGCGCAGTTAAATGAGTTTGGTGATTGTCAAGCTATTTCTATTAGACTGTAATAGGCTTGGCATCTAGGTCATGCTTTGCTCAGAGAAAAATGAGAAAGAGCTTTAAATGCACTTTTCATCTCAGCAGAATGACCCCATATGAATGCCAAATAGAGCCAAAGAGAGCTGTTAATCAGAGATTAAGCTCCAACAAACAAGTTTCTTGCCAATAAATTCCATGGTCATCTACTGTGATGTGTTCAATAGCATCAGGTTTTGAATTAAAAACCAGTCCTATCCTGTTCTATCTCTTTTAGCAGAATGCTGATGTACCCAGGGTTAGAAATTGTTCTAGGCATTAGGAATAAATCTGGGTAAGCTCAGAACTCCAGGTATATCACAGTTTGTTCTCTTCTCCTGAAGTACATAAGGATGAGTGGGATTATGGAGATGTAGAGTGAGGAAGGGCCCATAGTCAAAAAAGGAGTGAAGTAAAGGAGAAGTTTGGATTCCTGCTTGAAGTCTCGCTTCCTGCCTAAATATTAGATTCCAGTTTTTCCTGGCTTTTATTACCCTATATAATCACTACTATGGACACACAGAATATAGCAACCAAATCTCAAGAAAGGCAGAGAGGTTTTCTGCCTGCTAGAAAGCAGGTGAGATAAAAGACAGGCTGTGGCTAGGGGTGCTGATCCAGCAAAGCTTGGACCATTGCAGCAGTGAAGCCTCTTGGTAATCCTTTCTCTCTGGGTCTCATAGTTCAGATGACATTTGCCGAATGCACAGACACTGCAGCAGGATGTACATAAAACCTACGTATATTTTTAACTTACTCGTTAATACAGATAATAGACAGCCAGGTCCAGCAAGCCAGAACAGATAGCGAGAAACATTAATCAGTTAGGAAGGGTTGGTCTTTCTTGTACCTTGGAAGGAGCTGATCCTTGATGTTATATATATGGGATGTTTTATATATATCTATCTCTGTATATAGGAACTGCCATGCTAGAGTCTTTTCAGTCTTGCTCTTGCTCTTGCCCACCCCACCCTGGGAATTACATCTTTCTGTAACAGCTATTTTTGTCCAAAATCCTCAAGATATTAACCGTTACTGTCTCAACAATTATGTTTCTACCTGTGTTTTTGCTTTTCTTACCTTGCATGGATTTAGCTCACATGCTTTGTCACACCTTGTTGCAATTTTCACAGTAAAACTGAGTTAAGATCACAGCTCCACCAAACTACTGCTTGATCATGGGTAGCTGAACCTCTATGTTGAGAATTACATGATCCTGATTAAAACTGTAAATGACTGAATCTTACATATATCTTTGGAATATGTAAAATTCATGTGTCTCTAGAAGAAAATGCAAGTACGTTGTGTATACCCCTATATGTGACCCACCAGCCTTGAGAATAAATTAATCTCTTGTTGTGTTTCTGTCTAATTATTGCCTTGAGCTACTGAAAAGAGTTCCTAATGATGCATGCGGAGACACTTCCAGTATTAATTTACCAACTTGATGAGAAATTTCATGGGATACAGGAGACTAAACTGAACCCCTGCAAAGAAAGATCATCAATAACATACAATATGGCCATGTTTTGTATATGTGCACTGGAGATTTGGGCTGGAGAAATCTAGATATTCTGGAATAGCCTTCCAGTAAGAAAGCTGATTTATTATTGTTTTTAAGATGGATCTTAGCCAATATATGGTGTGCCTGTCTGTAAGCATATAGGTCTGCACTGATCCCCTGAGAAACCTTTCCAGTCCTACATGATATCTAAAAAAGCCATAACAAAATGAACAAAGAAATAACTCACTGAGGTATACCTACAAACATACATAAAAATGAATGTTAAAGTGCCCCATATGTATTCACCACAACATGTATTTTGTTTGGTTTTGGAAGTCTCTATTTAAAACAGCACATTGATTTAAGACAGCATTTAAAGATGTTTTATTTTAAGCATGTGCTTAAGTGAGCCAGCATCTCAGTGCTGAAGGCTACACAATGTTTCAGTTAGGATTATTAGCTTTCTTAGTGCTTTTGTAGATTTCTTTATGAAACATTGACATGAAAACATGTCACAGTAAAATTCTCTGTTTAATTTCAATGCTCCAGAAAACCTGAGTACAAATTTGTATTTACTAAGTCAGTCAGCATCATTTTATAGTTAAATTTGCCCTGTTCTTTCAGTGCTTCTAGAATATCTTTTTAGCAGTCACCTGAATGGCAGAGATCTGTTCTGATTATGCTTGAGAGATTCATTGAGTTATTGTAACATCAGATATAAGACAGGCAGATGTTTAGTCTTAACCCGTGTCATCTGTACCAGAATTGAAATTGAAACTGTTCTGACATCATTATATCAAGACTCTGCAAACATTTTATTTACTGTTTCTACCAACTGAAATAGGGTCTACCTCATGCAACATGATTCTCAGCATTTATGAAGTGGTCAGATAATGCATATTCTTTGGAAGAATATAAAGTTCTAAAATAATAAATTTAATGCACACATATATGACCAGTGGTCTGCTATAAAAAAGCCATCATCTCTGACAACAAAGTTAAGTTCCTGCACTGAATCACACTTATTAGGAATCTAAAAAGCCTAGTTAGGTATCCATACTAGGTATCTACAATGAGGTATCATAAATATCCCTTTTAATCCTCCCAAAGTTTAAAATTGAGAATCTTCTGACATTTTTCATGAAAATTTTGGAGTAAATTTCCTTAATTATTTATGAACTCAGAGGTCTGATAGAGGAGAATAAGAACTTGTTTCTCATCTGGCAGCACAATACAGTTCAGTGGCCCAACTAATGCACAATCATCAATGATGATATTGAACATTAGCCATCTAATAGCAGATCAGATACTTGTGAAGTTAGAACATTCAGTGATATGGTGTCAAATACCAGGCTACCAATTGATTAATATTAATCATCAGCACTTGAAATGACATTTCAGAGTACTATTTGATCCACTCTAGGGAGAAATAGATAGAAAACGTTAAATGGCTGCCTCTAAAAGACTTCAGAACAGTGAATGAGGAACCCTGAGGAAACTTTGACACAAAGTTTCAAAGCTGGAATCCTTTTTGCTGGTTTCCACTGTATATGCCACATTCTTTCACGGGGAAAATCTGGTGAAACAGAGAGCTGCATAATGTTCTGATAAGTAAAGAAAAACGTTTTCCAATGAGAGTTCAGTATGCATACCTTATCAAAAGTAGATTGAGCAGTGGTTTGATTAAGGTGTACAAGGATCTTCAGGGGAGGAAAACAGCAGATGCTAACGGGCTCTTCAATCTTTTGGAAAAAGATAATACAAGAATGAAAACCATTGGAAGTTAAAGATAGAACAATTCAAATGAGCAATCCTACACAGATTTTTAACTGGGATAATTAAGCATTGACAGGGACTGAAAGGATGAAAAACTGCAAGCAATGATGGGATTCTTTGTTTCTTTTGTCTTCTTATCAAACTGCGTACCTGTCTAATAAACAAGCTTTAGATAAACTCACACAACTAGACTCGCAGCAACCCAACTTAATGAAATGATCTGTGTGAAACTTAAGAGATTCAAGTTACCTAAGAAACCAGATTACTTCCGGTTTAAACTTATGACTGATCAATATCTAGGCAAGGGCTGGCCAACTTCTGTGCATTTACATTTCCTTGCAGAAACCTGGGGCTCAGATCAATATAACTACACTTGCACAGCTGTAGCTGACTTAATAAATCCTTTCAAACTGTATTGGAGTCTGTCCTACCCCATTTCCCAGCATCCACATGACCGATTTGGTTGGTTTATCAATCAAGCTGCACACTCAGGGAAGAGATAAAACTGTTCTATTGTCCTGACCCAGGCCACTGCGGTCCGGTCCGCAGGCTGGTTATTCCTCCTCCAGACTGCAGCACACAGATTGCCTCTGTGCGCTTTGTTCCCAGATTGCTTTTGTGAAGGGCAGAGTCCCTTCTACTCTTCTTCTCAGTCGAGGACTGCAAATGGCTTCAGAGACTTTAATTTCTCCAGCAACGTGAAGTGTGTCATCAGACACAAATCTACCTGTCCGTCATTTATTAATTCCTTTCACTACTTTGTTTTGCCTATTCATAATTATCTTAGTATTTCTTAGCTTTCATTTAAAAAATGAGAGCTTTCTGTAAAACCCTGTATTTCTGTATGCATGACGACTTTGACAGTAACATTTACACAAAAGAGCTGGGGCTCAGTCTGCTAGCTAGGATTATAATTCAAAGAGAGATTTAAAATTTTAAATGCAGGGAAAATAAAACAGAAAAAGAGGGAACTGAGAACACAGAGATCGGGTGACAGGAAAATCACTCCTTCAGCTTGGTGTTTGTTCATTCTTTCTATCTGTCTGTCTATCTCTCTAATCTATCTATTTTAGATTTTCAGTGGCATTTCTGAAGGATCTAAATGATAAGATAAGGATCTTCCCTCAAGTGGAGTTTTGCATAATGTATCCACTAAGGGTCTAACACTGTGTTCTGAGGATTCATTCTTGTAGGTTGTCACTACGAAAATAATAAGATTTGGTGTATTTTCTGCATGTGTTGCAGGAGGCACTAGGAACTTTTCATATGAATAATTTACAGCATTGATCCTTTGGTGTATTACTTTTTGTATGTTGCTAATCTTTTTCACCTTGAGATCAACAGGACTGCTGTCACCAACTACAGTGGGAATTGGGACGCAAGACCTTTTTCTGTTTGTTTCTCACATGTATTCCTGGTGATTGCTAACATGTAAGTCTGGGAAAACAACCTGCTCTTACACCTGAAAAGTGTCCCTTTTCAATGTAACATCCCCTGGACCTTCCGAAATGTTACAAGTGGTAATTGGGTACAATCCATCCCACAGACCCACACAGACTCAAAGGAGGTGAAGGTCATTGATTCTAGCCATGTGCCACAAAGCAGGACCAACTTTATCATTCCTTGCAGATGTGCATCCAAACACACCTTAGAGAGCTCCAGGGATGTGGACTGCATAGCTGCCCATGGCAGTCTGTTTCTGTACTTCACTGTCCTCACTGTCATAAAGTTTCTTCGTATGTCTATCCCAATCTTCCTCACTACAGTTTAAATCCATTAATTCTTGTCCTGTCCTCCCTGGACATGGGGAACAGATTATTCCTGCCCCTCTGCAGCAGGTTTTCTGGTAGGTGAAGGCTGTACCATATCTGTCTCCATGTTCTTTATTGCCAGCTAAACAAATCCAGTTATGTTAGTTTCCAGATTTCTGATTCTTGTTGTTCTTCATCCCCCCTCCCCCCAGCTTTGAGTGCCAATACAAAGAAATGGGTACCACAATTCCCATTGCACAATGCAAAATACATGTTCCTCATTGCTGCTTGAGTTATCCACCTTGTCAATGTTTCCCTTGGCCTATCTGAGTTCCCATTATTAGCATCTGTGTATTAATTTCTCCACTGATATTGATTTTCTCCAAATTATTTTGACTTAGATGAATTTTTGTCTCACAAAATAATTCAAAGTATCATTAGGTGGAACAATAAATTTCCTTTATTAAGTTGCCTTGACAATATTTTTTCTAGTTTTATTTACTGGCTGAACACCCTGCTATTGAAAATTAATAAGCATGTTTCTCTTTTCTTCTTTGTTGCAAAGATCAAAGTAATTTACTGTAGTTAAATCTCATCTTCAGTGTGTGAGCTTCGGTTTTCTCCTGGAGAATATTGGTTGATATTACACACCCTTAAAATAATCTGTATGTTAAACCTTTCGTTTCTAAGGTTTCTCTTCTCTCACACATACACCTTTAAGTTGTTAGCTGAAGTCTTTAAGACTTGGCCCGAAGGTTTTGAGTAGCTCTTTTGAGGCTGGAAGAATAGATCTAGAAATTTATAGTGGTTAGCATCTCATGGATGGAGAAAAAACAGGGTTTTGATTCAGTTAAACAGCATAAATTTTAGCTATTTAGGTTGTAGCCCAAGAAGTCCAAAGTTTCTTATGGGATAAAGACTTTAAAGTCACATTCTCGTGAGAGCGTGTTTCGTATTCACATCTGCAGGGAAATTAGAAATGGACTGTGGGAAAACAGCACAGAGACTCTGGGCCGTGAAGCACTGTATTTTATAATAAGTCCATTCAGGTGAAAAGAGGAAGGGGCTGCAATCCAGCCCGAAATGTGTTCCAAGTATATATCAAAAGGTTTTGAACACCTTGTGGGAAGATTGGTCCATGGTGAGGCATTTATCAGAAGCTTTCCAGTTAGCAAATAGACCCAATAAACTTTCTTTGTTCTTCTGTTTTTTCTAAGTACAGTTCAAAAGAAAAGTCACTAAAGCTATTATTTTTGCTCAGCTATGGGAATAATCTAACTTTTGATGTTTATCAGCCAGTTAATGAACTAAGGACACCTAAACATTAAACTTTTGTGATATAAATCCTTTTGTGAACATAGCCCTTCATGCTGGTATGTTTATTTTCTATTCCTCCTTTCAACAGCACTCAAACTGTCATGGAGACCTGGGCTTGTTCCTCGCAATTTACTCTACTGAACTGAACCATGAACAAGACCCATCTTATTTGAAGACCTTGTTATGCCTACTACTTTCTTCAGATTTGAATACAACACAAAAAGGTCCAGTAAAAAAACACAGTTATATGCATGGTTAGTCCCCATTGCTGTAATGCATGCATAGTTAACACACTCTGATTCTTGCTGGTTGTATGTAGTTCCGAAGAAAACATTGCTCGAATGAGTTTATAACTGTATTAATTGCAAAATTTAAGATAAAGCAAATCAAATTGTCATGGTGATGAATTATTTATATTATTATGTTATTAGTGTTTGGTTGTTTTCTAAAAAAAAAAAACCAAACATTTTGAATATTAGCATTTGTAACATTTTGTTTTGGTAGTTTCTACTCTAGCAGATGAACTTACTTTTAGATTTCCATTAAAAGCATGGATCAGGCTTCCATGGCACTACCCTTTCTTCAGTATTTACTGCAACTAAGGATTTTGTTCACTCATAGCCTTAGAAAACTAGGAAGACTGTGACTCATCATCCATGTCCTTCCACTTTCCTTCTTTAACATGTCGATTTCATGTAAATTGAAATAAACCCCTTAAAAACTACAAAATGTGCTGCAGAAAACATTCATTTAATAACCAGTCAAGAATCTTCAATGGGAAAGATTTATCTACAATAACTTGATATGTCATTGTAACCAAGGATGTGATGAATGGGAATTGTTAGGTTTTCTTTGAAGAAGGATTCACTTTCAATTGGAGTCACTTACAGTCTCTGCAAGGGTTTTATGATACCCATCTTTCATTCTGCATGAAGTTTTCTCTAAACAGATACAAAAGATGACATTTGTCTGGTGACACCCAGCTCAAAAGCTCTTGGATAGAATTGAAGAGCTGCCAGTCTGGATCAGGTCTGCGTGCCCAGGCGCTGGGGCCGGGGCCGGCCGGTGCGGGCAGCTCCCCCCCGGCCGGCAGAGCCGCTGCCCCCCGGCTCCAGGCCGGGCCCGCCGCTGGCCGAGGCCGAGCCCCGCAGCCGCGGGGGCAGCGCCGCGGGGAGAAGGGGCTGAGAAGGGGAAAAACCCCCGCGGGGGGGAACAGCGGCGGCAGCGAGGGGGGCCGGGAGGGGCGAGCAGCAGCCCCGCAGCCCCCCGGGGCAGGGCCGGGCCGGGCCGGGCCGGGCCGGAGGAGGCCGGGGGGGCTCCGGGCGCCGCAGCAGAGGCTCCCCGGCAGCCCGCGGGGAAGGGCAGGGCAGGGCAGGGCAGGGCAGGGCAGCCCCCGGCGGGGCAGGCTGTGCCCCTCAGCCCACGGAGCCCGCGGGGGAGCAGCTCCCCCCCCGCAGCCCGGGGCAGGGGGGTGCCCGCAGGGGGCTGTGACCCGCGGGGGGCCGCGCCGGAGCCGGCTCCGGGCAGGGCCCGTGGCCCCGCGGGGAGGAGCCCGGGCCGGGGCCGGGCTGCGGGCAGGGCCGGTGCCCCCGGGGGGGCTGGAGCCGGCTGGGCCTGAGGGGCTGCGCCCCGCGGGGGGCCCCGCGCTGGGGCCGGGCAGGGGGTGAGGACCCTCCCCCGGCGGGGCAGCAGCGGCCGGGACAGCCCGGGGGGCGCCCACCGCAGCCCCCGGCCCGGCGCCGCTCAGGGGGGAGGGACAGCGGGAGCGGAGCCGGGCCCGGGGAGGACGGAGGGCTGGGGGTTTAAGATTCAGGGTTTATTTTCTCATTACCCTACCCTGATTTTTATGGGTAATAAATTAAGCGAATTTCCTCAAGTCAAGTCTGTTTTGCTGGTGGCAGCAATCGCTGAGCAATCCCTCCCTGGCCTTCCCTTGACCGAGCTGCCTTGTATTACACTTTCTCCCCCTGCCCAGCTGAGGAGGGCTGTGATGGAGCAGCTTTTGTGGGCACCTGGGGTCCAGCCAGGGTCAACCCACCACACAGGCCTAAGCCTTTACAGCAGCGTACCTGTGGCCTGGTTTCTGCATCACAAGCTCTTGCCTGTCTGTGTAAGAACTGTAATGTCTTTGTGAGGATGTTTTTACAAAGACACTGATGCCACCAGGCCTGGAAAGGGCACGTGGTGGCATGGTGGTACTAACATGCTCACTCCATCTGTCCTAAGAGCTCCCCTGCCAGCTGGGAATGGTGCTCCCATGCCTCTCCCTGTCCAACAGAAACTGGTTGGACACAGTATGGGCAGAACAACAAGTGAATTTATTGTCCTGCCTGAAGCTGTGGTGATCACAGGACTGCTGGCAGGTGCACCCAGAGTGAACCAGTCATAAGACTTGCCTAGCTTACTATCCCTTTTCCCATTTCTTGGTCCTCCTTTTATTCTGTCTTCATCCACCCCTTTCTCTGTGTCAGTTGTCCCCTAAACAAAAAAAAAAAACCACAAAAACCAAACAAACAAAAAAAAGAGACCTTGAGTACTTTGTAGTCCCAATTAGATGGAAGAAACTTGCTACATCCATGTTCAAATCTGGTATTACTGAGGTGTGGTGCTGCCCTTGCAAATTTTACTTTCCCCAAATTCTCCAATACCCCCACTCATTATCTGTCAAGTTTGGTCATTTCTCATACAGAACCACCTTAACCACCTGTGAAATCAAGTCATCTTTCATGGAGCTACCCTTAGTCTTTATTAGCTTCTTGCTCTGTTGTCCATCACGTCCAGCAATTTCTGGTGTCATGTCCAGTAGTTTTTCCTATCCTATCCAACTATCTTAATCTTGGTCCTAGTTCACAATACAGTCAGTCATATGCCTGCAGCCCTAAAATAATGATGAAAACCTAAGGATTAAAAAAATTCTGTTAGAAATTGAAATGTATGAAATATATTTGTATAATTTTTATATACTATTATTATGTATGTGGTTAGGTAAACATATGTAAGTAATGAAAACTTACTGCATAGTGGAATGCTACCCTACCACACCAGGGGTGGCTGAAAACATCACTGAAGCTGTAGAGCACATACTCTAGTTACAGAAGAGTGTATCTTATGTAATTAAGGTTTTTAGGGACTAGATGGAAGAATAGGACTAGCCATTTGTAGGACTAGTAAATTACAGGGCCATAATGTCTAGGAGACCACATAGATGCTCTGATGTTAGAAAATTAGTTGCTAGAAGTGTTGAATATCAGGAGAGGGTGCTGCTTAATACATTTGTGTGCCTAGGAGAAAGAAGCAATAGAAAAGGTGCACGGAGTAACTAAAAATGGCAAGAAAATCCAAGACAACTAAATAAATGCTTATAATACGTATCCGGGCTGAAGCTGAGAGAGGGCGTTTGCAATAAATGCTGTTTAAAGAACTGTATTGTACTGCTAGCAAGGTAAGGTGATTTTACTTACTAAGTCCAACTGTATTCAAGGGAACAGGACCATTTATGGTTTCCTGCATATCTGATCGAACTTGCAACCAAAATAAAATCTAAGTAAGTCCATCATCCCTGGGATTTTTTGGTTTTTTTCATGATGTAAATTGTGCAAAGGGTCCATATTCCTCAAGGCTGCTTCAGTGAAAATAGTGCACACTGTTGCCTAGAAAATGTGCTGAACTAAAATATTAGGTTCTATTAGATGAGCTAATTTATTGATCTGCACTATTGTTAGCTAAATTTTCTCCTTGTTTTATAAGGATGATTATTGATTACTAAATTACTTTAATTTCAGTAAACAGCACGGAGAGTGAGTTAAATTGAGTTATCAATAATTAATTGCTAAATGTTAGCAGATGTTTACATTGATCTTTGGTGGGGGGGGGGGGGGGTGGGTAAATCCAGAAATTTGAAATGCTTCTGGATGTAGTTTCTTCCAATAATGTAATTATTATTATATTGTTATTAGATTCCCTAGCAATTTTAAAGCTAATAATTTAGCTCATTATAACTGGCACCATCTTTTCTTCCTGTTGCGATCTTGTGATTAGCCCTATTGTCTAATGACAGCTTTGAGCTTAAGTTTATAATCACCTGCAAACTTGCTTGCTGGTTATCACTTAAGACCATGATCTCCTTGCCATTTCAAATCCAAAGTATCATAAACGTACCAGGGTTACTGAATATATTCCTAATAGATGAGAAACAATTATTCTTAAGCAGTTACAAGCTGGTACTATTTAATTCATTTGGACGTGGATATTTACATGGATAAAGTAGGTAGGATTAGACTTGTATCTTTGAGAGATTCTGTGGTTGTTTTGGGGGCTGTTTTTGAGACCAGTTCTCCTGAGCTCCTGTGTCTTTGCCAGGGGTCAGTGCTTCCTAGCAAGGGACGCAGTGGGAAAAATGTCTCTGACTCAGCTTCCCTTGTGCCTTGTACAATGCCACATGGACTTCATTGACGTTTTAAACACAGTGGACTGTGGAGCTTGGTTGGGTAAGGGACAGACATGCACTCTGTTCTGCCTCTGCTGCTTTGAGGAGTCTTTGGCAGGGGAGCAAGAAAGCAGCTGAGCACCGAGTGCTCAGACATGAAAGACACAAAAGGCTACCAGGTAACATCCAGCAATCACATATGAAGATTTATCTTCTCTCAGGAAGGTGTATGCCACAACAAAAACTTTCTCTCATCTTTATTATGTCGAGCAAGTTGTAGAGTACCAAGTATTTGTTATAAATAGCAAAGTCCAGCTGATCTTTTGGCTCCCATTTAGTTAAAGACGTAAACACTTAGGACTTTTGCCTCTGCATCAAAGGAGATGAAAAGGCTAGATGAATAGTAAGTATGCCGAAAAGGAACGTTTCTTTTTGGAAATACTGAAATATTTAATTTCTGAAGCATTACAAAATTAAATTCTCCAGCTGCTTGTTTAAATTGGATTCACCAGCAAAAATTAGAGATTAAGAAGATGATGGCAATGAAAACTCCTTAAGTGCTGCTATGAACTCTATTACTCCCATGGAAAAGCTCTTTCAGTACCTTCTTCCTCTGGTGTTCAGAACTCTTTGTCCGCTTCCTAAGCTAAGCAACTTCTGCACCCAGGGAATCACAGACACCCCTGGAAGCAGAGTAAATGTGAAGTGCTACCTCGGCAGTGTTGGACAGTGTGATGCCAAAGAACTATCCATAGTATATCACACGGCTTTTGGTGATTGGAAGATTGGACTTTCTTTACTGCTTTTTGTGATACACAAAAGATACGCTATTTCATGCTATAAATGAGATCCTTGAATTCTTAGATTGTTCTAGTAGTATGTCTTTACATCAAAGGTAGCAGGTAGTTGTAATGAATAGCTTTCTGCTTCCATAAGACCGGTATAATTCTTTTATGTTGCTCAGCTGAGTGGTTATTTATGATGTTTTTAATAGAGACCTAGTAAAAGAAAGAGGAATAAAATATGACTGGAACGGAAATTCTCACCTGAATGAATTCAGCTCAGATATCATTAAGATATCTGGCATTAAGAGCAAACAAACAGAGAAGCAATAAAAAAGCCAAGCTAGAACCCTCCCAAGGGGAGGGGAAGGGGAGAGGGGGGAGAAAGGCTTAAAAAGCAGAAAATTGAAGCTTAAAATTTCCAGCATATTTACAGTGTTGCACTTTACATAAAGCATTGTAACACATGCTTTATTCAAAATCCATTACATTCATTCAAGTCCATTTTGTAATTGGCAGGCCAGTACCACAAGTTACAAAATCGTTGATGTGTCTGTTCTCCAAATTATTAAGAAATTTCTCTGCCAAATCCAGTTCATTAAATTTTCTTGTTTGGTTTCCTACTGTGATGATTAAAGTTGATGGATGTGAAATTCTACATCTAATATTTGTTCTTTTTGTTTGCGCCACCCCAGCCCACCTCCCTTAAATCCAGCAAACTTTTTTATCTGGCAGCTGTTTCCCTTGTCACATCAGCATGTATCTTTATCCTGATCATCTTTTAAAACGGAGTTCACTGTTCTTCCCTCTACTTCTGAATTGCATTTATGTTAGAAGTGTTTCCAGAAGGGACTATAGACCCCCTGCCTTCTGCAGACAATGAAATCAGTAAGCATTGATACCATTTGATATTGAAGGTCTACAAAAACAACAGTTTAGTTGGCTCCATACTTTCTAGTTCCTCATTAAACATTACATAGGACTACTAAAATACACAGGAAAAAAAAAAAAAACACAAAACCCAAAGCAAAAAATTAGGGTATTGTTTCTATAGCAATAGCATTCCTAATTGGCATCACACCAGGGCATTGGGAAACCTCATTAATAACAGAACCACAGGCTTAGTCTTGTGGAAAAAACAAGCTGGGAGGACAAGGTGCCTAAATTTGTGCCTGGACTAGGTCCTAATTCCAAATAGTTCTATAAGGGGATTATCTTCCCAAACATTCTCTCTCTTCCTCTCCTTAACTACTTTTACTTGTCAAAATCACTTTAACAGTAGGGTATTAGGTATGAATGTAAGAAATAACTCACATTTTCTTCAGATGACTTAATTATTACTCCTCTTATTATAGTTTTATCTATGTATCCTATTCTAAAGCCTATTGAAACAGCAGTTTTCCATCTACTTCAATAGATGTCCAGAAAACTTAAAATTAATCTTGCTTCTTTTGAAGTAATTTCAAGTTATATATCAGGTCATGAGTTAGCATAAGACAAGAAGCAATCACACTTCATAACACTGTAACTGTTCTGTCATTACAGTTATTGCAGTTTATGTAATTATACTATATCTAACTAATTACTGATGTTTCTTACAGCAGCAAGGTTAGTCCCATTTGTTGAACTGTTTTTTAATACATTTTTCTTTCATATTCCTACAAATCCATTTAAAATGTAGTTATATGTTGTAGTTATTTACACTGCAATTGCAGTCATTTACGTACAGAACTTTGCAGTTATGCTGATGTATTATTAATTACTTGGACAAGAATACATAACTACCTCAATACACACACTACACCAGTTTTAAAAGCCAGCTATCAAGTAACTCTAATGCTTTCAGTAACTAATACAATGTTTACCTAGCCCATCTTAACTTCAGTTCTAGATAAAGTCGATAGATTTCATTATAGAGAAGGGTTCTGTTCAGCAAGACAAAGGGCGGCAGGTTTTGGCCACATGTAGTTAGAGGCTGAATGCCTCCTGTGTAATACCAATGCAAATTAAATAGGACAGTGGAACTAAAGACTTCAGCTTGTCACCAGAGCTTGAAAACTCTCCTGGTCATCTTACAAACAGACTGTAGACATGCAAAAACTGGCTTCTTTCTATGTATTTTAGTTACCAATGGATAAAACTTGCCTGAGGATGCTTTATCCAACACGGGTTGTACAGACAGAAGTATAATGCCAGGTGTAGACTGCTGAATGCACCTCTGGTGAAGTCTGGGGCATAGCTTTCCTTCAAAGTGTTTCAAAAAGGATGCTAGCTTACAGACAATGTATAATATCAACAATGTACTTTGGGTGAAATAAGCATTATTTTTTTCCTTAAAACTTTAAATGGATACTTTCTAGCATCAAGGCACATCCTAGAAGTGAATCAGACTTGAGCTCCTCTTCTTTCTCACAACTCAGATTTAATGACGAGCCCTATACTGATCCAGCAGTATACAGCTGGATCAGCTGTATACCCAATACCAATGTTATCAAGTACCAGTGTTATGTTTCACAATCTGTGGTATTAGTTCTGTGTATATCAGCATACCCCTAGATCTTCATGGTAGCTAGCTATACCTCTTACCACCCAGGTTCAGTGTGTCCCTGTCCTATAGCCTGCCAACCCCTGTCCAGAAATGGGGCAAAGCTCCTGTGCGTGGCCTCTCCTCCCCCCTGGCAGCATTGACGAGGAGGAACTGAAGGCAAGTCACATCCCCATCTTTCTGCTTCCAGCAAACAGCTGAAGCAGAGCAGCATTTCCTCACATGTACTGCCAGCAAGCATTGAAGGTTTCAAGAATTCCTCTAGGAGTAGTTACCAGTCCCCAAGGGAAATTAGATCACCTCCCTGCTCTCGTGCTCCCACTGGTATTCTTCTGATATTTGTGATGCTGATTCTTGTGCATAGCACTTCATGGTGTTGTACCACCTGGGAGTATAATGGTGTGTATAGTTATCATGAAGGACTTGCCTAGCACCACCCACTGCTATGCAGACTTGTTGCATGGTTGTACACACCATTAAACCTACAAACAGGTTCTGCAGTAGCAGGATCCAGAGGTCTACGTGAGGTGTTTAGGGCACTGATGTACAGGGAAGGTCAGGAGCTTCTGAGGATTTCTCAAAACTCTTTTATACTATATTAACCAGAAATGACTGAACTTTTCTAGTTCCATCCATGGATTGAAGACTCACCACATTACCCTCAGTGTGTAGACAACAAATCAGTCAGAATTGCTGGGCAAAAGGAGGCAACCTCTTCAACCATTCAAAAATGGGGAGGATCCACATCTTCTTTAAAGGGAAAAAACCAAACACAGCTGCATACCACAAATAGAAAGATGTTTAGATTGTATTATAACAGTATGTCATGGTTTAACCCTGGCCAGCAACCAAGCCCCACACAGCTGCTTGATCACTTTCCTCAGGGTGGGATGGGGAAGAGGACTGGAAGAGTGAAACTGTGAAAACTCATGGGTTAAGATAAAGACAGCTTAATAGCTAAAGCAAAAACTGTGCATGCAAGCAAAGCAAAATGAGGAATTAATTCCCCACTTCCCCTCAGCAGGCAGGTGCTCAGCCATCTCCAGGAAATCAGGACTTGGGAAGACAAAGGCCATAACACTGAACGTCCGCCCCTCCTTCTTCTTCTCCCAGCTAATATATGCAGCATGACACCATATGACATGGGATACCCCTTTGGTCAGTTGAGGTCAGCTGTCCTGGCTGTGTCCCCTTCCAGTTTTCCAGGCCCTTTCCCAGTTTCCTGTGCCCCTCCAGCCCTATCTCTGGCAGGGCCTAAGAAAATGAAAAGTCCTTGACTTAGTGCAAACATCACCCAGCAAAAATCAACATCATCAGTGTGTTTTCAGTGTTGTTCTCACACGACATCCAAAAGGCAGCATTGCACCAGCTACTAAGAAGAAAATTAACTCTGTCCTAGTTGAAACCAGGACACAGTTTATTTACAAACACAGAAATCTAAGCTAAAATATAAGAAGTTTCCATTGTAATTTTCAGGTCAACTGAAATATTCCAGAACATCAGAAACACATGTAAGGTTTGGAGCTACTGAAGGAAACCAGTGGGTGAGTTACAAAGTTCAAGTTAAGATTTGAATAAATATCTAATATTTTCAATTTCTATCAGAAATATGCAATACCTCTGAAGCTTTTGAGGTTCACGTAAATTGCTAATGAGCTCTGACAGCAGCTTTCTATCTCTGTAGTGGGTTCACCCTGGTTTCTGTTGGACAGGGAGAGGCATGGGAGCACCATTCCCAGCTGGCAGGGGAGCTCTTAGGACAGATGGAGTGAGCATGTTAGTACCACCATGCCACCACGTGCCCTTTCCAGGCCTGGTGGCATCAGTGTCTTTGTAAAAACATCCTCACAAAGACATTACAGTTCTTACACAGACAGGCAAGAGCTTGTGATGCAGAAACCAGGCCACAGGTACGCTGCTGTAAAGGCTTAGGCCTGTGTGGTGGGTTGACCCTGGCTGGACCCCAGGTGCCCACAAAAGCTGCTCCATCACAGCCCTCCTCAGCTGGGCAGGGGGAGAAAGTGTAATACAAGGCAGCTCGGTCAAGGGAAGGCCAGGGAGGGATTGCTCAGCGATTGCTGCCACCAGCAAAACAGACTTGACTTGAGGAAATTCGCTTAATTTATTACCCATAAAAATCAGGGTAGGGTAATGAGAAAATAAACCCTGAATCTTAAACCCCCAGCCCTCCGTCCTCCCCGGGCCCGGCTCCGCTCCCGCTGTCCCTCCCCCCTGAGCGGCGCCGGGCCGGGGGCTGCGGTGGGCGCCCCCCGGGCTGTCCCGGCCGCTGCTGCCCCGCCGGGGGAGGGTCCTCACCCCCTGCCCGGCCCCAGCGCGGGGCCCCCCGCGGGGCGCAGCCCCTCAGGCCCAGCCGGCTCCAGCCCCCCCGGGGGCACCGGCCCTGCCCGCAGCCCGGCCCCGGCCCGGGCTCCTCCCCGCGGGGCCACGGGCCCTGCCCGGAGCCGGCTCCGACGCGGCCCCCGCGGGTCACAGCCCCCTGCGGGCACCCCCTGCCCGGGCTGCGGGGGGGGAGCTGCTCCCCCGCGGGCTCCGTGGGCTGAGGGGCACAGCCTGCCCCGCCGGGGGCTGCCCTGCCCTGCCCTGCCCTGCCCTTCCCCGCGGGCTGCCGGGGAGCCTCTGCTGCGGCGCCCGGAGCCCCCCCGGCCTCCTCCGGCCCGGCCCGGCCCGGCCCGGCCCTGCCCCGGGGGGCTGCGGGGCTGCTGCTCGCCCCTCCCGGCCCCCCTCGCTGCCGCCGCTGTTCCCCCCCGCGGGGGTTTTTCCCCTTCTCAGCCCCTTCTCCCCGCGGCGCTGCCCCCGCGGCTGCGGGGCTCGGCCTCGGCCAGCGGCGGGCCCGGCCTGGAGCCGGGGGGCAGCGGCTCTGCCGGCCGGGGGGAGCTGCCCGCACCGGCCGGCCCCGGCCCCAGCGCCTGGGCACGCAAAACCATTAGAAGTAATATCTGTAATTAAGCTACAAGTCAAATGAAAACATTAAAAAATATAATTGCAGCCTACAGTGTGTTCTTTAAATGTATACATTTTCTCATTTAATTGACAGTGAAAATTATTGGTGAGGTATCATTTTAAAGAATAGCAGCACAATGTTCTGTCAAGCTGATTATGTTCACACAATGGAAGCTTAACTTTGATTAAGCATGATAGCTGTGGTTTTCAGGAACTTGCCCTCTTGTCCAAGTTAGGTTTTCACATTTTCTTAACCTCCTACTACAGTCAAAGTTAAATTTACAGTCTTGACATTTTCCACTGCCTTTAAATATCTCTGTGACTAGCTATTCAAACATTTTCCTAGTTGCATTGTTCCCTCCTGTTTCTGAAGTTATAAATGATCTTAAAGTTTGCAGTACTGAAATAAAGCAAGGTATAATTTAAAGGGGGAAAAAAATGAAATGGGTGATTATGACATGAAAATAACTTTTCAACTTTAGTGGTCTGATATACTAAGATGAAATCTAAAATAGAGCATTATCTGTAAGATGCTGAGCTCATTCCATGAAATTGTGGCAAACTTCTATTTCCTTAAATCCAGACTGCCAGAGGTGTGGAGCCGCATACTGGCAGAATGAGTCTCAAGCAAAGTAGAAAATACAAGTCAGTAAACCTGGTAACCTTACTGATGCCAAAACGGCACAGAGTAACTGCTCAGAGATGAATTTTGTCTTTAAGCAGCAAAGGTATTTATTTCGTGCAATGTTGGGGAACTAGCCAATTCGCACCGGACAAATTAGCTCCAAAGTTTTCAGTGAGAAGTCAGGTATTTTATACAGTTTTCATGAGAGGTTACATCATGTTTACATACATACTCATTTGATTTTGACACCTAATTATCATATTCATAGTAGGCAGGGTTCAGGCAGAGCTTGAGGCAGAGTATTCTAGAATCATCTTTTGGGGAGACTTTTGGGTGGTTGTTCCATTCTTCAGCCTCAATTTCGGGGGTCGCTCAATCTTCTTCCTTGCTTGAACTTTTCAGCTTTCTTTGTTCAACGATCTCCTGATTCATGGCCTTCTCATCTTTATTTAAATGCCCACCTTATGTTTATTTGTGACTACTTAATTGCTCAGAGTACATTAGTTCAATATCGTCAGCGGAACAGAACAGGCCATGCCATCTCTGTTTTATCTCAACATAAGCAGAGCATCATCCAGAGCATGTTACCAAACTCATCTTGACTAATCTTTTATGACCTTGCTCTGTATCATTACAAGGAATTGTCAAAGTCAAGGTGTTAGTCAATAAACATAAAGCATAATTCTGCTGTCATTAGGTATATGGTAAAATACACTGACATTAAAGCATGAGAGTTTGTGGGGAGCAGTGGTAACAGTGCATGAAGACAGTTCCCATGCAGAGGATTGTATTTGTCATATGGCAAGAGCAGAATACACAAAAATTCCCAGGAAACATGGTGATATACAGACAGCAGCCTTCAGATATGACGTGTGATTGAGAGCCACTGATGCAGCAGTAGTAGCAGTTACAGTCTTTGTAGTCCATGATTGCAAAGAGACATGAAACTGTAAAGCCCCATCATTATCAAGACGCTCTTAGGGGGAAGGGACTAATGCTACTGTTACATGAAGTGAAAACCTATTTTAAGTGGGGATCTTACCTTTCATGACACTACTTACCACTGAATTAGAACATGCTGTACTTGTGTTACAGTATTTTGAATGTTAATAATAGCATGTTGTTGATGTTCAAAGACCAGAGCTAGAAAGACTGCAGCACATCAATGGCATTCACACACTTGGGATATAAATTACTTTCTTAATACCATAACCTATTATTTTTAACCTTTATCTAATTTAAATCTGTTCTTTGAGTTTACATCAATCTATTTTCTAAGTAAAAAAGTCTTTTTGGCCTCAGATGAGCATACTATAGTTATATAAATGACTAGAAAGATAGATCACTATCCTAACTACAGAAAGCAAGTGAGCAAGTTTAAATAAACCATTTCTCACTACTACCAACACACACACAAAAAAGGCATGTTGATTATACATATTAATTTAAAGTTGCTTTCTCCCAAATTTGGGGAAGAAGGCCGGGTCTTGAAAGTGAAGTATTTTTTAATTTAAAATAATTTTGGTCAGTACAGCATTCTGACCTAAAAACTCCACAATCAAGTCATTAAAAAAAATCAATACCCACAAAATATAAATGGAAAAATTTCTATCAGGTCTAACCAAGAACATTTTGTTCAGTCAGTGAGGAGGGGAAAGTGTATGTATGTGTATGGATGTTCACATAAAAAATGTTAGCCAGATCTTCCATTTTGTCAGGCAAAGCCACAGGGAAAGTGAGAGGTGGTCATTCTCCTTGATTTACAAAGAACAGATCACTTCCATGAGTATGAAAGCCTGCAGAGTCTGCCATGTCTTGATTCTTACAGCCATACAGAGAAAAGCTGATTCAAAAATGATACCCTCCTCTTTTTACTTTACCTTTCTGCCATCATCAATCTCCTGAGAAAAATTCCCTGTGTATGACTTAGCATTGCATTTATGTGGCTGCACTCCTCCTTCTCATTTAGCACAGCCCTAGCAGGAGCTGTCTTTTGCTGAGTGTCCCTGTGATAAAACTAGATAAAGTTACTGTTATGTGAATCACATCACTGAAGAGATTGCATCTGGAAATTGAGCCTCCTGTGGAAGCCTGAGAAATACAGTCAGAGCAAGTGGCTCCATGTCACTTGGAAGACCATGTGATTCTCTGCAGCTTTCCCACACATACCTTATTACTTAGGGCAAGTTGCATAGTGTTTCCTCTTCAGAATACTCATGTTACCAATCATTTTTAAAAGAATAGCTAATAAAACAGGGTGAAATACAAGGGCAAGAAAAAAACCATGACAATAAGCTGGCATAATTTGATGTAATATCATTAAGTCTACAAATTAATAATGTAATTTTGATTTATGCCAGGTGGGTATCAAACACCTATGTCTTCTGTCTAGTACTTACAATGTGCTTAGTAAACCTTATTTATAGCTTTTAAGACTACTAAAATTGAGATGTTGCAGCAGTATGTTCTTGTTGCTATGTGCTTAAAAATCTTAGAGATAGTAGTAGTGACTTGTAATGTATAAGTTGCCATGGTGATGTTTTTTTTAATGAACAGTGGATGAAATTGCTTCATAAAACATACATACTTTTAGCCTGTAGACTGCAGGTGCTTTGTTGCATCCATAGTGTATGAACCAGTGTTCGTACTTAACGGCATATGTTTGGTGTATTATACCAGGCTGCTGGTATATGCTCAAAGGTTCTTATTGTGGCAGCAGATGATGATCTGCAGAGAATTAAATACCTTGTCTTGGACCAGAGCCTTCCACTCGTGTACAGTAAATGTAGGAACAGTTGGGTTCAGCCAACTCAGATTACACACAGAGAGGCTACACACAGACTCCTTCAGGCCTGAAAGCAATATTGCTAGTGTTTGCGTGGCACCACACTGAAGATAATAAACTCCCTCTCTCAGAAGAGTCACAGCCAGCACAGCCATCTGAGCATCTTCTGTACTACAGAGAAGAAATGCCTGAGGCAGGTCAGTGTCTTTGGCCCATTCACTAAGAGTGAATGGCACTTAAGGGAAGAGCCAGCTTGCCTAACTGCTGTCTAAAGGGCCTGAAGACCTCCACAGTCATCCTGGAACTTCAATAGAAATCAAAACTCTCCAGCTGAGGACTGCTGTGCAGGCACAAAGTACTTTGGGTTCTCCTGTGTACTTCCTGTTGCAGTTTATAATTCCTGCCCCGTCATGCTTTGAGGACAGACTTGGTGCTAGTGAGTCTGCTACTGTACTTAGTGCAGGACAGAAATATTATCCGGAAAGATTTTTAGGAAATTGTAAAGTTCAGGATCATCAGGAGGATGAATGATGCTGTCCCCAAGGTAACAGTCTCCCCTGCCCAGAAGCATCCTGGCCTGGAGAACTATGATGATTATATTCTGATTTCTGCAACCCGGTGTCTCTCAATCTGTTTTTTTGTTCCCAGATTTCAATAAGACAGAAGGCAATAACTTAGGTCCCACATATGTACAAATGAAAAATATAGCTGAAAACTTCTTTTAAGTCGTTTGTCAAAGACATCACAAAGGCAGAGTTTGAACAGAGATTATAGCACTACTCAATCCTCTGGACAAACATTGAGGAAGAGTGATAGAACTTCCTGTGTAAATAGTGACAAAGAAGTCAAATATTTTGAGATACAACTGGAAAAAAAAAGTGTGTTAATAGGGAAATTGTAGGCTTTTTTTTTTTTTTGGTTAAAAGACCAGATGCAGAGCACTTGATTAATTTTCACTATCATTTGAAACAGAAGTGCTGCAAAAGGACAGGCAGAAAACAGATTAAATACAAGGTTATAAGTATGCTACTCTCATTTTAGCATAATATTACTATTACAATATAGCTTAAAGTAGTATTTAGCATTTAAATAGCCTTTGTTTCCTGTAGACTTCCAAGTGCTTTTCTATATACACGATTTGATAGGTTTCTTGGAGGTGTCAGACATTGATTTTTTCTGGATCCTTGACCATACTTTCATTCATTACACTGTTGATAGACTGGCAAATTAATCCAATGTATATGCCTTGTGCAAAACACAAGGGAAAACATATTCATATCACATACATTTTCCTCACTCAACTACATAATGCTTCTTCTCTCTGTTCTTGCTTTTTTGCTCCAACTCCATGCACTTCACCCAGAAACCTCTTTTTTTTTTTTTTTTTTGAATAAGACAAGCTTTGAAAGGGAAGTCATACATGATGTATTTATCCAGAGAATTATTTCATAGCATACATGGAGTTGCAAAATATGCATGTAGGAAAACCCCATTGAAAGGTTTTTTTAACATAAAATAATTTGATGTTTTCTCAATTTTGAAAAGGTAGAATTTTAAGAATATATTAAGATTTCAACGATACTTATAATGACAGACACAGCAAGAATTTCTGTGTCTTTTTTTCTGCCAAAATGGCATCTTCAAGCCTTTAAATTATCAGCTCTGAAAGCTGCAACTCTCATCATGCAGATAGGAGTTCCCTAGTCTTGTAGCATAGTATGTGAACGCAGTTACGTTATCATTTCTATCAGTCACCACTCCCACTTCCCCCCAGAATTGCTTTTTCTTCTCTGTAGTCTTGCTAAGATCTGCTTTGTCTGTCCTGCTTTGCTAGCACTGACAGCAGAGCAACTCCCTTAGTGGCTTATGGGGATCTCAATTCTAGGCAGTAATAAATTCCCAAGCATAATTATTTGCAGAAGATAGCTAAGGATGGAAAACTGATCTGGTGCAGCCCACACAGCACCCCTTGAAACCCCTCAAAGTTTAGACTTCTCAGCTATACTCAGAAAAGAGATCTAAAGTGATTAGAGTCATACTTTCTCCTTGATTCACTTTGGCAGGCAGCGGTGGTATTATTTTATTGTTATTTTGGTAGAAACTGCATTCTATGGAAAGATATTTTAATTGGAACTTTATATCTAATAATCCAGATATTATAACTTTTGTTAATAAGTTCACTGGCCAGTGGCATGGGGTTTCCCATGCTTTCATTTTAAAGCCCATATTCTGTTCCTTGTAATTTTGCCAGACTTGCACCAGAGAGACCAAGATTCTTGTCTTAAATTTATGTATGTTTTTCCCATAAGATTGCTGAGGAATCTGGCTGATACCACTGTAAGGATATTCCCCATTATCTTTGGAAGGTCACAGGGATTTGGGGTACAAGGGTGTTCCTGAGCAGTGGCAGAAAGCAAATGTCAGTCCTGTCTTCAAGAAAGGCAAGGAGTAGGATTAGGGAAACTAAAGGCTGGTCAGCTTCATCTAGATCTCTGGAAAGGTGATGGAGAAAATCCTTCTGGAAGCCTTTCCCAGCATATTAAGCAGAACAAGATGAATAGGGATAGTTAGAATAGATTTTCAAAGGAGAGATTATGCCTGACCAACCCAGTAACCTTCTAGGTTGAGGTGACTGGTGAGATGGATGAAGGAATGCCAGTAGATGCTCTCTATCTTGGCTTAAGCAAGTCTCTTAACACTGTCTTCCATAACATCCTCATAGACAAGCTGATGAAGTAAGGACTATGTAAGAACAGTGAGATGGATTAGAAAACTGCCTGAACAGCTGCACGCAAAGGGTTGTGATCAGTGGCACAAAGTCCAGCTTGATACCAGTCATTAATGGTGTATGCCATGGAATGATACTGGCACCAATAATTTTTAATGTCTTCATGAACAACCTGGATGATGGGACAGCGTACCCTCTATAAATGCACAGGTGATAGAAAACTGAGAAAAGTAGTTGACGCACGAGATGGATGTGCTGCCATTCAGACCATTCTCAACAGACTGGAGAAATGAACCACCAGGAATGTTAAGAAGTTCAACACAGGGAAACACCTGTTTGTTCCTGACTGCCTGGGAAACAGCTTGGAATAGAGGACCGGGAGGTCCTGTTCGACACCAAATTGACCATAACACAGCCTTGAACCTTTGCAATAAAGAAGGCCCTGGATGACCCTGTTTCGAGCAGCGATTTGGAGTAGATGACTTCCAGAAGTTCCTTCACACATCGACTGTTTTGTGACTGTGAGGATGGGAATGCTGTCTTGCCCAAGAGAGGAGCTTGCAGAGGACTTTCCAATACACAAAGGATGAACATTCACAGGGTAGTTGAAAGTGGTCAGAAGAACTGAAACGTGAGACACTCTGTATTATTACTGCAGTGTGTAATACTGCCTACAGAGTACTGCCGACTGACGTGCATGCAGAGCGCTTAGAGCCTGGATCTTGCTCTCTCTCACGGGAATACTAGCTTTCCATTCCACTTTTCCTTGCTGCAGCCACACAGCAACGTTGACACACCCAATACTTTTACCGTCTGCAGGGTAAAATCACTCAGATTTCTTTGATGGGAACTGTGTAGCCTTGTATACATTAGAGATGTCTCAGATTTCCCAATGTCCTTTCACCATGATGGAGTTTAATATTTCTTCTCAAAATAGCCTCCTTACTACATTTCTTACTTCCTGCAAATGTGGCTTCCTTAATTCTTATAACCTTGTCCTGATGTACTGCTAAAAGCAAACACTTCTTGAATTATTTTAAGCTGAAAACATATTGGCCCCTAATGCTCTAATAAAATTAAACAGAAGATCAAGTTAAGCAGTGATCAAATCAGCTGGTCTTGTTGTTTGTGTTGCAAGATCAGCTTTTGAATATCTGCTTAGGCAGGTATTCTGTAGCCATGGCTCAGTACTTCTGTTAAAAGCTCTGAAAAGTGAATTCACTGCTGTCTCTTTTCATGATTTTGTTGTGAGTAGTTATTGAAGATATAAAATAATTATTATTTCTACAGCTGTTGAAATCAGATGATTACTACAGTACCTCATCTTTCTTAAAGAAAATAAGCAAATAATCTGCTAACCCTTCTGTTTCCAAAAGAAAAAAAAGTCAAAACCCAAACCAGACAGTGTGAACATCTGCAGAATAACTATCTGGTCAGTGAGAGGAAGAAAAAAAGGAAGAAATGCCAACATTTAATATTCTTAAGCTTTACATTTTTAGAAAAATAGCTTCATGATTTTGAAGGTTTTTTTCTTACATAGCAAGCACTTGAGATTAACAAAGTTCAATTCCAAGAAACCAGTAAATGAAAAAAAAAAATTTGAAATGAGATATTGGGAAACCAATTAGGTCATTTCTCTATGGATTTTTTCTTTCTACAAATCGAGATTGATTGAATTGAGATTGAATTGCAGGGAGGCATACTGAACAATGCTGCAGATCGAGCAAAGCATAAAGTACACAGTGTGCACTGTGCTTTCTGACATGCTTGCATTACCTCTATGGGCAGATAAATTAAGCAGTGATTTTTCTCTTCCAGATCTGATTTCTTATATCCCTCTAGTCTTCCATGAAGACTAGTGCACATGTTTTTTTATTAAAAGTGTTCATCCTTATGGTGTAGACAAAATAAAGAGAACAGAACTATATTTAATTTTCAGTTGATCTAATGTATTATAAGTATTTGAATTTCATAACATAAATGAATCTCCGTAGTAGATGCAGACATTTTTGATTCTTCATTCAATGAGGATACATTTGGTCTATACATTAATGAAATACTGAAAAATTACTAAATAATGTAATACCACTATGATACAGGAATATTAGCAGTGTAATATAAATTACTGTAATACTGTAAATTATTGCAAATTTTCTGTTTGATAATTTTGGCAGAAGACATGCAATTCTAATGTTTAAAAAATCACCAGGATCATATGAGAATCTGCGCACATCAATTATTGGACTATAATGCAACTCCCCTTTCCACCGATGTTTATTTGCTCTTTTTTTTTTTTTTTTTTTTTTTTTTTTTTTTTTTTAATTTCTAACATCTCATGAGCATTAATGTAGATTTTTTACATGCTGGTAAAACTAAAGCCTTTAGACATATTCCCATAGCTATTTGAAAACCTGCAGGAAATACTTGTCTTAAGAATGCAGAAAGCTATCTTTTTAAAGAAAAGAAAAGAAAGGAAAAAAAAGTGGTATCGTTTCTAGCTTTTAGAGCCTTTAGGCATTCCCCGTCCGCTGGCATTCTATGCTTTGAATTTGTTCCTAATATTAACCTCTCATTCTATAAACATTTCTTGTCTTAAAAGAGGAAAAGCAGAATTTTCATATAAATCCAGTTGCTCTACTGTCAAAGGAGTCTTAGCCTTTACTTTGAAATTGGTGTATGGAAAAAAATCTTTTCTACAAAAGCCTAAAGCCAGCCAGCCTGAAGGAAACTTAATTTTTTCAATAGTAGGAAAGTAACAAATTGCAAAGGCTACTGAAAATGCTCATCTTAATCTAGTTGCCAACTCTATGATCTTTCACAATAAACAATCACAGTTTGGGAACCACATCAAAAAAGTATTATGAAAAATGACTATAAGGGACTTAAGGAAATATGTTTTTCTTTACAGTAAAGTAAGTTGGTATGCTGAGATCAAGAAATAAACCTAATTATTGAGATGGGAGGCCTACAGAATGGCTCAGGAGAGAATACTCTTCTTTAAATACAGCTGCCTTGAGTTGACATAAGGAAGCAGCATGTGGATAGGATTAAAATCCTAATTGTAGACATGCTTTACATCAGCATGTGAGTTTGATGTCTTGGCTTCCATCACTGGCCCCCAGGCAGTTCCTTCACTGTAGGCATCTCCTTTCAATTAGGATACTCTGGAACATGTAGGATATCTGCAAATGTGACTCAGGATCTAGAGGAGCCCTATGCCTGGCTAAAATAGCATCTAAGGGCCAGGGAGATACTGGAGGGTATTTCAAATGAAGCTACATGTCTATAAATATGCAGCTGAACCAAATCCTTCATATAGTATCACTCTCTGAAGTCCATTGAACCAAATGCAGACCTCCTGCAAAGGAGCAGACCTCCTTTGGTTGTGATAGGAAAACAGATCTTCAGACCACAAGCAGACAACGGAACTCAGATGCATAAAATTATAAGTGTCTTAGAATTTAGAGCTGAATGTTGCCCTTGACAGATGGAATATTGGTATAATTTGTTTGCAAGAGCATTGACCAGATAGCAGAGGGGGTCCTTGCAAACGTTCCTATAAAAAGCAGTGCTTATCTTCCTCTCTCTGATTATGGGAAACCTTGAGTGAACCAGTAAGAACTTCCTGTGGCTATTACCACAAATAGGAATTAAATTTGCATCTATGTTTTAGATGCATGGTTTTCTACAGTTATTTCATTGAAGAAACAAATAAAAGTGTAATGATTGAATTTATTTATTTTTTTTACCATGTTACTGTCCCAAACAATAAAAGAAGACTCATTTATAAGCATATGCCTTGTTTGTTTTGGAACTGTGGTGTTAGGTTGTTTTTTTAATGTTTTGAAATGCATATACGTATGTACAGGTTTATATATACACATACCAGTAAGCTTGGATTTGGATACAGTTTTACATTTTATTGAAAAATTCAGTTTTTCATCAGAGTATTAGCAGCAAGATATTTTTGTCCGTTTCCAGTTAGAACTTCTAATGTTTCATTAAGTAATATTTTCACTGCTTTTTGAAAAATAGCCTTCTGACCCTGTGTTTACTGATAGCAGCAGCTGTGAGGCTGTGCAGAAAAAGTGATGGGTCTCATTTATTTAAATAAACTGCTATGAAAGTTTGGGGATTGTTCTGCCTTTGGCAATTATTTGAAATCCAGGAATAGTAATACTAGCTAGATTTAGCTAACTAATCTTCATGTCTTTCATCAGTCACAACTCATTTGAACGAGCATCCAGATCTTTCCTTTAATTCAGTGGACTAGAGTGTTGCCTTTCAGGCCCTGGGAGCAGGTGGAAGACATCAGCTGTGTAGATATAGCAGTGTAACAAGCTGTGAATGTCAATGGTACTTGAGCTGTGCTGAAGAAGAGCAGGTGAGGTGGCCTGTCTGTAATGGGAATACCTTTGAAATGCACTTATTATGGGAAATCACCCAAAAGGGGGGGACTAAGAAAAGAGAGGCTTAATCCCATTGATAAAGTGTCATCAAATCTCATTCTCTCAAGGATTTAAAGAGATAATCCCAGACAACCCTATTGAAGACTTTTTTACCACCTAGTGATAAAGCTACCAGAAACTCCTTCCAGCACTGTGATATCGGAATTCTGTGTCAGTTTAGCTGTTTGCCTGCTTAAATTTATGGAAAGCTGTTTGTAAAATGTACATTACCTCACCCTCCAAATAATATAACAGGTGCATAAGTACACTGGAGGGTATGTATAGTGGGAAGACTAAACTGTTCAATTTGACACATTTAGCTTGCTGGCAATGTGCTTTGTTTAAATAAATAACACTTTGCTGAAGATGATGAAGCAGACTGGTGCATTGAAAGAAAGCATTAATCATAATTATTGTAGTGATTTGCTCTTTATTAACATTGTTGCATTACTAGCCTCAGGCCCAATCCAGATCGCTGCCCCATTTGGGTAGACCAATGCATATTAAAATACTAATGAATTAAAATACACAACATTTCCTCTATACCAAAGCATAACAGAACTGGTCCCTTCCTCAAAGAAGCTGATTCTGCTTGTTTTTGTTTAGACTGTAATGGTTCTGGTGAAGGGCTAGTTTTCATTTTGTACAGCAGAGGAAGACTCACTGCCCATTAACACAGCCAGAACATTCCCAGTGCTGCCAGTACTGGGGTTCTGGCTTCACTGGCAGGAGAGAGCTGTGCCTTTGCATAGTCATCTGGAGCACCAGCACAGCTGCTTGTGCATGCCCCTGTGTGTGTGTGAGGGACCGGTGCCACTGGGGAAGGGAGTAACATTTTGTACAGCGTGTGAGAGGAGAGGCAGCCTCAGTATATTCACATAGGCAAACAGTGCAAAAGAAGATGGTGAATAACGTGTTGGGGTTTATTCCCATGCCTGTATCTCACATTAATTATTCTTAAACATTGGCTACCCCTGCTGTATTTTGCAGGGAATCCTTGAGCTGATCCTCAGAGCACTGCTTTTGCATTTACTTTTGGTGGTTATAAATTAGTGTAAATCCTGCTGATTCACAGATGTTACTCCTGATAGGGGCTCAGAGTCACACCCAAGGTTTGTTAACCAGCTTCACTTCCTTTACTTTATTTTAGTTTTTAATGGCTTTTACAAAGGACTTCACCCTGACTCTGCTAATGCAGCTATATGGCTCACCACTACAGCTGCGGTGGCAAATTAGCACTACCTGTGAGGGATGCGTGCTGGGGTGGTGCTTCCTGATGGTGCTGTTCAGTGCTGCTGGTTGCAGGCAGAGCAGGGAGCCTCACAGCTGCAGAAAAGTAAAGGCTTCCCATTAAAAACACTGTGACCCTACCCCACCCCTCTACCACCTCACCCCACCACCACCACCCCCCAAAAAAAAAAAA
Organism: Falco naumanni; assembly: GCF_017639655.2. Taxonomy (NCBI): domain Eukaryota; kingdom Metazoa; phylum Chordata; class Aves; order Falconiformes; family Falconidae; genus Falco; species Falco naumanni. Next base: position 25,809,624 of record NC_054055.1, on the reverse strand, counting down.
AAAAAGAGGTATACTGCATTTGAAAAGCAGGATTTTTTTTTCACATAGCTCATGTGAAGCTATATCTAAAGCCATCTATAAACTTAACTAGAAAATTCAAGGAAAGATTCCTTGTGAGATTTGTATGCTCTGATTCTGCTTGAGAGATAAATACTATCAGCAGATTTTATTCTTTCACAGGAAAATGGGGTATTTCCATCTTGGTGTGAAACTAGAAACCTGCAGGTTAAACAAATACTGCAATTCTGAGAAAAAATAAAACTAAACATTTATTACCCCCAAACCTCTGGGGAAAAAAACGAAAAGCAGCCCCTTCCTCTAAAATGTTGTTTAACTGGGAGGTGTAGGAGAGTTTCTCTCATGTCTCAGCAAAAGCGTTATTTATGTCCTTTAAATTAAAACAAGAATAGTATTTCTTGGTCTATAGCTTAGTGATCTGAGTCCTACCCTGGGATTTTGCTCTTCTTCCTTGAAAAACAAACAAACTGAAAACTTGGAGAAAAAAAGTCTAAACTCTCTCTTTTTCTTTTATCTAGTTCATATTTTTGCTTTAGCTTTTTGAGTGAAAATCAGCAAATGAATTGACTTTTCTGTTTCTCCATTTTTGTAAACAACAGGTGAAGTTTTCTATTGAGAAGCCGTGATTCTGATTGAGGTGCGAAGGGCAAAATTTGAGTACTTCACTGCTGCAGAACCATCTTTCTTCCAGGCTGTGTCTGTGTTCCAGTCTGCAGAGGGAATGGCAAGTGGATTTGAAGTGAGGATATATCTATGGTAACATCAATACATAAACATGTATATGTGCCTCTGTCCATCTGTCTTTTATCTATTCGTATTTGTTAATGCTAGTCCAATGATTTCAATAAAGGTGTTCCACTCTGCACAGTTTCAGAAACCTGCTTTGTTCTGAGGGGGGTCAAAGACTAGACCAGAAAGCTTATATTTAAATCTAATCACACACCTATTTTACTTGTTTAAGTATTTTTCTGCTAAGTAAACATCCCAGCCGCAGTGCTATGTAACTTGATGTAGAAGTACACTTCCTAGACACAAGAAGAAAAGGTAAAGTTTTATTCATCTCTTTAGAAGCCTTGGAATTTGTTACTCTAAATTTCTTTCAGGCTGTTCTGATGACAGAAAAAGATGATGGCAGTGACAGCAAAAGGAGGCTTTGTTGAATGATAGGAAGACAAGGTAGGGGCTCTGTAATGTAACAGCCAAACTGGGAAAGCCTTGACCGGAAGATAGCAATAAGTCAGAATGTTTTAAGTTGGTTGAAAGTCAGGATTTCTTTTCCACAGTAAATCTTCATGTATTTAGAACAATAGCACTAACAAAGAACAAAACTCCTGGAGTTATTGGTTGGGTGGGAGTTAGAGTTGAGTCAATGTCAATGTCAGAATGTAATTTCATAAATCAGTCTGTACCAGTTTGGGAATAATATGGTTCATGATAGAGAATGCAATATGTTTTGAAACAGAAAGAGATTTCAAAATGATAGCTGAAATATCTAAACTTTGTGTTCCAAAATTGCCCAAATGTTCTATTACTTCAGTTATGTTTTCAGACTGATTTTTTTCAAATTTGACATACCATTTCAGAAATGTTGATGCTGATGAAATGACATTTTTGGATGATAAATGCTTGGAAACCTTGGAAACCTTTAAATTAATTTTACTGTGACTGTATTGTATTAAACTACTGATCTTTGATCCCTGAGGTCTCAAGGATCAACAGAAATTAGAAGAGACCTTCCCAATAGCTTGCATCAACTGCTTCTGATCTTAAGGACTTGCTACTGCACCCATCATTTTTCACACACAGTGCTGTCCAAGCAATGTCTTCTTCATCCTCACTTACATCTCCTATATCATTCATAGGGTGGAGAAAGTGCCTTTGCATAACAACATTAAATTTCTGATATCTAGAGATCTGTATCAACTTACTACATGAAGAGATTCTTATAGTTACTTGTGACAAATCAAACTGATGATGATGAAAACAGCCTGAAGCACCCCAGTATCACTCCTTGGCAACACTTTGGAAGGGTAATTCTTCAGAAATTTTATCATCTCAGTTTCTGATGAGGTTAAATGAATTTTTGAGGTGGTGCATTTTGATGTATTTTATTATTCTAAAAAGTAATAAATTCAGTCTAGGGAGGGGATATGTGAAGTTTAATTTAAAAGGTCACTAAACACTGCGTGATGGCTGATCTTCAAAATTCAGTGTGCTGGGTCCATTGCTCAAGACTGCCTGGGCATCATTCTTCTTGTAGGAGAGGGTGAGGACTGCTTTTGGATACTTCTTTTGTGGGGTTTTAAATTAGCCTTTCTATCACTTATTGAACTGTCTTTGTCTTGACCAAAGAGTTTTATTGTTTCTGTTTTTCCTGTTCTCTCCCCTGTCCTGCTGGGGTGTGGAGGGAACAGAGGCCTGTGTGGTGCTTACCTGCTGCCCGGGGTCAGTACACCACACCCAGATATTTTCTATTTTCTTTCATTTTTAAATGCCAAAAGCTTCTCTTACATACATGAGAATGTTGCAAATTAAGCAATCAAAAAGACAACTTGATTTGCAACATAAACAAATATCAAGCTGATTAAAACTTTGGGTTTATTATTAGTCATAAAATCTCTCAGACTGTAATGGTTAGCAGTGGAAAGAAAGAGGTTTAGTTTTAAGCAGGAGTAGAGATGTTATATTTCCAGGGGTCAATAGAGTCACCAAATATATCTGTAGAAAATATTATGTCTGTGAAAATAGAGGAACAAAAGCAGTAACAAAATCCTGATCTTAGTAGTTTTTATAATTCCCTTCTTTGGTTAAAAAAAAAAAAAAAGGCAGGAGAAAAAAAAAGTAGTTAAGCATCTCTGGGAGTTTTGTGAAGAGTAAGGAACTGTTGTTTCTGAGGGGTGCCTTTGCTGTCATCACGTTGCGTCCCCAGGGAGGGAACATGGTATGCAATCTTTGTATTCCAGCAGGTAAATACCCTGCAGGGGTGTAGGGATGGTGGGCCCTAAGCAAACGGTGCAGTTTGTGCTGGTGGGGCTGGGCGTCTGAGGTTCTGCAGTGATGCCAGAAAGGTGCTAGAATGGGGTTTTGCGTGCTGTTAACTAGCGTGGGTATCCCAGCAGAGCTCTGTGGTGTCGCCGCAGCCTCATAACTGCATGTCCTGTGGGAAACTCTGCTCATTGTGTTCATCGTAATATTAAGTGAAAGCACTCAGCACTCAATCTTCTACAAAAAGAAAAAAAAAAGAAATAAAAAAAAGGAAATAATTATGCTTATTCTTAAAGAAAATTATATCTATAATGGAAAGCTGTAACCACACAGCAGTAAAATTCTATGCAAAATCAGTGTATAAAGCCAAATTAACAAATAAATGCTTCTACATGTTATATTGCATGTTATATCACATGTTATAACATGTCCTTTGATTCTTTCTATAAACAGACCCTGTTTATGAAACAAGAAATACATTTAAAAGTTTTGGTATTATTGATGAAAAGTAAGTTGATATAAAGTAATTAAATTAAAAAGAAGAATAAATCATACCTATGATTTTATCTCATTATTTATGTTATTCTTCTAAAATTCTAGAGCAAAGGTTAACAATAATGGAGCTCCTGTTCTCTTATTTTCTTACTTTTTACTCAGCCCAAACAAAAATTAAACAACTAGAAAAACGATCCTAAGCTGTTTCCTGAGTTTCAGTTAGTCAGCTCTATTGATGTAGGTTGAATACAAGAGGTGGAGGCATCCTTCATTATATGTTTTAAACATGACTCAGAAAAGTAAAAAGTTAATGTCACGTTCGTCATATAAACAGGGAGCTGAGGCACATAGAGCAAGGGTCTTCAGAGGTGAGTGTTGCAGTGTTTTAATGCTTGGGGGTTTTGGTGTTCTTTTTTCAGAGCTGCTTGAGCTTGTCATTATGCCTGACTTACATATAAGAGAGAGAAAAAAACTCTCATTCCCAATTATTTCAAAGCTATTTTTCCCAATATTATTTGTGAATATAAAAATAAATTAAATACTTTAAAATGGAACTAAATGTCATAAAGTACAGTAAATGTTTTATAGATCTTTTGAGAATGCAGAGCAGATTTTTGAATGTCACAGATATTTGGAAACAGATGGCCATGTGTACCAGAATCTTTTTCAGGAGTGTGTTTGTTAGAAATTATAGATGCTCAGGGTCAGGTGTACTGTGCCTCTGAACACCTCCTGTTTGTGTACTGTTTGGAGGAGAAAGCAGGTGTATGTTTATTGTTCCTCCAGACAATGCAACATTGTTTACATGTTCCATACTTAATTTTTAGCTTTATTTTCTGGAAAGAAGTAGCCTGTACAATTGTACTCTTTTGTTGTGTATCTGCTCTCCTCAAAAGTTTTGAACTTGGTGCAGCCTTTCAGGCGAACTTCACAGCAGTGCAATGGTAAAGACACTAAACCCCACAAAGTTTCAAAAAGTTTTGTGAAGGTTCATGGCCAGATAGAGAAACTTAATATAACTCCAGCAGAAGATGTTAATAAATGCATTCTTTTCCAAATACAATTTTTATCATTAATTTGTTGCTGACAGAACTACTTGTTATTAAACCAGCTCATCTCTTTGCTTTCTATTAAATAGTAACAAACTATTTTCAGGAAAAAAAAGCCAATAGGCAGCATGTTTCTACTATAGACAGCAGTACAAATTTTAGGTTTAACTATTTAGGATATATATGATCAGCAGAACACAATTTTCACAAAAGTTTTATGGTCTGTCTTACCTCAGAATGCTAAAGGCCCAAACCAGCAGCATTAGCAGAGAATTCAGCTGATGCAAATTCAGCCCTGACATATGGGCTGTGCACCTGAGAGGAGCCCATACTGGTTGTTGATCTGCTACATGTATGAACACCTAAGAGGAAAATTCACCTTTCCCGAGTCCCCATTGGACTCTGCCTGATGCCATGGTGGGGGAGCGTGGGTGCAGAACTGGGGCAGGCACCATGTTCTAGAGGGCAAAACCACATGGGCACTGGCAGGGTTGGACTGTGCTTTAAGTCTTTGCAAAATCCTACACTTAAACCTAAAAGAAATGCAATATCAACATGTCATGGTAACAAAAAAAAAAAAAAAAAAAAAAAGTTTTTTTCTTTTTGCTATGTTTTGAAGCAGCTATGCTCCTATGCGACTTAAATAATTAGTATAGTTCAAGCAGGGCTTTCAATGCTTTCAACTTTGTAAGGAGATATATTTTCTTAAATACTGAAACCATTTAAACATTTAAGAAAAAAGAGCAGCTGAGCATTACCAGGCATTCAGTTCATGATTTTAGGAAAAACACAGTGTTGCACAGATTAGTGGTTATATTTCATATGCTGAGACATGTGGTTGACAAATGAGCCTAGATTTGTCATCCATGTGAAACAACAGAATGATGCCTGTTGCTTATCTACAGAGAAAAAGATATGGGTAATAAAACTGTAAAGTGTTTATTTGCCATCTGAAAAACATTTGAATTGTATTTCAGGAGAGTAGATAAAGTTTCAGATAAATAGGATTTTTATTGTTTTCTAGAAAATATGTTAAATCCAGGTATTCATATTCTTTCATATATTTCTTGCTGAGTTTGGGGGGGGGGGGGGGGGGCGGGAATTGGTGTTGACATAGAAATGTTCTGGGAGAAAATTTTTGGATATTTTGAATTGCTTGGCATTATTTAGAGAAAAATTGCACATCCTAAGAAACAGTGGTAGATGAGGGGCCCTAGTGACAGCCAAACTCATCTGTCTCCAGGGAATCACAGGGGGCTGACCAACACCCCAAGGGCTCACCCACCCCTCCCTCTGAAGGACCCTGTGGCACAAGGACAGGGAGGAGCCCCAACGACCTCAGCCGGCCCCCAGAGGGCTCTCCCAGGGAAACCTCAGCCCATGGGTCAGGGGACATCTGTCACCACAAGCCAACATGAGAAGATCCCCATCACCCCACGGACTGAGGGGTCACTGCCACCAAGGGGTTGGAGCTCACTATGGGGTGCAGGGGAAGGGCATTTTGATTGCATAGGATTTACTACGTGTTTTAGGGACAAACCAAGGGTCGGAGAAGGGAGGGATCAAGGTATCTTGGGGAGGAACAAGTGGGGAGATAGAGAGGGGTGAGTGGGTAGAGGAGCCGGTGGGTGCCAGCAGGGGCTGGTCAGTGCGTCTGCTGGGCCATGCCCTGTGCCTGCTCGGCGCAGTGTGCCCTGGCTTCTCACCAAACCCCATTCCAGCCATTTTCCTCAAGTGAGGAACTGGCAACTAGAGGGACCCTGGGTCCAGGCCAATTGCTAGAGAGATCATGGGGCCTTGGGGTGCGCTGGGAGACCCACCTGTGTGTGTGTACGTGTAAGCGTGTCTGTACCTGCAGTTAAAGTGGGGCTGTGGCCTTGAGGGTTTGTGTGTCCGTATGTCAGCAACTGGGAGACTGGGATCCAGGGGCAGTTACTGAGCAGCCTGACCGAGCCCAGCTACGGGAGCTGTCGCCATTGTGCATAGTTATGCATATATATCCACTCCGCTAGAAAAGGCAGCAGGAAGAGGTTGTTGGTGCTGGTGCTGTTTGTCTGAATGCTCTGTGTGTCTGTGTTGATCTGTGCGGCTGCCTGTGAATATATGTGTATGGGTGGTGTATATATGTGCTCCATAGACACGCATTTATTTGGTGTCCAGGCCAACTACTGGAAAGACCATGAGGTCTGTGGGTGCACTATGAGGTGAGTGTGTGTATGTGCAGGAAGCAACTGGAGTCAGGAGTATCCAGTATCAGAGACTGGATGCACTGGTTGTCTAAACTTAGTTACTGAAGGGATCCACAGTGTCTCTGTGTGTGTGCATGTATGTGTGTGAACACACCAGTGAGGCAGCTTATACCTGCAGCTGGAGTGAGAGTTGGGGGCTCATATGTGCATATGCCAGCAGCTGGGGAGACTGGGATCCAGGGGCAGTTACTGGGAAAACTGACTGACTGAGCCCAGTTATGGGAACTGACCACGTTGCGCATAGATATACATATACATCCCAAGTGAAAGTTCTTCATCTTGCTCAGCTAGAAAAGGGGAGCAGGATGAGACCATTGGTGCTGTTGGTGTTTATGTGAATGCTGTGTGTTGATCTGTGTGGCTGCCTGTGAATATATGTGTATGGGTGGTGTTTATATGTGCTCTGTGTGTGTCTACTGGGAATACAAGCTCAGCCTTGCTGCCGGCTGGACCTGGGGCCTAAGGCTGCTATAGTCTCATGTCTATCAAGCCACTGAACTTATCCACTAACAAAGAATATGTTATAGGAATTTACTGTTCTAACATTTTGCCAGTTAGCTTTTATTTTCAGTGAGATTACACAGAGCAGTCAAAATACTTCGAGAAAATTTGTATAGAAAGGTTCATACTTCAGATATTCAGTAACTCCTACAATGGTACAGTCCTTAGTTGGAAGCAGATATATTTGTTTAGATTGCTCTTTTGTAGTTTTGTGCACTTTGCACATTTTAATATTAATGTTGGTGATTTGTCCAATTAAAAATATTTTTTGTCTCAAGTCACAGAGTCACACTGATTGAGGTTGGAAAGAACCTGTGGAGCCATCTGATCCAAACCCTTTGCTACAGCAGGGACATCTAGAGCTGTTTGCTCAGGACTGTACCCAGACAGCATCTGAATATCTCCAGGGATGGAAACTCCACTACCTCCCTGGGAAACCTGTGCCAGTGCTTGGTCACCCTCACAAAAAAAAGTATTTCCTAATGTTCAGACGGAGCCTCCTGTGTTTCAGTTTGTGCTCAATAGTCAGTCCAACAGTGAACTGCAGACAGGATTGGATTGCACAATAATAGCAGTAACTGGTAGATAGGTAATGGAAGCCTGATATTTCCAAAGGCATGACTTATTGTGCAAAACATGCATGCCATGAGACAGGGAATGTGAGCTCAGCTCCAAATTTTTAGCCCTGGACGCTTCAGCTTTTATATTATGCCTGTGCTAAACTGTTGACTATAAAAGTTGAAGATGGCCAAATAAAAGATTTCAGTGATCCAGGGAATAGGGACAAGTTTTTTCTTATTGAAGCATAATCATTTCCCTTAGGAAAAAGCAAAATATCGGTTCATGCAAAACTTGTTGATTAGTATTTTCTGATGGAAAATGGTTGCATTGGAAATATTTTGAACAGTAAGTATTGTAGAGATATTAAACTAAATCTTCATCTTTTGTATTAGTATTGCCTCACTGGATGATGATGATGATGTAACTTCGTACCAGGTCTCTCTGCAATGGAGTTAACTTTCTCCATAGCAGCCTGTATGACACTTTATTTTGGTTCTGTGACTAAACCAGTGTTGATAACACACCAGTGTTTTTCTGTGGCTGAGCAGTGGTGGTACAGCATCAAGGCTTTCCCTTTTTCTCAATCTGCCACCTTCTTCCGAGTGAATAAACTGGGGTGAGTAAGAAACTGTGATGGAACACAGAAGGGATTTGTGACCTGGAATGGCTGAAGCGACATCACATATCATATGATGTCACTCTCAGTGACAAAAATGGGGTGGAGGGGTGTTTGTCCCCTCCCTTATTAAACTACCTTTATCCTGACCCAAGACTTTTTTCACTTTTGCTTCTCCCCCGTCCCATTGTGGGAGGCAGTGAGTGAGCAGCTATGTGGGTGCTCAGCTCCTGGCTGGGAAGGAACCCAACAAAAATTTCCCGATCTAGTTGGGAGTTTTCCATAAAAGTAATTTTACATACACAAGCAACTGCAGTTTCCTGAATACTTTAGGTTTTTAAAAGCGTGCTTCTTATTTTAGCATTTGTATTGGAAAATGAAATACATTACCTAAACAGGAATGTTTAATTTTACTAAACTGACTTAATTTTATTATCATTTTAGCAAAACATTAAACTGTTTCCTGTTATTCATGGGGATTGAGTCCACAATCACTGCCTCATGACAGATGTGCTTTGGATAAGGGTCCCTGTCCACAGCAAGAACCTGATGCTTCCATACATCAGTCCTTGTTGTGGACTTCCTTCCTGCTTCCATACAGGAAAATGCAATTTAGTACTGAACAGACTTGAGAGAAATAGCTGGATCCATATCAACCACCTTTAAATATGTGTGGTGGGTGTGACTACAGTGAACTGGTTCCTTTGGAGTTGTTTTATAGTCAAACACAGAGAGGGGGAAAAAATCAACCAAAAAAAATGGTTTAGGCTCTCATTCTTATGTACATGTTTAGAATAAACCAAAGGAACTGCTCCCTAGCATTGCCTATTTCTATCAGTTACAGAAGGAACATAAAATAACTCAGATGAAGACTAAGATTAGGCTTGATGAATCCCATCCTCATTTTTACAGGGAATTTGCATTTGGGGAATGCACGGGTCGTTCATTTTAACTGAAGTACCAGAATTAGGTTTTTTTAAGTAATTTGCATTCCACTAAATTGTTTTGAATTTGCCTCCTCCTTCCTATTTTGAGACTAAAGAAGTTTGAAGTTTTTGTCTTTTAAAAGTTGACTTTCACTTAGTATTGTTAATTATGACTTCATTCTTGTACAACATCCCCCTGTTGCTAATTTTTTGAGGTTGCATCTAGGCTGTGGTGTTTCCTGAGATTCCCCACTTAGTTTGTGGGGGGGGATTTGTCATACTTGACTGGGCCAGAGGATGCTACGCTCTGGGCTTTGTGCAAGGGGCCAGTGAAGGCTAACCACCACCTGGAACCAGAAAAGCAAAAATGAAAATTTAAGTCTGTAGAGCTTAAGTGAACTGAACTGTAAAACTTTAAGGGCGCACTGAATCAATAATAACTTAACATTTGTCCTTATAAAAGAAATAATCCTAAAATAAAATGTAGTAGTATGCAGTGTGGATTTCTCACATTTATTTGCGGAATATGAGTTCATGAGTTTCTGTTTTAATTAGAATGAGTCATAGGTTCTTTATTTTCTTTTGTGACAGAGACTTTTTTATTCTGTTCATAGAATACATTCTTTTTTTACCCAGTTAGATAAGAAGCAACATCTCAGCATGGCATGAGTGATCTAGAATCATATTTGACAATAAAGTTTTAAAATTATAATTATGATCTGAGAATTATTTTTGAACTATTTCACAGTTGGGTTTTTTTATACAAGGAAATAATTTTGTCTTTCTGAACTTTTAGATTATTTGCCTATGTCAGAGGAGCACAGTTTACTCAACAGTTTCTCTGCAACATAATGAACATTAATTCCCTCCTCAATCCAGTTCCTGGGTATCACAATGGTTTTGTGAAATATTTTATTTCATGACAGTCTTTATAACATTAAATTTGACTCATGTTTAAAATACATTTCAGAACCACAGCACTCTAATAAATAGAAACATTTTACTATTTCCCACCCTAATATTTATTTATGGATGACTTGGTTCTTCTGTTGATGGGGGGTTTAGAGGTTTTCCCTCTGTTTCCACAGACACCTGTGTATCTGTGGACTACTGTGGAGGAGACTGGAAAGGACATCAAAGAAAAATCTGTTTATATTCCATGTACAGGATAACACCTATGTGATTTTTCTCATGCCATCAAAAGCTCCTAAAGAAATGTTAGATGTCTACAAACTGGAAAAGGTCAGAAAACATTGGAACAGCTCAAAAATAATTCTGATTCCTTAGTACTTCACAGATATGTTTATAGGAGATATTTATGTGCCTTTTTGGGAGTTCATGTGGTTTAACATTTTTTTGTCTTGTAAAACATCAAGTCCAAATCCTTGATCTCTCTATTTGTCTTTCTCAGACAATTTGTCTGATTTAATCTTTCTGGAGCCCAAGGATGTGCCTATTCAAAAAGATTCAGCAATGTGCACTTACAGCACAAAAAGCCATCAGTATCCTGGGCTGCATCAAAAGAAGCATGGCCAGCAGGCTGGGGGAGCTGATTTTCACCCTCTACTCTGCTCTGGTGAGACGCCAACTGGAGTGCTGTGGGGCCCCCAACATAAGAAGGACATCAACCTGTTGGAGCAGGTTTGGAGGAGGGCCACAAAGATGATCAGAGAGCTGGAGCAACTCTGTGAGGACAGGCTGAGAGAGTTGGGGTTGTTCAGCCTGGAGAAGAGAAGGCTCCGGAGAAGCCTTATAGCAGCCTGTAAGTACCTAAAGGGAGCCTACAAGAAAAGTTGGAGAGGGACCTTTTAGAAGCGCATGCAGTGAGGGCAAGGGATAATGGCTTCAGACTGAAAGAGGGTAGATTTAGATTAAATTTAGGGAAGAAATTCTTCACTGTGAGGGTGGTGAGGCACTGGCACAGGTTGCCCAGAGCAGCTGTGGCTGCCCCATCCCTGGCAGTGCTCAAGGCCAGGCTGGATGGGGCTGGGAGCAACCTGGTCTAGTGGCAGGTGTCCCTGCCCATGGCAGGGGGGGTGGAACTAGCATGAAATTGAGAGTATAGCTTCCATGGCATATGTAGGAGTACTCAAAGGTACAAAACTGGTTTGGATAATACTGTAGGTCTATGAGAACTGCATCAGGCAGACCTTGTGTGGTTGTATATACGTTGCCTTATGGAGACAGAACCTCGATGGCATTGCTCCCTGAACAGGAATGGACCTATCTTCTGGAAATTGTCCAGGACAGATCCAGGTGGTGAGCTGACAGTTAAGCAATATGGAGAACCAAGCCTAGCACTTAAACTTATTCCTGACTGTGTTATAGCTGGCAATGTAGATGTATACTAAATAACTAGGATATGCAGTATTCCAGATGAAATCTTGTCTGCAATTGCTGATTCATTTCTCGTATAGTTTGGAAAAAATATGATGTTACTGGTACAGTCAAGGATTTGTCTTTATGATGACTGTATTGTGATGATGGCTCATTATCCTCCAATTGACTGAAAATTTAGAATTCCTTTCTCTCTCTCTGTCTTGATTCCAAATAAATTAGAATATTTACATCTATTTGTATCTATATATATCTATAAGCAGAAGTGTCTTAGTCATAGTTACACTCTAAAACTACTGACACTCATGTAGTTACTTCTAGGGCATGTATTGTGTTTTCTGCTCCTCAAATGCACTTGGGATATAGGGAATTAAAAAGTTTCTTTGGGCCTTTCATTGCTTCGCTAAACCGTATGTGTGGATGTTTGCTGAGATAAAGTTAATATGGAAACCTTCCCATTGTGGTCAGATTTGCAAAGTAGCAATTAAAAGTCACCAGGCAAATGCTGACAGGTTTTCACTGGGAAAAAACAAAGTATTGTGTATTCACATCACTGAGCAGGGCATATTTAATAGGAATATTAGGATCCTAAGCCAAAAAAGAGAAAAGAATTTACAATTTCAGCAGACATCAGAACTGCTGCAGCTGCTTAGGGGTGATACACAGGGCTAACTGCTTTGGACTGCTGAAGTAGATTAAATGTAATTCTGTACCGGCAAAATTTTGCAAAGTTCAAATGATGAGCTTTCAGTTTATGGCAGAAATGTATTTCATTAATCCTGTAAAACTGGCCTAGTCATAACGAGGCACCCTTCAAACTCCCTCTACAGTCAATGGAAGGCTTCCTTAGAAACTGACTCAGTCACTTGGGAATCTGTACCATTGAGACCTGTCTAAATTGAGATAAATGAAGAAATAGGTGCATGGTCATATGCCTTAAATGATTATATTTCTCTATTATCCTATATCATCCTTGTTTTCCTCTCTAAAATACATTCTGGTCTTTTGGTGTGTTAAAAATACTTCCAAATTAGCAGTCATCAACAATTACCATTAACATACTAACTTATTTTCTGCCAAATGTATCAATTATTTTTCTGTAGTAGAAAAAAAATAAATTATTAAATAATATTGGTCCCAGGGTGGTTTTTTTTAAGTAGCTCCACTCATAATGTCAATCCAGGTTACTATTTCTATGTACTTCTAAACCCATTATGTCTTTCTTCTCTTTCATATTCAGTTCCAAACTCTTGCCCATCTTCTTTTGCTAATTAATTATTTTCCTAATGACAACAGCTCTGATGATTATATCTTATTTTCCATTTTTTTCTATGTGTGTGATTTTTATTTCTTGTAAAATGTGTTCTAAATTTTTACACATAGTTGAGGACATGCTATTCTCTGATGGTATAGCACCTTTACAAATAGTATTTGAAACTTTGTTACTGCATTTGTAAATTTCTGTACTTGTTCTTACAAAATTTTAAAGCAGAGGTTTGATTTCTGAGGTTTTTATTTACACCTCAGCCTTATTCTATTTCCAGAACGTCCCTTTATTACTCTGCTCAATATCATTGTCCTTACTGAAAAAAATCCAGATAGTTTTGAGATTTTAGATTGTGTTAATGAAGAACTTTATAAAGAAAATTGTCCCTCTGGGCAAACTGTTCCAGTGTTTGACCACCTTCATTGTAAAAAAAAAAAAAAAACAAAACCAAGGAACAAAGTTTTTCATGCTTAAAAGCATTATTTCCTATTTCAGTTTTTGCCCATTGCCTCATGTCTGTTCACTGGGCACCAGTGAGAAGACTGTCACTATCTTCTTTATTCCTCCCATCAGGTATTTGTACACATTGGTCCAATCCTTCTCAGTCTTATCTTCTCCAGGCTGAACAGTCCCGGCTCTCTCAGCCTCTCCTCATATGGCAGATGCTCCAAGCCCTCATCACTTTTGTGGCCCTTCACTGAACTTGTTCTGGTAAGTCCATGTCTCTCTTGTACTGGGTGGCCCAGTGCTGGGCACAGCACTCCAGGTGTGTTTCAGCAGGATCCCCTCCCTTGACCTGCTGCACTTTGACTAATGCAGCCCAGGATACCATGAACCTTCTTTGCTGTGAGGGTACATTTCTGGCTTGTGTTTAACTTGGTATCCACCAGGACCTCCAGGTCCTTCCCTGCCAAGCTGCTTTCCAGCCATTTGAACCAAACCTGGTCCTCTTACCTCAGGTTATTCTTTTGCATTTACCTGTGTTGAATTTCATAAAGCTTCTGTTGCCCATTTCTCCAGCCCGTTTGAAGTCTTGCCATATGGCAGCACAGCCATATGGTGTATCAGCCACCGGTCCCAGTTTTGTAACATCTGCAAACATGTTGCAGTTGAACAGAATTGGCCCTGGTATTGAACCCTGGCACACACCACTAGTGACTGGCCTCCAGCTGGACTTGATGCAGCTGATCACAACTCTCTGGACCTGGCAGTCGAGCCACTTTTCAATCCGCCTCACTGGCCACTTTATCTAGTCTATATTTCATCAGTTCATGAGGGTTTTGTGGGAGACAGTGTCAAAATCTGAAGTCAACATAAACAACAGCAGCTAATCTGCTGAGCCAGTCATTTCTTTGAAGAAGGCTACCAAGCTGTTCAAGTATGATTTCCTTTTCGTAAATCCACGTTGACTACACTCAATCAGCTGATTTTTGTTAATAGGATTGGAAATGTATTTTGGGATTATTTGCTTTCTCACTTTGCCAAGGACTGAGGTGAGGCTACCTGGCCTGTAGTTTCCCTGATCCTCATTCTTGCAGGTCTTGATCAGTTTGCTTTTTTCCATTGCCCAAGAACCTCTTATGGTTGCCATGATCTTTCTAAGATAATTGAGACTGGCCTTGCAACAACACATTCCAGCTCCACCAGCACTCATGGGTGCCTAGCTCCCATGAATTTGTGTTTGTTCAGTTTTTAAAATACTCCCCAGCCTGATCCTCCTCTACTGAGAGTAACTCTACTCCAGACTTCCCTACAGATTTCAGGAACCTGGGATTCCCACAGACAAGTCTTAGCAGGAAAGACCAAGGTGTTTTCCATGTTCTCTTTCACCAGGCTTCCTGCCCTGTTGAGCAGCAGGCTGATAGTCCTGCTCTTCCTTTTGCTCCTGATGTACCTATTGAAGCCCTGCCAGATACAGCTCCAAATGGATTTTGGCTTTCCTAACCACATCCTTGCACACTTGGACAGTGTCTCTATATTGTGTCTGTGTTACCCTGTTTCCACCTCTCATTTACTTCCCTTTTTTACATTTGAATGTCACAAATACATGCAAGACTCAGTCCATGTTCATCCATGCAGATGTCCTGTAACCTTTACTTGATTTCCCACACATTGGGATGGACCGTTCACAAGCTTGGAAAAAGTGACACTTGAAAATCAACCAGCTCTCCTGGGCTCCTCTTTTGCCTTCTTTCCTCTTTTCAGGATCATGAACGACACCATCCCCCTGGGGGCAAGACTTCCCCCAGCCTTCACATTCCTGACCAGTTCATCATTTGTTATAATTCTGAGATCCAGCAAAGCACTTTGATTAATCAGTTCTCCATCACTTGTGCCATGAAATTGTCAGCAATGCACTCTGGAAACCACCTGGATTGCTTTAGCCCTGCTATGTTGTCCATCTAGCAGATTGGGGTGATTTAAGTTCCCCATGAGGGCCAAGACTTATGGATGTGGGGCTTCTTCCATTTGTCTGAAGAAAGCCTTATCTATTTCTTCCTCATCAGACAGCACAATGTCTGAATGATGTTGTGATCTGTCTCCTAAACCTGTCCCATCAGCTCTCAGATAGCTCAGCATCCATGCCTAGGCAGAGCTCCAGCTATTCTGGCTGCTCCCTCCTGTAACAGGCAACTCGTCTTCCCAGGCTGTCCTTCCTAAAGACCCTGTAATCCCTGTATTGCAGCACTTGAACTGCATGAGCTATCCCACCGTGTCTCCATCATCCCAATGAGACTGCAGCCCTGCAGCTGCACATAGACCTCTAATCCATCCTGGTTTTTCCCCTGTGCTACAAGCGTTTGGGTACAGGCTGTTCAGATACACCCACTTGTGCTGATTTCCTAGAAAGCATGTGAGGGTTTCCTCCATCACGCTGTCTTCTCACTACTTATTTGTGTGTGTACACTTGAGGTGGCCTCCTTTCAGCTTTGTTTTGTTGATTGCAGGGTCTCTCATCCACATTTTGATCTTAACTGGTCTAATTCCAGCTTCCAGACGCTATTAGGCAAGTCTTTTCTCCACAGAAGTACTACTGAATATAAGAAAGTGCTTTTTAAATAGCAGAACCTTATCCAAATTTGAACTAAATATTGTTAAGGTATTAACTAGGACAGTTGTCAGTCTGAAATTATTCTTTCAAAACTGGGGAGAGATCCTGTGCATTCTGTTAGTTATTTACCACAGCTGCTCATTAACATATAATGGTGCTTCTTTTGCTGGGGGTTATTAAAAGCAGTAATAGCCATATGTGCTTACATTTAAAAAAAATATGCTGTGTTTATTTTGGAGTTGAATTCATTCCTAAGTGCATCATTAGCATTCAAAAGGAATTATAACAAGATAATGACTGGAAAATAACCTTTCTAATGATTGCTGTTAAATTTTAAAAAATGATACATAAGCAATAAAGACTTTAAAAACCTCTCTCATTGTATATCTTGGTGAATGCATATGTACATACAGGCCTCTTCAGGGAAGATCTTAGGAACGTGTGCTTTACCTGATGAGGAACAAAGCTCATTACCGCTAGAGTAATCAATAACCCCTGCTAATGTGTTCAGCTGGCGACATAGACCAGATCAATAAAACCTGCCACATGCTTTTGTTTTAGGAAATGAAACCTTTTAGTTCTTAATTAAGGGAGAGACCTCACATCCTTAATGATGTTTGCAGTGACTGTTGCCACAGAGGACAAGAAGAACCGAGTCTGAGGTTTGCTCTAAAAGACTTTGACAAATAATAAGAGGGTTGAGCCAAAACTGATCTAAATTCATTTAATTTATTTTAATGCAGGAAGACTGGGGAAAAAATTGTTCAAGAAGAAGGAGGAATATTCTGATGAATTACTGTGGTTATCAGAGGAAATACCACTTCCATTAGTACAATGTGTGTGTCTGCAATCTGGCAACAAAGGACGCAGACTCAAACCGTGCAGGAGTGCTCTGTGTGGTACTGATTGTGGGTCTTTAAGGCATGGCCACTGTAAAATGTAAGTTAGTATTTTTAGCTTCTTCTCTGTTATTATTCTTCCAACTTCTGTATAATTCTATGGACTAGTGCATTTTCTACAAGGCAGTTAAGCTAGGGGAAAGCACATGGACTAGAGAGCAGGAACAAACTCCCAATGACTGCACTGAAAATGGCTTAGCTATGTACAGCTAATAAAAGGATAAACATATGAGAGGGAATGAATTACTTTAAATGTTTAATAAAAGATCTTACTTGCATAATACATGAAAGATGGAAATGGGCTTCTACACAGGGCCTTGATGGTATTATTCTCTTTTCCAATGCTGGTATGTTGTAAAACAACTCAAATCAGAGGTTTATATAACTGCAACTAACCCTTTAATTCCCAGTGTAGTTTCTGTGATAGATTGCTGCAATGAATTCTTGAAGGTTCAAATGTGGTTTAAGAGCAGCATATCTAAGGGTTCAGATTTGCAAATCATTAAAACTTCGCAGAAAGCGACTAACAGTTTACCTGTCTAAAAAGGTGTGGGGATATGGAAAGGAATGTAGGAATCAAAAGGAGAATTGCTATGCATTTGCATAGCAACCTAACAATGCCAAAGCTTCCATTATCAGTAATCCTACAATCTATGTGCCTAATTTTACTCACATGAATGACCATTTGCAGGGCCAACCTCAAAGATCATCATTATTAACTGAGAATTAAAAGGCTCTAAAAGCATAATGATTGACTGCCCTTTCATTTGCACAGTACGAGCCACCACTGAATGTACTGAAAGCAGTAATATTATTGTAGTTCGAAAACAAGAAATTAAATTTAGGCTAGCTGTACATACAGGGAACAGTGTGATGAGGAAGGGATCAAGACAGGTGAAGAGGTAAAGAAATCATGTTTTGTTCACAGAAAAGGTAGGAAGTATGAAATTTCTCAAAGTAATTTAAAAAAAAAATACACATTGCAGTACTTTGAGAACAACACTTGCATCTTGAAATGCAAAATCTGGTATATATGACCTGAACTTTGTACAGGAGTTTGTTTTGTTTTGTGGTGAGTTTTGGCATGCAGTTTTTTGTTTGAGTTTGAGTTGGGGTTTTTTTGTTGTTGTTACTGTTTTTGTTTTGGGCTTAGTTTTTGGGGTTTGTTGGTTTGGTTTTTTGTTGTGGTGGTTTTTTTTGGTTTTGTTTTGTTTGTTTGTTTGTTTTTGTGGCAGTGGTTTTGGAACAGTTTTGGCTGAACAAAAACAAACAAACAAGCCAGTATTTTAGCTAATCAAACAACTTCC
Source organism: Falco naumanni (assembly GCF_017639655.2). Classification (NCBI taxonomy): domain Eukaryota; kingdom Metazoa; phylum Chordata; class Aves; order Falconiformes; family Falconidae; genus Falco; species Falco naumanni. The sequence goes on along the minus strand of NC_054055.1, from coordinate 25,791,362 downwards.
CCCCCCCCCCCCCCCCCCCAATTTGGCAGTCCTTGTAAAGCTTACACAAATTATGAAACCAAGAACTGCCATTACAATTTGTATTTTATGATTCCGTATGTTGTAGGTGCTTGTTCTGGTGAGTAAACTATTTGCTTGGAAAAAGACCTACTCACACTTATCACCAAAAGGAGCACAACAGATAGTTTTGTAACACTTTATACCTAGCTCTAGGCAGCTTCGAATGTAAACATCTAAAGATGATTCAATAGCTTAAATGCAGGTATTGGCTGCTTTTCAGTTTCCCTACAATATCTGAGATGTGAAAACACAGCTTGCATCTGACAGAAGACCAAGGGTAAACTTCTTGCCTTCCTGGCTGGATACTACATAGCATGTTTACAGTAGTTGTCTATGTGTAGGCAAATGAGTTGCCTCCCAAGTCAAAACTAATTTCCTTTATAGCCAGCAAAGCAATGGAGGTGAAATGAGCTGATCTCTAGAGACTCCTCTTGAAGATACCTAAGTTAGGATAAAATGAATCATAGGGAAATAGTGATCTCTCCCTGATGGTAAAATAAGTTTGCCTAGGTCATATACCTAATTCTTAAAAAAATGAGTTCTACCTGCTATGAAAGCAACATCACCTCTATATGCTTTAATAATACATTCTCTGTGGGGCCATTGAGGACCTTGCTGCTAATTTTCTTTCATGATAGCAAGGGTGGACACTCATTCATATGAATTAAGGTACGACAATACAGTAATTATTCTCCTATACCTTCTATTTTTGAACAAGATATTTCAAGCCTCAATTTTCTCATACTTACAAGTATCTTTAAATGCTCATATAGTATACCACTGACAAATAGAAAACTGCTTATTTTAGAAGATTATGCTATATAAAATGCAAGCTAACTTTCTGAGAAAATGAAGAGGGGGAAAATAGCTCTAAGAGGCTATATTTCAAACAGATGAGGAAGCTTAGTAAAGAAATATGATCAAAGCAATTTAATATATGCCTGCCAGAAATAATAGGTACATATTAACATTTCCACTTTTAACTTTGGGTATGGTTTTTTTGAAGATTTGAATATATCCATAGCTGTTGAACATTTTTCTTTCTACTGATTCTGTGAAACAACTTGTAACTCAATGAAATGTGGAAAACAAAAAGTCAGGAGAGGAGAAGAGAGGGTTCCAGGGAAACTTTCAGGATTAACGTGTCTATGCTGAATATTTAATTAATATAACAACAGGGAAAACAACAGGTAATTATGAAATCAAGCAAAGTTTTATTATACATCATTTTATAATTCATGTGGGTGTGTCATAAAATTACCAGCATTTGTACTTTTAAAAAACTAACCCTGTGTTTAATGCAAATGTAATCATGCTAATGCGATTCACATTCTTTAAAGTGCACATTGGGAGAGTGGGTAATAATGAGAGGCTTTGTAAACAAAATCACTGGGAGATACTAGATGTAGCACTACTAAAGCATGTTATTTATTGCCAAATCTGGAGGAGAGAAAAAAAAATACCTATAATCAGCTCTTCATTTTCCTTTTTTAATTCTTGGGTATTTTAGGATTGCATTTTTCTTTTATTGTTCCTTTGTTTGTTAGGCTTCTGATAGAAACACTAGCCTAGTCAGAACTCTTCTCCATCTTGCTGAGGCCTTGGGTATGTACGTCTAGGAGAAGGAGTGACTGAATGGAAGGGATGAGGGCATGTTTATACCATTTCACTTTAATTCACATGGTTAAATGAAAGAAGATAATCTCCTCTTCTGAACTGCTTCTGGCAGAATTTCTGGTGACTCCAGGGGGAACCTTAGCCTTTATGGATAAAGTTATATAACTGTTATATATAAAGTTATAATACATGGAAACTGAAAATTACTAGCTGTCTAAGGTTAGTTGTTATATTAATGTCTAAACCCTGGTTTCCAGTGACTTCTAGTGTACCACAGTGTTTCCTAGATATTCCCATAGGATAACACATGGGATCTCCTCATGAGTGGCAGCTGCAGGGCATGAGAAATACCCTGCACTTTCTAAAACAACACAGCCCACCTACATTTAGACAACTGGATTACAGAATCACAGAATGGTCAGGGTTGGAAGGGACATCTGGAAACCTTCTAGTCCAAACCCTGCTAAAGCAGGTTGTCCTAGAGCAGGTTGCAGAGTCGTACCCAGACAGGTTTTGAATGTCTCCAGAGAAGGAGACTCTCTGAGCAGCCTGTGCCAGGGCTCTGTCACCCTCGGGGTAATAAAGTTCTTCTCCATATTCAGCTGGAACTTCCTGTGTTTCAGTTTGTGCCCATTGCCCCTTGGCCTGTTGCTGGGCACAAACTGAAAAAGACTGGCCCTGTCCTCCTGACACTCACCCTTAAGGTATTTGTAGACATTGATAAGATCCCCTCTCAGTCTTCTCCAGGATAACCAGGCCCAGTCCTCTCAGCCCAGGTCCTCATACGGAAGATGTTCCAGTCCTCAAAATCATCTTTGTAGGCCTCCTCTGGCACCCCTCTAGTAGTTCCCTGTCTCTCTTGAACTGGGGAGCCCAGAACTGGACACAACACTCCAGATGCAGCCTCAACAGGGCAGAGGGGAGGATCACCTCCCTCGACCTGCTGGCCACACTCCTGCTAATGCTCCCCAGGATCCCATTGGCCTTCTTGGCCACACGGGCACACTGCTGGCTCATGGGCAACTTCCTGCCCACCAGCATTCCCAGGTCCTTCTTCACAGAGCTGCCTTCCAGCAGGTCAGCCCCTTGCCTGTACTGGTGCTTGGGGCTGTTCCTCCCCACGTGCAGGACCTTACATTTGCCTTTGTTGAGCTTCATGTGGTTCTTCTCCACCCAACTCTCTAGCCTGCCCAAATATCACTGAATGGCAGCGCAGCCTTCTGGTGCATCAGCCACTCCTCCCAGTTTTGTATCAGCAGCAACCTTGCTGAGGGCACACTCTGGCCCTTCATCCAGGTCACTGATGACTGAAGCTGAATGGGACTGGACCCAGCACTGACCCCTGGGGAACACCACTAGCTACAGGCCTGCAGCTTGACTTTGTGTTGTTGATCACAGCTCTCTGAGCTCTGCCATTCAGCCTGTTCTCAGTCCACCTCACTGTTCACTCATCTAACCCACACTGCCTGAGTCTACCTAGGAGGATGTTATGGGAGACTGTGTCAAAAACCTTGCCAAGGTCAAGGTAGACAACACCCACCACTCTCTCCTCATCTGCCCAGCCAGTCATCACATCATAGCAGGCTGTCAGGTTGGTCAGGCATGATTTTCCCTTGGAAGCCATGGTGACTATTCCTGATGACCTTCTTTTCCTCCACATGCTTTGAGATGACCTCCAGGATGAGCTGTTCCATCACCTTTCCATGGATGGAGGTGAGGCTGACCAGCTTGTAGTTTCCTGGCTCCTCCTCCTCGCCCTTTTCGAAGTCTGGAGTGAATTGGCTTTCCTCCAGTCCTCAGGCACCTCTCCTGTCCTCCATGACCTTCCAAAGATGATGGAGAGTGGCTTGGCAATAACATCTGCCAGCTCCTTCAGCACCTGGGGGTGCATCTCATCAAGGCCCATGGATTTGTGGGTGTCAGGTTTTCTTAAGCGATCTCTAGCATGATCCTCCTCAACCAAGGGAATGTTTTCCTTTCTCTAGACTTCTCTTGCCTTCATGGTCTTGGAAACCTGAGGACCATCTTTGGCAATGAAGACCAAAGCAAAGAAGGAATTCAGTTACTCTGCTTTCTCTGTGTCCTTTGTCAACAGGGCACCCACCTCATTCAGGCCTACATTTTCCCTAGTCATCCTTTTCCTGCTGTTGTACTTGAAGAAGCCCTTCTTGTTGTCCTTGACCTCCTTCATTAGCTTTAATTCCAAATGGACCTTAGTCTTTCTTGTTGCCTCCCTGCATATTTTGACAGTGCTCCTATATTTCTCCCAAGTGGCCTGTCCTTTTTTCCACATCCCATAAACTTCCTTCTTTTGTTTGAGTTTTGCCAGAAGCTGCTTGCTCATCCACGCAGGCTTCCTGCCCCTTTTGCTTGATTTCCTACTCATGAGGATGTACCTATCTTGATCTTGGAGGAAGTGATGCTTGAATATTAGCCAGCTCTCTCGGACCCCCTTGCCTTCTAGAGCACTAACTGGTGGGACTCCTTCAAGAAGGTCCTTGAAGAGGCCAAAGTTTCCTCTCTTGAAGTCCAGAGTTGCAATCCTACTTGTTGTTCTGCTTCCTCCATGCAGGTTCCTGAACTCAACGATTTCATGGTCACTGCAGCCAAGGCTGCCCCCAATCTTCACATCCCCAACCAGTCCTTCTGTGTGAAGACAAGGTCTAAGAGCATATCCTGCTTCACTGGATCCTCCACCTCCTGCATTAAAAAGTTCTCATCGATGCTCTTCAGGAACCTCCTGGACTGTGTGTGCCCAGCTGTGTTGCCTTTCTAGCAGATATCAGGGTGATTGAAGTCCTCCATGAGAACCAGGGCCTGTGATCATGAGGCTGTCTCCAATTGTCTGTAGCAGCCATCATTGACTTCCTCTTCCTGATCAGGTAGCCTCTAGTAAACACCTGCAAGTGTCACCCATGTTGTCCTGCCCCTTAATCTTTACACATAAGTTCTGGACTCACTCTGCATCTTCCCTTAGGCAGAGCTGGATACATTCCAGTTGCTGTCTTATATAAAGAGCAACTCCACCACCTCGCCTTGCTGAGCAACTCCAGCACCTCGCCTTGCTGGCCTGTCTTTCCTAAAATGTACATAGCCATCCATGACAGCATTCCAGTCATGCGAGCTATCCCACCATGTCTCTGTAACTGCAATGTAATTGTGGCCCTGTGACCACACACAGATCTCGAATTTTTCCTGTTTATTCCCCACACTGTGTGCATCAGTATATAGGAATTTCAGAAAGGTAATTGAGCACACAGGTTTCCCAGGAGGGGTGCAAGAGGATCCACCACAGCCATGCGCACCCTTGAAGTGGCTGGCCTTCTGGCACTTATCTTGGGAGGCAGCTAAGGAACATATAGCACTGCTCTGGTTGGGCTGGCTTATTCCCCTGTTGGATGTGATGGCGTAAGCATTGCTACATTGGACCCCTCCCCGCGCGTCCTTGAGTTTAAAGCCTGCCTCACCAAGCTGGCCAGCCTGCTGCCAAAGGTTCCCTTGCCTCTACTAGACAGGTGAATCCCATCCCTTCCTAAAAGGCTACAGTCAGAGAATGTCCCGTTGTGATAGAAGCCAAACCCCTCACGATGGCACCAGCCATGAAACCAGAAGTTGATGTGCATTATACACCTATTCCTGGCTGTACCCCTTCCTTTAACTGGTAAAATGGAAGAGAAAATAACTTGGGCACCAGAGTTTTTCACATTGAGACTTGCTGAGTTATGTTGAGTTTCTCATCAACCAACACTCCCATGTCCTTCTCCTCAGGGCTGCTCTCAGTAAGTTCCAACAAGGTTTTTTTCACTTTGTGAAGTTTGTGTGGAGTATGAAGAGGTATGTGGGGCAGGCAGTGAGATTTAAGATGGCAGTATAGTTTCTCTTGCTCTAAGACTCTTCACAGACTCTCCACAGAAATCCTTTAGCTTCAGTCCCATTGTGCTTAACATGATGTTGTAAATAGCTGAATGACAGGGCAAAAAGTTCATTTTATGGCTGCATCCCCAACTACAATTTCAGTTCTAAAAGTGTAAATTATATTTGCAAACTGATACCCTGTTTTTCAAGTCAAGACAGAGCCAGTCATTTTGTGAGGAGTTGTTGGTATTTTTCCTTGCAATATTGTAATCAAATTCTAGGGGCAAGACCTTCCAGCACTAGGCTTAGAAAGATTATTATTTTTTTTTTTTTAAATTTTTATAGCTGACATATAAACCCTGAAAAATGGATCTTTTAATGGAAATGCTGACATAACATTAACCATAGCAGCAAGAACAGCACCACAGTAATTTATTTACATGTTGTTTTTCAATTACTTTGCATGCTATTGTTATCACTTTTATGGCAAGTATTATTTTTCAACAAGTTTCTGATTTGCAATTTTATACTGCAATCTTTACCGTTGGCTGGGATCTTCATACAAATTAATTATACTCTTCAAGGAAATTGCTTAGGCCTAGAAAACTGACACAATTTATTATTATTTCCAAAGGGAAAACTTAATGTCTTCACTACAGTATGGGCCCAGTCCTATTGTAGTTGTCTCTATAGTCATAAGCATAATAACACAAATAATAATAATGCAGTAATAATTCTTAAAAATCATTGGTAGACATCTGTTCAAGTCAGAAAAGATTGCTGGCTTAATTCTCTTCTCAATTCCAAAGATTTAGTATTGGCACAACTCCAATTCCTGTAAATTTACTACAGATTGTACTACTTAGAAGAGCGAAACTTATCTCTTTTCTAATGGAACGAACTAAAATCTGAAGGAATATATAAAAACCACAGAATTAAAGCTCAAGATTTATGAGGAAGGAGAGGACAAGGACTTTATTCATAACAGAATTATAGGAAGAATAATTACACTACCTTAGGTGTCTGTAAACTATTAACACAGAAGTACAAGAAGGTACTTCAAGTCTTCATGATCAAAATGATGACTTAACTGTTATCTCAGAGACTTTGTGGATATGCTGCACATCTGACAGATATAGAAGAATACAGGGAGGCAAGCAAGGAAAAAAGGCAGGAAATATATTTTATATAAAAGTTGTAAATACTAGTTTAGATGATACATGAGAATAGGCTGATTGAAAATTGTGACTAATGTTAAAAGGGAGAAAAAAAGGGAACTGCTATGGCTGGATATTACTGTAAGCCACCAAATACATACGAGTGAAACCCAGGAGAGAAGTCTTTTTGTGATGACTAGAAGAATGAGTAAAGTGTAATAACTGGTAATAAGGGGAATATTTAGTCATCAAGAGGCCTGTTGGGAGCAGGGAAAAGGAAAATGGATTGTTCAAGAAGATTCTGGTATTAGTTAGGAAGTTATGTAAGCAGAAGATAGAGACATCCATGAGACAGGCAAGCTCTTCTGTACTGATTCTATTAAAACGGGAAATAGTTGCAGAAATTCAGGTGAGAGTGATAACATTATGATATGATCCTTAGCAAAATACTGGATAGAGAACAGCAAAGTAAGACCAAAGAACTCTTAAACAACCCTTAGAACTGATAAAGAATGAAAGTATATATACATTAAAAAAGCATGCAGAATTGCTGACAGCTTTTAAAATAAATAAGTGCAAATTAGTCCATTTCAGTTGGTAGATAGGGGAATCAGCAGCAGATTAACTCAGCTAAATCAAGTTATCTTTTCTGTCCTTAAATTCAACAGGAAAGTTCACAAAATACTAACATGAACAAATACTGAGAATAGTATTAAGGGAAGCATTTTCATGGGTCTATAGGCCTTGATGAAAAAAGAGATGCAACTATGGAGAGATTTCTGAAAAAACACCACTCTGCAAGTACCTTAACAGTAAGAGAAAGGCAGGTGTCAGTTTGCTAGTGAGTGGACAATAATTTGGTGTGTTAACAAATCAAATGTGTTTGCATCCTTGTTTGTACCACTCCTACTGGGAAGATACAACCCACATCCCAAAACTGACCGTGGATTTAGAGGAGCTTAGATTTCCATGTGCTCCATTGCATTCCATTTCACTTCAGTCATAAAGTGAAATCAAAGGACTTCAGGAAGTACGAAATGTGAAGACTGTTTATTACGCCAAGTGCTACCTCATAAGGCTCATGTGCCAATGTCATTACTCCTTATGTCAATTCTTTCAGACTTTATCCACTAAAAACTAATACAGGAATCTAATAGTGAAAATGAAATAGTGGCACACTTTCTACACTGGCAGGTGTAGAAGTTGACATAAGAGTGTCAGGTATATCGAGGTAAAAATATTCTGATTTATAACGCTGCATATGAGGGAAACTAGATATTTTTGTTGGTTGAGTTCTTTCCCCCTATTCATCTTACCTGTTGCTTCATGATGTTACAGAAAATGTCAAAATATCCCTCTTCAGTTTTGAGATCTTCTTACTTTATCTATATTAATAGGGCTATCTGTCCTATGGTAACATTCAGAAGTTGAATAAATTACAGTATATGTAGACAAGACAGCAAAGGGTGCAAGAAAGCCGTGCAGCATTCCTCTGAAGTATATATTTTTTACCCATGCTGCCTGTCCACACTGACTGTCTACTGCAACTGTGCCAGAGGATGAATAAAGCAAGCACAGAAGAAACAGTCATCTTGACATATAGGGGAGGGTTTCAAAGACTTACTAGCACCGATACATAATTATCTATGCAGAGGAGAGATAGTATATATTACCTGCATAAACTTGTATTTCATCAGGCATTTCCAGGCACTGCCTGGTAAGGGGTATATCTGGATACCTCAGTCCAGTAAGGCTGGAAGAAAACTCTCTCTGCTATGCCCATATTATCTTAAAAGAGCTATGACTCTTTCTCCTCTTTGCTCACCTCATTGATACGTAGCTTTGTATATGGTGTACTGCTGTTGACTCCATGGATGCACGCTAGCCTTCGCCTGTTTTATTTATTTGAAGTATAACTCACCTTCTGCAGTGAGATCCTACTTTACATACCTTTGTTTTGACATTCTGAGGGGACATCTCTAAGATTTTCTGAGTAACTGGATAATTTATCCTTGGCCGCCAGAAGTGCCAAGGGGGGGTTTAGATCCTGATGCAAAGCTCACAGGAATGCCCACTCTTTTTCACTGACTTTGCAAGATTTAAGATCAGGCCCGTGGATAGTTAATGTGAGAAAAAGCTGCTCACAACAGAAAACGGAGCCCCGAGGAGCAACGGCAGATAGGGAGCCCCAGTAACACCCTGACTGAGCTGCTTTCAGGGCATTGTAGGAGAGTAACAAGCCCCCCAAGGTCTCACTCCCACCACAAAGTATCTGAGGGAAGAAGAGCAAGGGGAAGCCCCAGTGACCCTGCCACAGATGTAGGCCTCAGCCAGCCCCCAGAGGGCTCTCCCAGGGAAACCTCAGCCCATGGGTCAGGGGACATCTGTCACCACAAGCCAACATGAGAAGATCCCCATCACCCCACGGACTGAGGGGTCACTGCCACCAAGGGGTTGGAGCTCACTATGGGGTGCAGGGGAAGGGCATTTTGATTGCATAGGATTTACTACGTGTTTTAGGGACAAACCAAGGGTCGGAGAAGGGAGGGATCAAGGTATCTTGGGGAGGAACAAGTGGGGAGATAGAGAGGGGTGAGTGGGTAGAGGAGCCGGTGGGTGCCAGCAGGGGCTGGTCAGTGCGTCTGCTGGGCCATGCCCTGTGCCTGCTCGGCGCAGTGTGCCCTGGCTTCTCACCAAACCCCATTCCAGCCATTTTCCTCAAGTGAGGAACTGGCAACTAGAGGGACCCTGGGTCCAGGCCAATTGCTAGAGAGATCATGGGGCCTTGGGGTGCGCTGGGAGACCCACCTGTGTGTGTGTACGTGTAAGCGTGTCTGTACCTGCAGTTAAAGTGGGGCTGTGGCCTTGAGGGTTTGTGTGTCCGTATGTCAGCAACTGGGAGACTGGGATCCAGGGGCAGTTACTGAGCAGCCTGACCGAGCCCAGCTACGGGAGCTGTCGCCATTGTGCATAGTTATGCATATATATCCACTCCGCTAGAAAAGGCAGCAGGAAGAGGTTGTTGGTGCTGGTGCTGTTTGTCTGAATGCTCTGTGTGTCTGTGTTGATCTGTGCGGCTGCCTGTGAATATATGTGTATGGGTGGTGTATATATGTGCTCCATAGACACGCATTTATTTGGTATACAAGCTCAGCCTTGCTGCTGGCTGGACCTGGGGGCATGGAGCTGCCACAGCCTCATCCCTAGCAGGTTTCTGTGTTCAGCAATTCTGTAACATCTATAAATCAAGTATTTCATTAATTTTCCCGAACCAAGTGCTGCATATCAAGGTAACAAGCCTTACTTGGTTCTGTATTCCCTGAAACAGTCTTAAAGCATACAAACATTTAATGACATATATAAAATATAACCATATTAAAATGAAGATTAGGTTTATATGCCTCTTCTCTCTCTCTTTATATGTATTTACACAGACTGTAGACTTAAACTACAAACCACATTATTTATAGAAAGGACTAAGCTATAAGCAGATTCTCCAGGGGCATGGTGGCTGAGAAGTTTAGCAGCTCAGTTCCTAAATCTCTTGTAATGTCCAGCTAAAATCCTAGAGTCATAATCCTTGCTTATTCTTCTGCAATCAATGGCCATTTTGCCAGCACCAGATCTTCTTTTCCTTTTCTCCTCTGTTTTTTATGACTTTCTTCTTGAGAGATACCAAGTGAAAATAAATGGTAAGGGGAAACAAAACAAAACAAATCCCAACCCACAGAGAATAGATGAATCCTTATTGCTCAGTGTTTGAATACCCTTTAAAAAGTTGCTATAGAAATTATATTACCATTGATAATACGAAAATCATTGGATTCAGAAGACTTCTAATCTACTTTGTAAAGTCAAAATCCATGTAAATATTCAAATTCTATGAAAATCAAGTGTAGTCTAAACCTGCAGTTTTCACAGTTCAAGAAAAGTCACACTCAAAACTCCCAAGAATCCAGTGTTATAGCCCAAGTGCCACATCTTAGAGAGAAGCAATGTTTATTGCATACTAGCACTTCCCTTCCTTTGAAAAACTCTATAGTAAGGGAAGGGACAGGAGGCACTTTGAGTTTTAAAAGCTTTGACAACTTGTTTGGCATTTCATCTCTCAACTAAATAAGAGTTCAGTTACTTTCATGGGCTATGAAGCTTTCTGAAAATTAAGATCCTTCCTTTGTTCCATGGAGGTCCACTGAAGAAGTTCTTACTGGTATTAAAGGACTTTGTAATGACTTATAATGGCAGTGTGCATGTAGGGAGAAGTAGTTATGTATAGAAAGACCCATAAACTTTAGGGAAAATAACACCCTGTTCAAAAAAAAACCAAAAAAAGAGCAGGAGAAATCTGCCAGTTGATCAAGCTGAGGAGGAGCTAGAACAACAGTAACCGTAAGACCATACTGGTCATTGAGTCTGCTGTGTACTTGGTAGTGGGTTCTTTTTCCTGGTTCTCACTTGGAAAAGCAACCAGCATGAAACATGTAGATCAGATTAGCAGATCAGCAACTCCACTGCTTTGCTGTTATCTGGCACATTTATTGGCAGCTACTTTGCTTGTTTGTGTGTAGTTTATCACAAAGAATAATTTCAGATAGGCATTCAGAGTTCATTTGCAAAAGAACCTTTTTCTGCTGTGGATTTCTTACTATAGCAATTTTTCTGGGAACTTAAGAAACTCTAAAATTACTTCTTTCCATGATTACTTTTATGACTGACAAATATCTTAACAGCATCCAGACCTTGCCAACATTGGTACCTGTACTTTCCAAATCAGTCAGCCTTTGTCTACCATGTAAAATTAAAAACTTGCTATTAGGCAATACAGTGTACCCAGTGACCAGCTCTACTGGTCATATACTGCACTGTGACTGCTGAATGCTCTTAGCAACAGAGACATGAAAATCTACAAAGCATCTAAGACCAGCTAAAAACATGTCTGAGATTTTTGTTTGGACTTCTCCAGTTATTTTCAACATTTCAGTGAGAACAAAAGAAACTCTACATAATTTCATTTAGAAGTATTTCCTTTACATTTGTAGAGATTATTTGTGATTATTGCCTTATAATTTAAGGCTAGGTTCTGAAAACATCTTATTCTTTACTCTGTTTCACAGAAATCAAGGCACTGTTCAATAAAAATGAGGTTAGGAGAAACTAGCACTGTTGGAAAAACCTTAGGCAAAAAATGTGTTCACGCAAACCGTTCATTAAATGATGGTGAATAATGAAGAAATTAATAGAAATTGCTGTCTATTCACAGGCAGTTCAGTAATGGGTTGGATTTGATAAACTCTTTGCTACAAATAGTTCACACCAGCAATGCATATAATCCCTCCAGCTGTATACATATTTTGGATTAATAGATGATTTTTTCAGATCCATTTTCTCCCTACATCATCCCTTAGTTTTGTTCTGTTTGTACAGTTTGCACAAAATTGCTCAGCTTGTGGTCTATAGCTGGCAATTAACACCACTTAACAGCTGTTAAATAGGGTAATAGCCTGTTGTTATCCTCATGTAGCTCAATTCAGGCACTAATTGCTCTCAGTGCACCACTCATAAACCCACCAAAACACCAGGTATGATATGCTGAAAATTATCTGATGTGAAATGGGTTTTATTTCCCCCCACCAAGGATCAGGTCGACTGGCTACTAACACCTACCAAGAGTAGAATCACATGGGAGCACTTAGAAAGGTTTTCTCTTGTGGAAATCAGGGGATGGGTGAGCCCACACTTGGCCAGATTTGGTGGCTAAGAGGAATTGCAGGTAAAATCACAGGCAGCAGCTAGTGCCTGGCTCTATCACTGCTCTGGTTTGAAGTGACAAGGAAATAAATTATGAAGCACAGCATCATGTGTGATCCTCACATCATTCCCTAATGTATGTTTATGTTTTCTCAGTCCTTTTTCTGACTACTATCCTGAAAACATTTTTAAAACAGATGAAACAGAAATATTTTTGCTATCAAAACAGACTACTTAAAAGAAGTATAGTGGTAAAAATAAATGGAATGAAATTAAATCATTATTAAATTAACATAATTAAGTCATGCGATTGTGTTACATTATTCACCTATGGAGTACATTTAATATGCTCTTTTTGGTGATGTACTCTTGAATCATCAGTAACCAATAATGAGAGAATATTCCAAATATATACATAACATCTCTTGTCCTGAAGCTACACATAGAAAAGAAATATGCCTCCAAATACAAATGAAATATATCTTCTAATTAATGGGGAACTTACAAGGGCAGCAGTCGGAAGTAGAAGAGGTGTTTTTTATTCCCTGTACATATGTCTCTGCAGCATATTGAATGTGGTTCTAGAACAAGTAATATAAAGTGAACCATGGTATCTTGAAGTTAGTTCAGATATCCTTTATGACCCTTGTGCTGGTCACTTATGCCGGATACTTTAGAAACAATCATTGATTTCAGGTTTCCTCTGTTTCCGAAAGCTACTATTATTCTAATTAGGAAAGATAACGATGACTTGTAATTCCCAAAGAGATGGATAAGAACTTTAGGCCTTCCATACAGGGGAAGTTAGTTTTCTCCCTGTATTTCAAGAGAAGCACATGCAAGCAAGAATACACAAAACCAGTTATTGCACTGAAAACAAAACTAAGAATCATCCTGTGCTTTCTATGGATTAAATTATACACCTGCAAGATAATAGGTGTATTGGAAAGAACTGATTTTTGATAGTCTGTAAAGTGTTGAAATAAGATTTGTTCAGCTTTCCTATCAAGGAAGTTTAGATTGTTTGGGTAAACATCCAGGTAAAGATCTAGACAAGACAGTTGAGGTTTATTGATGCTGTGTGAATTAATACTGAAAATAAAACAGAAAAGACTTTGTTTACACTGATAATTGGTTTCCTTTATTGCCTTTCTGTTAATCGACATGATTGAATGCTGTTTGCATGTGTGTACATGTAGTAGGTTCAAGCACTAATTTCAGGAGATATAACCTTTGCATATAATTCATATTACTAAACAAACAAACAAACCAACCAAAAAAAACCCAAACAGACCCCAAAACAACCCAAAAGACAACAAAACAACACCCACCCACCCCCAATAAAACCCAAACAACAATAAAGAACAGGAAGCAATACAAATAGTTTGCAAATTCAAATTCAGAAATACTTAATGAAATTGAAATGCATCTGTTACAAGTCCAATCTATTTCACTGTGCAAAATTATACTATGACTATATACCCGTTTCTGTTAAAATGTTCTGCATCAGCAGAGGGGAAATGCAGAAGGTTAGTGTGAATTCATTGTTTTGACTGTGAAAATGATGTGTCTAAGCATATTGCTTTTGTCTGCAATCCTAGTTCCCAGAAGTTACAAATCTAAACTGTGTCCTTTTGTTCCCACACAGCAAAGGAAAAGAATTACAGCTTTAATAATAGTCAGCCTGCTGATCAGAAAGACCTATATGGCTTTCAGCAGCTCATACTAAAAAGGTCTGAAACCTCAGTTATGTCCCGTATAATGTGTGTATACATCAGAATTAGGTGCATATATGAGATGGTGATTTGCAGGATGAAACCTCTTGATGAATGTGCCTTGAACATTTGTTTAACAGATGACTCACACTCTGAACACTCAAGACAGAGTTACCTCCAGAGACGATGATGGGATTTGAAAGTTTTCCTGACAGAAGAAGGCTCAGATTTGTAGCTTTATCCCTCTGTGAAGACCGGGATTGGGTGAGTATCTTAGTACAGCTCCTCATGGTTCACAGAACACCTCACTTGCTCTAGAAATTTTGCACACACCCTCACGTCCTCATAATTCCTCATTTGCTCCTCACAGCAAGGTTCAATCCTTTGCAATCTGATAGCTCCCCATATTTCCCCAAACTCTGCAGCAATATACTGCAGCAGGTACACTCTCTCAGAGGTATCAACATGATATTACCTAGTAAGGTGGAAACAGCAACATTCCAGTTTTCCAGCAGCTGCTATATTTCCTGAAGCTGTTACGCATCACAGAAGAATCTGTTGCTCTGGGCAAGTGCCTAATATACCTATAGCTGTGGTATTATATATAATCTCAAAGGGAAAGATGCCAAAGATTTTCCATTAATTGGACCATCCAAAATCCCATGAAATTTCAAAGAAAAAAATCCAGTACTCAAACGAGTTTAAATAGAATACAGAATTGATATGACAGATCTGCACTGGAAAAAGAAAAGGAATAAAGGAAATAGTGAAAATTAATTATCTCCTTTGTTTTTGTTTTGTTCAATCCCCTTTTTTTCTGAGTGTTTAATACATTTTTCAGATGTTTTAAAGCACTGTTTGCAATCAGCATAAGCAAGAGATAGCATTCCAAAACACTGGACATGTTTCACAAAACATCATCAGTCTATTTCATTAAAAGCATTGAAATTCAAGCAGTTATCAACAATTTGCATCCAAATGTTATTTTTATGTTTGTAATTGGTATTATTAGGCCCTCTTCCCAAGCACATCAAATTGTATTTCAGCCCAAGTAAGGCAGGATCAGTATCCAGTAGACTAGCAGTAATAGGGACTTTATATTTCTATTGAGAAGTTGAAGGTAAAACCAGATACTGTTTAAATAATTTGTCTAGCAAAAGTGGCCAAAGGAAAAGTACAGATGACTTCTGTGAAATGCCATGTTTGTCTGTGAGGGATGACTACTGTTGAGAAATAAATGACTACATAAGAAATCAGCTTTCATATTAGAAAGAACCTTTAAGGTCTGGGGTTTTTATGGGTTATTGATAAGCTTGATAAATCAAGAGTTTATTGTAGACATAACCGAGACCTTCTTTTGACTAGCCACTAAATTGGGAAGACTTCAAAGCACCTTTAATTTTTTTTTCCAAAAGATCTTAGGCAAGTTCAGAACTAAGGTGTAGTGCTGAACAATGGTGTTTCAGTTCAAATAATAAAAAAGGTAGTTAAACCCATGCTACCTACTAGTGATTTTTGTTTTGTTAAGTTTTGTTTTGTTTTGTAACACTAGTTAAGTTTTGGCTGGTGTTTCTTAAACTTTTTCTTTTGAAAAACAGAAAAATATAGCTCTAAAAACCAACAGTTGAAATAAGTCGTATAGAGCTATGTCTGCCTTGAATTACAAAAGACTCTTTTTGCATACCATATGGAATGTGGACAATTATTCTGTGACAAAATACTGGCATTTCAACTGATTGCTAAGCTCACCACATTATTATGGGTTAAACTCTTCATGTCTTTTATATCATGAAACAAAACTGAAAGGAGTTTCCATATGCAGAGTGCCTATAAGACATAGGCAGTGTACTCCTCTCTGTAACACCTTGTGGGAAGGAGTCCTGGAGCAGATTGTGGTTAAGGATCATTAATATTCTTTGCTACTGAAGAGCAATGGCTGCTGGCAGTTTAGCAGAAATCATGTCAGCCACTGACACTGTTCTGGCCTTGAGATGTATAAATCAGTTACTGCTGTCTTATTTCCATAGCAAGCGAGCAGATGTAGGATGGGATGGTAGGGGTATGCTTTCACTTACTTTCAGTTGACAGGCATGCTAGCTTCAGGAATTTCTGATGTCTGTCCACCTTTTCTTATTCTTGCACTTCCCTTGCAGTTATGTCAGTAATTGTGAAACCAGATTGGAAAAAGCAAGTTGTTAACCTGCATCAGTTTCTGATCTCTTTAATCCAACATTCTTAGAATACATGTGAGAAGTGAGTGCATAAGATTGTAGGAAGTTCTTTTTACCATCAGGAAAATCTGGGCAAGTGCCTAATATACCTATGTATCTGGAACTGGGTGGGTTTTTTTTATGTTTTTAAATGTTTTAAGACATCTGTTGAAAGCTGCAAAATGTGCTTTAGACAATGGAGGGAAAGCTGTTTTTCTGAAGAAGGTGAGGTCCTTGCTTTAATGCAGAAAGATTTTCAGGGTAATTATGAATTTTAAAGCACTTCTCTTTTTCAATAAAAACAAATATGTGCTAAGACATTTGTAGTAGCTTTGCAGAAGTCTCTGAAAACGGAGTCTGTAGAAACAGCAAAAGCATTTGTGTTGCACAGCTATAGAAACATATTCAGTGCCTCCCTCCACTGAAACCAATGACAACGTAAATAGTTGTAACAGTAAGAACAGTATGAGATGATTAGTATTTATTACTTTTTCATTAAGAATAGGCATTTCATCCTTTCTTTCTCCTGGTTTGTCTTACATCCAGTCCATGTCTTATACTCCCAAAATCTAGGATATGTTGGAAACATGCTGGGAAGGAAGGAAAATCTTTCTCACATAGAGCACAATTAAAGCATGTAATTTATTGCCACAAGATGTTGTGAAGGTGAAAAGGACAAATTAGTTCAAAAAGGGATTGGACCTATGCACAAATATGTCTTTAGTGGCTGCTAAACTTGATCCTGAGGGTGTAATCTCTGCATTGGAAAAGTCCCTGGATTGCAAATTATGGAAATCTGGCAGCTGAATGAGAACCAGAACTGCTTTATCTAAGCCTTATCCTATATACTCTTTTCTTTCCCTCTGATCAATTAATGGGGATAAATGTAATTTCTGTATGACTCTATATGGCAGCTCTCACTCTGCTTCAGATATTTCCTGTGCTGGATATAACCGAGCTAGATGACAGCTGCATACTAGGCGCTGAGTTAAAAAATGGAAAAAAGAATGCAGTAGAGTCAGTAAATTATATGCAGTAAATTTTTATTAAGCACATGTGAATTTTTTCAGTCCCTTCATTCTGTTTCTTGAGTCCCTTGTGCGTTAATCCAGTTTTTAATCTCATACAGACAGAAAGTAATTTTTATTCTCTAATTTTTATTTTCTAGTCAAGAACATTTTAACTGCTGATATTTTGTTTTGTGCTAATGAAAGTATTGCAAGAGGCAGCTAGCAGAAGACTTCTGAACAGACAGGTAGTTTTGGTGTTTTTTTTTTCCAGCAAAAAGGGATATTTTTCTAACTTTAAAAAATAAGGAATGAAAAACCTATTTTGAAATTTTATGTGCTGGCATTTACTTCATGCTATTTTTCATTTAGCATCTGCCTAACCTTTAATTAATATTCTGGTTTCTATGACAGTTGCCAAAATAATAATAAAAGGTAACTGTTCAGTGGTCATTTACATACATGATAGCTATGTAACTAATTACAAGCAAAGCAATGTGGCATGACATCACATGCCTAATGCAGGCAGTCTCTTTGAAATAAACTGTTGTGCATTAACAACAGCACTAAGCCCCCACCAGTCATTTGCCAACTCCCCCTGTGGTGGGATGGGGAAGAGAATCGGAAGGGTGGAAGTGAGAAAACTTGGGTTCAGATAAAGACAGTTTTATAGGCAAAGCAAAAGCTGTGTGCACGAGCAAAGCAAAACAAGGAATTCATTTACCACTTCCCATTGGCAGGCAGGTGTTCAGCCATCCCCAGGAAAGCAGGTCTCTGTCATGCCTAATGGTTACATAGGAACACAAATGCCATCGTTCAAAACATGCCTCCTTCCTCCTCCCCCTAGCTTTTATTGCTGAGTGTGCTTTCGTATGGTATGGGATATCCCCTCGGTCAGTTGGGGTCAGCTGTCCCGGCTGTGTCCTCTCCCAGCTTCTTGTCCTTTGAGAGTCAACAGCATCTCCCAGTTTGGTATCATCAGCAAACTTGCTAATGGTGCATTCGACTCCTGCATCCAGATCATGAATAAATATACTGAACAGAGCTGGCCCTGTAATTGAACACTGAGGAACACCACTGGTGACCAGTTGCCAGAGTTCTGCCCTTCAGCCAGTTCTTCACCCAGTGCACCAGGAACCTGCTCGTCCTACAGTTGGACAAATTGTCCAGAAGAATGCTGTGAGGGACCATATCAAAAGCCTTACTAAAATCCAGACAGGCTGCATCCACTGTCTTCCCTTCATCCACCAGGAGGGTGCCCTTATCATAGAAGGATATCAGATAGTTAAACGGGACTTTCCCTTTGTGAACCCACGTTGACTGTGCTTGATTGCGTTGTTCTTTAAATGCCTGTCAATAGTACACGGTACAAACTTCTCCATAATTTTTCCAGGAACAGGTTAGACTAACAGGTCTGTAGTTCCCCAGGTCTTCCCTCACACCATTTTTGTGGATGTCATAATGTGTGCTAGCTTCCAGTCGGCAGGGACCTCCCCAGGCTCCCAAGACCTTTGGTAGATGATTGGGAAGGGTCCTGCTGGAACACCCACTAGCTTATTCAGAACTCTGGGATGAATCCCATCAAGCCCCATGGACTTGTGAACGTTTAGGTCATACAGCTGATCCCTTACAATTTCAGTGTCCATAAATGGAAAGTCACTGTTCCCACAACTTTAGTTCTCTGTAGTTCTCTGTAGTTCTCAGGTGACCAGGCAGCCCAAGGTCTATCAGTATGACTAAAGGCTGAGGCAAAAATAGAATTGAATGCCTCTGCTTTTTCTTCATCCCTATTAGTCAGATGACCATCTTCCACGAGTATTGGTCCAATGTTTTCTTTAGACCTCCTCTTACTATTAACATACTTCAAAAAGCATTTCTTGTTATCTGAAACAACACTGGCCAGTTTCAACTCTAACGAGCTTTCGCCTTTCATGTCTTCACCCTGGATATACAAAATGCAGCTCTGTAATCTTCCTGCAAAGCTTGACCTCACTTCCAGAGATCATACATTTCCTTTTTTTCTCTTGATCTCAGTAAGTTCACTGTTCAGTCAAGCTGGTCTTCTGCCCTGCTTGCTTGACTTACAACACAGTGGAATTGCCTGCTCCTGTGCTTCTAAAAGGTGGCTCTTAAAGACTGACCAGTGCTCATGTACTCCTAAGCCCTCAAAAGTGGATTCCCAGGGTACTCTGTTAAATATCTCCCTGAATAGCTTAAAAGTTTGCTCTCCTGAAGTCCAGGGTAGCAACTTTGCTGTCCTTTTTTGTCATTACACCGAATATTTTAAACTCAACCCTTTAATGATCACTGTGGCCTAGACAGCCACCTCACATCCCCCATAAATGGGTTCCAGATTCACTAGAACTAGTGTAATAGAAGTTTAAATAGAACTTCCCTTTAACAAAAAATCTCTGAAAAGTTCATCAGAGTCCCTCTTAAATCAAAATCCTCAGCATGTTTATTTCTTACTTGGTGCCAGTTCCCTGTTTTCCCTTCAGGATCCCATGCTGTCTCAGTTATAGAACCAAAACTTCCTCCCTGAAGGATTTTTTTTTTAAAAAAATATGCTATGTTTATACCACAAATGGTCAGTGTAATCAGTCAGCTCCATTATATTATTTCCAGCAATGTTACATAATATAAAGTTATGGTTATTCTAAGTTAGAAATGTAGGTCTAAGAGTAAACTGACATTAATTTGACAGAGATACCGAACTAGCCTGGAGAATGCAAGAGGTCTACCATGGCAACAGAAAGCTCACTGAAGGTTAATACACCCACTGAAAGGAGATGTTTCTAGTGTTATCTAACTCACTACACTTGCTTTTTTCTCTGTATATGCTTGCTCTTAAAAAGAAGTGGATTTTTCTTTATTCAGTTGCATAGAGTTTTGCAGTCAAGTAACATGAAGAGCAAAAGAAACCTAAGGGTGAAATCACTTGGACCCCTAGTTTTATCATTATCATAAAGTTGCTGGTCAAAATTCCTATTGAGCTCTTGTAAAGACAGTAAAAAATAAAAACAATAATAATTTTGCCTCTGTGATTGAACGTTTACAAATTTAAGAAGAAAACTATTATTTATAACAAGGGAGCCATTTATCATTATTTCAGCAACATATATTGTGTGTGACACCCACCCATCACTGATGTGACCCCATTGATTAAATAATAATTTTTCTAATGAAGCTTAGGAGAAGAAGAAACTATATGTTTTCAGTCCTACACTTCAGTATTAATATTTGCGATTCTCATAGAACGTATACTCAGAGATAAAAATGCTTTGAATGCTGCCCACTCTACATTCTCAAACACAGTGGAAACAGAAAGTAATGGGAAATTCAGCATCAGAAAATGGCTTGTCTTCTCAAGGTCAGAATCAGTTTTTATTGTGATGCTCCTCAATAAACTGAATGGAGTGCAGAGCTCAAAAGACCACTATAGACTGCCAATATAAAAGAGGACTAGAAAATCACTTGTATTTTCTGCCATTATCTGTCAGGTTTTGCCTGGTCCTGGCTAGGCTTCAGAGTGGAAAAGAATAAAACTGAATCTAACTGCCTTGTCTACATCTTTTCTTCATTGGTCTTTGATATACTTTTTAGGAAAATCTGGGGTATGTAGTGACTGAAGTGCACTGTTCACTGTATTTGTAGAATGGATGCAATGTGTTCTCACTGGCTAAGTAATTTGTGAAAATGTTGTCCCTTCAACAGACTTTGCCAAGATTTCAAAGAACCATTTATTTTTCTTAAGGAGTACTCACAAAGTGTAACTTCTGGGTTTGTTAAGTAACTTTCCAGTCCTCCCATTTGGTCAAAGGAAGGAAACAGATTCCACTTGACTGGAGCTGAGTTAGTTGTGTTTCAGCTTTGGATAAACCTTAGAGAAGCCTTTTTCTCCACTGACTGAAGAGGGAACTGAAGTGACCCACCTGCTAAAGCAGGGCTCTGATGGATGAGTGGTGAGAGCTTGCCTTAGAACAGTACACCCACCTTTCTATCTTGCTCTCACTTGATGGACTCTTGACCTGCTCATTAATCAATTTCTGAACCAATAAGGTTTTCACAGGAAGATATCACTGATACCACTTTTCCTTAAGACATCCTGTTATAAACTATAGATGCTGATTGATGGGCAGGAATAGCTTAACTCAGATGGGTGGCCACCTTCCATCTGTGCTCTACCCTTGCTGCAGGGACTTCTGAAATAGACATTAATAAACCTCGAGTAATGAGAGTTTATGGTGCAATTTTCTGAGGGAAAAATGCCCTAACTGAATTTAGCCTGCAACCAGGTGATTGACATAGAGCTCAGAAAACTGCAGCAGGCAGTTAGAGTGGGCAGAAAAAGGTAGCAGCTTCATCAGTAGTCTCAAGTGACACCATCCTTGCTTGCCAACAAAGCCTTTAGCTACCTAAGACAGATGCCTAACACTGAAGAGTGCAAATAGCTTCTTTAACATCCATTTAATCGCTTACTTTCCTACTGAGATTGCATGCACATGTATTGTAAGTTCCTGTCACACGGGCACCTGTTCTGCAGGAGCAGCACTGAGATCTTTGATTTCTTTGCAGAGGTTATGAAAGAGCTATGAGACAGCTATGACAAACAAAAGTCCTAGTATGGCTAGAAGACTGTAAACTATTAAAAAGTACTTTGTATGCCTTCATTAGATACTTTTAAACTAGGCATTCAATATTACAAACATATATTTGCATACCTAAAATATAATTTTCAAATTTCCAATTTTATATTCAATTAATATTAAGTAAGCTATGAAATGCGGTGAATTCCAATAAATAACATTTAAATTTGTATCGGTTTTTTTTTTAATATCACCCAAAAGACCACAATGGGGGAAAATCAAAATTTTGCACCTGATGATCTAACCTCAGAATCAAATTCCAAAACTTCATTTTCCTTATTGTCTCAGGCTAAAATTATTTTTCTATGTAGTGTTTTAATCAAACAAAGAATAATGGAAAAAATATATCAATATGATTAAACTAAAATATAATGAGGGGAAGTCACATAAATGTATATTGCAACAGTAGTTGATCTTGTATCTGTACATGAGGAGGATTGAATTGGAGTTGTTTATGAACAAATGATTATAAGTTGTTAATTTAAAGGCAGAAACATGCAAGCCAGCATTTGTATTTAACTTTTTAAGAATGTAATTTAAATGGATTCCATTATGTTTTGTGTTCAGTCACCACTGAGCTGCACTACTCATGCAGCTTTTTCTGTTTCTGTCAAATACTAAAGCCATTTGAAGATCCATTGTGCTGTGATTGATGCTGCCATATATACATATGCCTGTCTTGTAATGACAGGAGCAGAGACTGGACCATATTAAATAGAGAACTTAAGAGATGACAGCATGTTTATTGGTCTGCTATCAGAAATCAGTACTGGGATGAAGAGCCCATGAAAAGTTATGGCTTTTTTTGAAAAAAAAAAAAAAAAAAAAAAAGCAAAGAAAAGGACCTATGTTTCAGAGATGTGATAAAATTAATCTCACTTATTAACTACTCCAGAGCTAGGCTAGTCATTGATCCATCTTTTCTATGCCTTAGAAATCTATCATAATTTCGGTAAACTGCTCATGGATTATGCCTGTTTCTTTTCTTTACTGTGGAAATAATCTAGATGACTAGTTAAATTTGAAGACTAACCTTCTTGTGGTTAAAGCTAGATGATATAAATCCCATTTTTCATGTTACTTTCAATCAGAAATGTTGGCTCTATTTAACTAGACATTAACAAGTCATTTGCAAGTAATTTTTGAAACAATAAAAGCTACTTAAAATAAAATAAAATCTAAGAAGTAGAAGGAAGTTATAACCTGTCTTTTCTCAGTCCAATGAGGCTATGTTATTTTTGCATTTTTTATTTGTTGTTTCACTTTCCTGAGTTTCTGAATTATTTTAGTGTCTGTCTTTTCCTCCTCCCTATATAGCTGCATACTATACTTCAGAAGCAAAGCACAATATTGAAAATATTGTGTGTGCTATCCTGAAGGATACAAACCAAATACTTTTGTTTTATTGTTTTAATTTTAACTAGACCAAAGTGTGAAATGCCAAAACTAACAGCTCTTTCAGAAATGACATTTTCAAACTGTCATTTCTTTATCACAGCAGAAGGGTGCTATGGCCTCATCTTGAGTCCCAGTGCTGGATCCAGGCTTACTTAAAAATGCCTAACTTTCTCAGTGAACTGCCAACATTTTGCCCTAACATCTGGGTGATATTCAGAAAGCCATATTTTCTGTCAATAAAATCTCTAGAAAATCAAGAAAAGATAAGAACTGTTGAAGGCTCCTAGAAATATGATATTTTGCAGGAACTGAGGCAGCCCTGATCTCATGAAGCAGATGGTTGGTTTTATGTTCATGCTATTGTCAGGAGACCTGGCAACACATATCACCATGGGTCCATAGCAGATCAGGGCTGCTTTCTCTTTTCTACTAAGTCCTTCAGTAGATTTGTGCCTTTATCAGTCCAATAAATATATCATTGTCTAAAGGAGATGCCATCAATGCAATCAAGTCTACAAGTGAGCAAATTGGTATGAAATGGCCAGAAATGAATTTGAGGTGGAAATTAAAAGTAAATTACTTATCATTGATAAAGGCTGCAGAACAGCCTGCTGCAGTACTCCTTCTGAACAGCTTTATGATGGAGCTTCATAAATGTGTTTAGGAAATTATATGAGGTAACTGTCACCATCCTGGATCTGGTGCTCACCTCAGTTCTTGTTCATAAACTTTGGAAGGTATAGATTTGGGTGTAGAACTGGAAGGGATGTGACAAAACATTTTTGTTGGTCTCGATGATCTTAAAAGTATTTTCCAACATAAATGATTCTATGATTCTAAATCACTTCAGGAGGGGAGGTAATGGCTGCTGTTTACTCTGCCTATGCCAGACTCAGAGAGATGGGTGTGCTGCCCCTCCCACTGCTGAGTCTGGGCATTCAGAGCCTTGGGGACCTAAAGGGACTCCTAGCATTAGCAGTCTTGGCTCTCAGACTGCCACATCTGACCAGCTCTCCTCCATCCATCATCAACAGCCAAAGGACATTCTGTTTTCTCTAGGATATACTAATTTATTATATTATATCATAATATAATAATATAATTACATATTATATAATACAATATATATAATATAAATATAATGGCATTATATGATATATAAATATATGGTATTTAATATTGTTATGTAATAAGATTCTGATATTATATATTATCATCTACACAACTAATGTTTTCTGGGACTTACATTAGCATGAAAATTTAACGATTTTTGGATTTTTCTAATTAGTAATTACTGTGTTGTCATTTAGGAGGAATTTGAGATTTTACTGGCCACATTTTAGTTCATAATTCCATGCCTTTTGTTTTTATTTTGCTAGTTGGACAGTAAAATCTCATGTTGATCAGAACAGGTTTCACAGTGGATCAAAAAAATGGTTTAAGAGTATAAACCAACAAGTCTCCAGAAAAAAACCCAACAAACAATTGATTTTTTAATGCATGTACAATTCTACTGAAATCAGAGTATGAATTGTGTTATTTCTTACAATATATGATCAATCTTAAAGTTGCTTTAAAAATATGTGCATACTTGTGAGTAAAATGTTATACAATTTGAGTAATGAAGTGTATGTATATCTGAGACTGTTGTAGTGGTCCACTATGAAGCAGTGGCACAACCTGGGCTCCTAATAATAGCCAATACGCTCATTTAGTCATAACTTGGAGCAAAAGGATCAGTGAGTGCTTCAGAGCCGCTTTGCTATGGTTCTGTTAGAATTTGTCACTTGACTCCTACTGACACTGGTGGGATTTGCAAAACTGGGATTTGAAATGTCTGACAGTACGTTTTATTTATCTCAAAATCCAAACAAGTCTTACTGTCTCTTTACAAAGCATTGTAGAACATTAGGTAAAGGAGGCAGCACATGGCAATTATGTTAATTCCCTTCTTCCTTCAAATGTCTTTCTGAATTATTTCTTAAAGTACATGATCTTGCAGCAAAGGCAAGTGCCATTGCTTTGCTTATTCTCAGAAATATGCAAATGTCCTTTGAGAAACACTAAACAAACACATGAGGAAAAAAAAAAAAAATGTTACAACCATTATTTACTGTAGCTAGCCTGTAAATTAGAGGACCTTTTGGTCTAAATTGGATGACTGACCTTCACTAAGAAAATGTTGTGCCTTACGTAACAATGATTTATTTTATTCTAGTACCTGACAATTGAGTGAGTTATATAAGAACACAATTTCCAAACTTCAGATTAATTAAGAGAAAGACATTTTTTACCCAGTAGCAGTTTAAAATATAAGAAAAACAGAACTATGGACTTCCAAAGTGGATGTCTGAAACCTGTAGTTGGGTAAATTTTGGAAGTACAAAGATAGGCTTGAGTTGAATATGCACAGAGTATTTATTAGTTTTGTTTCAGAGTGGTAAAAACTTAATGTCAGTTTGTTAGTAAGATCATATGTATTTATTAGATAGTGCAACTTTATATTATTTCCTCACTAAGTTCATAGAAAAAAGTTGGAATAGCAGCTACACTGCAATGCTAACAATTTGTGGCAGATTTTGTAACAAAAATATAATCTCTTTTGCCAAGCACAAGTAGAATTTTCAGGGATTATATTTGTCAGTTCCTTTGCAATATTCAGGCCAGTCTGTTTAGTTCACAGCATGTACACAGATCTTGTTGGCATTCAACAAAGATAGAAATTGCAACAGTAAATTATGTCAGCAATTCCATGTGCAGAATATGACTTAAAGAATAGACTTTTCATCTAGAATGGCTGTCTTCTAATTGTCCCCAATTCCAATGTTTGCCTCTAAATGTAAGTGACAAAAATCACTTTTTCATACCATATGCCACTTCTCTACCAAGCATATCTTATTTTCAGTACCTTGGATTTAAATGAGAGTTTCCATCCAGGAGAAAGAATTTTTATCTATTCTACCATATACAGGCAATAAAAAGTACATCAAACCAATGTAAACACAGAGGTTACTTTATCAATATTCCTTTTGTTTAATGTCTTATGTGGAAAGTTCCATATTTCAATAATCCAGTAGGTTGTGTTTCATGACCATTTTCACCCAAGTCTGACAGAGTTTTGTGCCAAAAGGGATCATGGCAATAATTAAAATGGACTGTCTTACATAATACGTAAGTGTTTCCACAAGACTTCCTGCAATAGGACTATCATTGTTCTATGATTGTCACCTCTAATGATTTTATCATAGCTTTCATGGATATTTAGCACTATTCTTTGAAAATTTCAGATCTTGGAACTACATCATTATAAATGAATTTCACTTTTCTTTTAAAAAGCTGAGCCTCTGATTTTCTTGGATATTATTTTTTACGTATTGAATTTCAAAAGTGTCTCATGATTCTCAGCAATATCTGATGTTAAATCCATCTTCTTTCCCAGCATGTGTCCCAGTGCTGGAAACTAACAGCATGTGTATGATTTTGTTTGCTTTGTTTAGGATGACTTGCATCCTGTTATACAGATGCTTTTCAGGCAGAAATTTGAGAAACCTTGCAAAGCCCATAGCTCCTTTTATACTTTCTCTCTTATCTACTACTAAGCAGGTCTATTCCCAGCCATCTGGCCAGGGAAGCTCTCCTGCGGACTGCTGTAGTATGGTCGGGCTGCAGGCCTCCCCATGGAAATGTCTCTTGCTCACTAAGATACATAAATTCATCTGTGCTGCACTTATGTGCTACATATATACCTTACGCAACTTTTGTCTGTTTCATTCTTGTTGTGTGATCATGTTAATTCTTATTATAGGTAACTTTTAGGGGTTTTTTTGGTTGTTTTTTTTTTATTTATTATTTTTGAGCTGCACTGCTTAACGTCTGCACCTGCAGCATGAAGCCACCCTGGCTTGTCCATGTAGGTGTAGTCTCACACACAGTCCTCTCCTCCCTCAACCCTGTCCTTTTGTCTTATCCCAGTGTTCTGGATAGCTTGTTGCATACTAAACCCCTTGAGTCCCATTTATGGCCCCTTAGAATGTGAGAAATTTGAGCACTGGAGAACAGTCTGTGAGTGGATGTAGTCACAACGGAGCTGTGAGTGTGATGTGCCAGTTGGGACCCCGGGGTCAGCCAGCAAGGTGCACGGTGGGCAAACAGAGAAGACGAGGTAATTTGAAGTGATCGGAGAGATCCCTGATCCTTCCTTCCTGCAGGAGGCAGTCAGTTCTCAAGTGCCACTTCACAGCTGTGTCCCTCTTCTTGTTTTTCATATAGCACTTTTATTACCACTTTCTGAAGTCAGGAAGAGCAAGACGAAGTATCTTGGAAGTAGCTGAAACTCCATATAGGTCTCAAGATTCAAATTGTACTTTGGAAGAAAGCAATGAGAAACTTTATAGTGATCATTGCAAAATAAATTAGAAAGGGGCTGATACAAGGAGCCTGGCAAAACTAAGTCTGGGCTAGAGGATAGCTTTAGCCAACCCAGGATTTTGACTGGTTTCCTTTATATTAATTTTCAATACTTTGCAAAGTTAAATCAATCATGATAGAACTGAAAGAGGCAAACTACTACTTTTTAAAATGTCTTTCAGAAACAAAAACATTTTTCAGGTTGGAGCATCTGTCTGTAGATCCAGGTAACTGATTTACCAACTCTTTCCTGTCTTTCATCTTTAGAACTTTACAAGCTGAAGTTGTATGTTATTCACCCATTCAATATACTTGTACATAATAATCATAGAATCATTTAGGTTGGAAAAGACCTCTGAGATCATCAAGTCCAACCATTAACCCAGGACTACCAGGTCCATCACTAAAGCATGTCCCTAAGTATCACATCTATGCATTTTTTAAATAACATTAGGGACGGTGATTCCATCACCTCCCTGGGCAGCCTGTTCCAGTGCTTCAAAACCTTTTCAGTCAAGAAACTTTTCCTAATATCCAATGTAAACCTCCCCTGGCATAACTTGAGGGCATTTCCTCTTGTCCTGTCACTTGTTATCTGGGAGAAGACACTGACCCCCACCTGCCTACAACCTCCTTTCGGGTAGTTGTAGACAGCAATATGATCTGCTCTGAGCCTCCTTTTCTCCAGGCTGAACAAACCCAGTTCCCTCAGCCGCTCCCCATCAGACTTGTGCTGATATGGAGAAATGGTGTGAAATGGGGACAATGGACACCGACTGTGATTGTATATGTCTGCTCAAGGAATGTGGGTATGGTGACTAGTCATGGGTGCGGTGTCTGGTCACATAGGCACACAGCTTTGAGGAGACAACTACAGTTTTTAGGAGATGCCTGCCCCTCTTCCTCTAACAAAGGGGAGACGGGGAGACGCCTGCCCTTCTTCCTCTGGCAAAGGGGCTATTTAAAAGAGAATGAGAAAAGGATGAGAGACATTCAAATGCTATCTAGAGGGAGGGAGTGCTAAGTCTCCTTGCTGGAGAAGATCGGATGGTCACAAGAACATGAATCACCTACAAACCTGCAAGACCACCACATTCCAGGCAACGGACTGATAAGCTAATTAACATACGAAGCGGGGTTTAGGTAACGAATATGTATAGGCGTTAATTGAATATTCATTTGTTTCATTGTATAAATTTGAAATGGTTCATCACTTCGGGCATGCACACTTGTGGAGGAGCGATCCCCCGTGCATCTGCACGCAATAAACATACCTACTTTATAACTTTCGAGTTATAGAGTCTAATTCCGTACGTCAGTGCTCCAGCCCCTTCCCCAGCCCCGTTGCCCATCTGTGGACACGCTCCAGCCCCTCAGTGTCCCTCTTGCAGTGAGGGGCCCAGAACTGAACCCAGGATTCGGTGCGGCCGCACCAGTGCCCAGTACAGGGGGATGATCACCGCCCTTGTCCTGCTGGCCACACTGTTTCTGATACAGTGAAATCTGAAAACTATTTGTGCTTTAGCTGCATAAGACAGAAAAGTGAGGATAGGAGAGTTGAAAAAATGGGTCTTTGCCACATCTTCATAAATTAACCCCAAAATGGAGATCCATTGAGGAAATCTATAAGTTTCCCAGGCTTCTGGATTTGTTTTAAAATCTTGTTAGAAGTAAAGAAAACACTTCTGCTTATCATTGTAAATGACTAGAATGATAAGAATTTCTGGACAAGGCAGAGTTAAGCAGGAAAGCTAAAAGGAATGTTAAGCATGATTGCTTTATGTCATGATCATTTTAACTTCTCTGTTCACACTGAATGCAATCAGACAGTTCGGTCTTTTCTCTGCAATTTTCTAGAGGTTGTGGATAAAATTTATTGGGATAGCTTGCCATAGAAAAACTATTTATTTATGGGATAAAAAGCAATGTATTCTTGCTTGAAACTGGAATTTGCAATACCTTACATTGCACTTAAATTGTATTGAGTGCTTCTGAATGGTGCTATTATTTCTTGCAAATGCATAAAGCCCATCAATTTTTGTCAAATGTTAAAATTGGAAAGTTTTTTTTATTATTTCTGATTAGTGAAAGAATGAACATGCTTAACCCGATTCTTTCTAAGTATCTGACAGGTAATTCTAACAACAAATCTGAACCTGTCATTACCCCAATCTTTATATAAATTTCTTTCTTTTGAGGGTAGGTTGTCCAAACAGTGGAAAATCATTTTCCTGAACATGAATCTGGTCTTTTGTGAAGGAAATCTATTCATTGTAACAGAATGATATAGCAATGTAAATTATAGTTCAGAAATATGACTCCTGTAGGATTGAATTTAGCTGGGACTTCAAGTCCCACTGGATATAAGAAAACACTCCATGTTTCTAACAGTATAAGAACTAGGGTGCCTCAAATGACATCATCACTGAACAGGCTGAAACAAGCCAACAGGAAATGTATTTTTACCTGAATAAATACACTGTGGAAGATCTGCCAAGCGGTAGTCTGGATGTCAAAAGTACAAATCAGTTCAAAAAGCACCAAGACAGACTCATGGAAGAGAAACGCATCAGGACTTTAACAAACAAGAATATGTCTGGCTCCAGAAAATGCTAGACAGTCTGCTGAAAGCTGGGAGGATAGGGCAGGAGAAATTAGAATAATCCTGTATCTTAAAGTCTTGCCTGGTTGTCACAGGCTTAGTCTAGTCAGCTGCCACTTCCTATTGTGAAAGACAGACCATTCAGCAAATAGACTCTCAGTCTGGTCCAATATGCTTTTTCTATTTTCTTGTATATTATGCACCTATTTTCTTGTATGTTATAGCTCCTCAAAACCTAGCGTGACTCCTATTCACACATTTGATCTAGATGTGCAGATTTATTCACACAGGTGTACTTCATTCCCACAGTGGGGCTGTTGAGCAAACCCTTAACTCATACAGAGAAGATGTGGGGGCTCTGAATAATTACCAAGTTAGTGAAACATTTGTTATCACTTACTTAGAAAAGAGTCCAAAGGAATAGGATGGCCATGAGGAAAGCTATTCTTAAAAGAAAACCTGACTATTCTTTTGCCACCCACACTGAGGATCTTAAAACTTCTGTCATTATAGTCACCAGAGACACAATTTTATAAAGTACCAATGTGACTGGCACACTCAGAATTGAGCCTGTACTAAAAAGATTCTTTAATCGAGACAGAAGTTGTGAAGAAGATTTATACACTGACGGCACTATTTAAATTGTCTACTTTACATGTAGACATGGACACCGTGCCCTCTACCTTGAGATCTCAACCTGAGTTGAGATCCTTCTCCATAAATAAGACAGGCTGCCAGGGTATTCTGACACTCAACACTGCAGCAAGTTATTTGTCTTTCTGAGTCTACATGCTCCATTATTTCTTGTGCATGTGCTTAAGTTTGCTCCAAGCAAAATTTCATCTCCAACTTCTGCTGCATTATTACAATGAATTTTGGGGGTGGTAATTGAAATTTCATAAATTAATTTGTAAAATTAACTAGCTTAGTCTATTTTCTGCAATAATTACTTTTTTCTCCCCCTGTAGAAATTCCATCACCCGATCTTATTTTGTGACTTTCTTAAGCCCACTGCTGATAACTCAGTACATTAAAATGAGGTTAATATTTATTTTACCTTAGTTAATATAGCATTTCAGCCTTTATATTTAAGTTTTAAGTAGTTTTATTTGGATGTGAATGGTCATTTGCAAAGCCACAGGTTATAATTAATTGATGTGGAAATACCCAGTGTTCATGCAGATTCAAAGCAAGAATAAGGAAATATGAGACTCCAATTAAAGCAGGATAAAAAACATCAACATTTTGTCTTGGGAAATCATTTAAATAAAAAATACTGTTATGTTGAACATGTGTTTAGAATATTTTCTGTAGATGTGTGCTGGGTCTGGCTGAGATGGATTTAACTTTCCTCATACAGACCTATATAGTGCTTTGCTTTGCATTTGTGGCTAAAACAGTGTTAACATGCCAACTTTTGGCTGTTTCTGAACAGTGTCTGCACAGTACCGTGGCTTTTTCTTTTTCCCACTCTACCATGCTCACTCCCACAGTGAGTAGTTTGGGGTGGGCAAGGGATTGGGAGGGGATACAATCAGAACAGCTGATACAAACTGCCCAAAGGGATATCCCATCCCATATGATGCTGTGATCAGCAGTAAAAGATCAGGGGAAGGTGTATATGTGTGTGTGTGTATCCTGATTACGGCATTTGTCTTCTCAGGGAACTGTTATGTGTGCTGAGGCCCTGTTTCTCAGGAAGTGGATGAACATGTTCCTGCTGGTTAGATTAGATATTAGGAAGAAATTCTTCACTATGAGGGTGATGAGGCACTGGCACAGGTTGCCCAGAGCAGCTGTGGCTGCCCCATCCCTGGCAGTGCTCAAGGCCAGGCTGGACGGGGCTTTGGGCAACCTGGTCTGGTGGGAGGTGTCCCTGCCTGTGGCAGGGGTGTGGAACTAGATGATCTTTAAGTTCCCTTCCAACCCAAACCATTCTATGATTCCATGATGGGAAGTGACAAATTAATGCCTTATTTTGCATTGCTTGTACATGTAGTTTTTGCTTTCCCTCTTAATCTGTGTTCATCCCCAACCAATGAGCCTTCTTGCCTTGTTTCTACTTTGTCCCCATCCTGTGGGAGATGGGAGTGAATAAGCAGCTGGGGGAGAGTTTGGCTGTTAGGAAGGCTAGCCCAATAAAACACGGCTCAGTTTTATTTCCATCAGTTAACTGATAACTCTTCTCTTGCTTAGCTAATCCACAAAGAATGATTGGTTAAAAATAAACATTCATTTTTCTCATTCTCATCAATGTTCTTCATATTTACTGCTTCATAGCCCTATTTTAATCCCACTAAACCTGTAAATCTTTGCCTCCTGGTACTAATTTATCTGATGCTCTATACAGGATGAATAATAGAAGCAAAGTCTTTGATCCATACCTTTCCATATCTATATGTAAATTGTCTCTGTCTTGAGAAATCACACTTTTAAAACCCTTGAATAGTTAGAATTTATTGAAAATATAAGGGAAAACAACATGCCATGGGAAATTTTCAATAGTTTTTAAAAATTATTTTTAAAAGCATGTGCTTTTTATCCACCTACTTTCTTCTATTTTCCTCTCTCTTTAATATTAAATGAGTGAAGAATATCTACCACTTTTTTCACTTATTTTTTTCTAAACTTCTTCAAATTTGAAATTAATCTTAATCTTTATCTTTACTTACCATTGCTTTAAGATAACTCCTCAAACTATAAATAAACAGATTATAAAAAGAGTAACTAATTATAAAGTTTATCAGATGATTTCTCTTATTTCCCCTGAATAAACAGAAATTGGTCTCAAGGAATTTCCCAGTCATTTTTTCTGATGAATATTTAAAAAAAACCCAGAAGTTATAAAAAGTGTCAGTGAAAACCAAATCAGTCTTTTGGGGGCTTATCTGTAAAAAACAAAAAAAAAAAAAAGAGAAAAAAAAGACAGAAAATAAAAGGGGGGGGGGGGATTACACCTGGAAAAAAAAGTCTTGGGACATCAGAGATTAACTTCAATGTAGATTACAACCTATGACTACACCTGACCCTGTTATTTAGATATGGCTCTTTTTTTAGAGGTTTAGTTTAGTAGGAGACTAACTGTGCCCTAGAACTGACTGGTCCTCCTCACTGATAAGCAACACCCAGGACAAGAAGCTCGAATATAAACATGTGCACTGGGGAGATGAAGCCAGGTGCATATACTCTTGTATGCATATATTACCTTTGCAAATGTGCCACAATCTCATTGTTTCAATGGTGAGAAAATGTTAACTCTAAATTTATTTATCACTTGTTTATATTCATTAATTCTTAAAATGGTTTTCTCACTGGAATACATCTGGTAAAGAATTCAGATACTGTATTAAGAATGTCTTGGCTGTATTGTTTGATAATGTCACAGTTCCTGGTGGGGTTTTTCTCCCTAACATTATAACATCAAAATCAAATTGAATCTATACCAGGATTCCATATTGGTGCTTTTATTTTATTTTTCTCTTCCAAAGTAAATTTGGCCAAAGCAGATTCTGTTTTATCAATGTCATTCCTTAGACCTGGACTCTAGTTATTTGAAAAAACTATGCAACTTTGGTGACTAACTACAGGTCAAGGTTTAGTTCGCTGTGTTAGCATATAAAAGCAAATGTGAAAAGAAATATTGATTTTCTCCTCCTCCAGACAAGCAAGGGAATTCAAGCAGAGATTGAACTGCAACAGGATTTGCCATTGTCACTAGGAACTTCTCTATGTAATAAGACATTTTATTTACCTAAAAATATTCTAAAAGAAATATTTCTATTTCTGTGCCTCTCAAACGACATGACTTAAATTTTTGGTCTACTAATTGGAACTCAAAGTCTTCTGGTTATTACTGTCTGTGGAATAGAGATAGAGATATTGATTCCAAAATGCAACTCAGTGACACTTTTTTTACAGAACCTGTAAGTTTACTGTGCTCCAAAATTTAGACTGAAGTTTTCTATCTTGCATTTCTGAATTAATTAAATATAAATAAAACATGAGGTTTCTGTAAGAGGTTCTTAAAATGAGATTGGAGAGAAAATTTTGCAGGGTCATATTAAAAACACAGGTAAGAAAAGCAATATTGTGATTGCTGGTCAGGGAGGCAAGGTTTTCATGCTTTGACAGCTGACATTGTGGTTCTACCTTCCAGACTCTGTATGAAAGTGGCCCAGTGCTAAACCACAACCAAAACTTCCCCCACAACTGCAGTTTAGTGGAATCTTCAGAGTTTCATGGCTCATTTTTCAAGGGTTCTGTGTGCCAGGCGCATGTCGTGAGCCTGTGTTGCTGGTGCTGAGTACAAGTTTGAGTGTGGTTGTTTCTTGGCCAACAGGTCATTGCAGATGACGTCTGAGAACAGGCAGGCTGAATACAGGCAGTCTGGAGAAGAAAGAAGCAGCCACTCCACGGCTCAGAAGAAGAAGTGCAAGGACCAAGGCCCAGGAGAATGAGAAAACAAAATAAGGCAGTAACAGGGAAAGAGGACTACAGAGACAAAGCAAAAGCAGCAGAACCTGGCAACAGCAGCAATAGTACCAAGCCTGGGTTGCACCCAGGCATCCTCAAGCCTCATGTTCATGTCCTGACAACAAACATCTGGGAAACATCCCGGTGCTGATGTGTTTCTGGTTGCTGCCCCATGTAGAGGTTACTAGTGATACCAGGGCTGCCTTCTGTATGTTCTCTTGCAGCTTTCTAAATAGTGGTTCTGAAGGATTTGACTCCAAAAAGCACAGCTTGGTTCCAGAGGAAGAGATTTCTCTTTTTTCTGCCTCAACAACAGCAGGGTTTTTCATGTTTTTAAAAGCTAATTATAATTGATACATGAGGAGTGTTGAGATTGCAAGGTCAATTACTCAGAAGTTAGAAAAATGTCAGAATTAAAGTTTGCCTATACAGCCTTAATTAGTCTGTCTTAGATGTAAGTATTACCATGTATAATTACATTAGCAAATGCAATTTTTTTCATAGCATTCTTTCCTC
Organism: Falco naumanni; assembly: GCF_017639655.2. Classification (NCBI taxonomy): domain Eukaryota; kingdom Metazoa; phylum Chordata; class Aves; order Falconiformes; family Falconidae; genus Falco; species Falco naumanni. The sequence continues at coordinate 25,755,951 of NC_054055.1, read as the reverse complement.
ATTCAGTTCACAGACTGCAAATCAGGTTTATAATGAAAGAGATTGTTGACTGTAGGATACCAGTGTAATACTTTTCAGAAAATAAAGGTACACAGCTAATGAAGTAGGAGCTGAAAGAAAGAAGATTTTAAAATTGTGGCTGCTGGATGCTTCCTAAAGAAACTGGACTTTATCAGAGTTCCTTTGTGGTGCTGGGCAAGTCACACTCATGCTCGTGTGGGCTTTTCACCTCTTCTGTGCCTGGTTGCTGTAAAGTGGGACTGGCTATTAATAAAATACAATATGATCATGCAGAGGTTGTTATCATAATGTGTAAGCGTAGGGTGTCAAATTAGGCTTACATTTGAAACCTTAATTCTGGTGTTTCCTAACTTTTGAGTATTCATCTGGCAATATTTTAGTTTAGTGCTTCTCCTTGTTGAGTGCTTTGTTTGTGTGTTTCTTAGATGTTAAATGTAGTTGGGCTATTCAAATCTTAGTGCCAATCTTGACTTTAGTTATCCTGACAAAAGAGTCTGGAACTGAATCCTTTTGAATTATCGCCATGCCTTTAACATTCAGAATGGATTTGAGTCAGAGCTGTGAACAGCTATGGCTAATTCTTACATTTCCTTATCTTTCTTTCTTTTCTGTGGCTTTTTCTGATATTTCCTTATCATTCTTCCTTTCTGTAACTATTGCCATAATAACAATCAAGTTAATGTAAACTGCCTAAATTATCTGTTAGTTAAAATTACCTAACTAGCCATGAAATGAACAAAGTTCTAGAAAACAGCCACGATAAATCATACCTGACATGATTTATGTATAGTTGCTCTTGTCATACAACAGAGGAGCTAGGGCAATACATTACAGGCCCATTCCTATGCGTAATCAAATACCAACGTTTTTATCTCACCAAAGTAAACAGTCTGTGGGTGGTTTCCTGCATCCTATCCCTTACTGTTGAGGCATTCTTATTAAGTATTGTTGAAGATATGTTGACAGGCTCCACGTAGTACCACTTTCCAAGGCCCTCTCTTGCTGTTTTCTCATTTGATGCGCTCCTCTAAGAAGTCATGCAACTTGTGATAGCTGCATGAAAATGAATATATTTTTTTTCTTATGGGCTCCTATAGCATTAATCACTGGCAAATGCCTACCTTGGGTGTATAGAACTGCAAGGAGAAAACTGGTGCGAGTATCACCAGGATGAAAGTTTCTTCTACAGCTCTCACTCTGAGTGCCTAAGCAAGGGAGCAGGCAGCAGCAGCAGCAATCTGATCAGTCTTTCTGTTCAGCTCCCTTTTGATAAGAAGTGCAGTGAATTTCCTGAAACTGACAAATGAACAGTATCTATAGAAGACTCAGAATCTAGGATTAAGATAAAAAGTATCAGTAGCTGTACCATAGTCCCTGTTCCTGGCAATAAATAATATCTGGCTCTTTTACACTGCTTTTTATCAATGGATCTCAGGATGCTTTACAAAAAAAAGGGAGGATGACCACATTTTCTTTAACATTTTGCGCAGCCTAGCTTTAAATGTTAGTGTTCAAAATATGCTACATTTCCAGTATACTTGAAAAGCCCCTAGGCAGAGAGAAAATGAAGCAGCATTTTTCCACATGTCACGTAAAACTTGATGATGAAACCATAAGAGGATAAGGATCAAGGCACACAGCACATAGTTTCCGTTTGATAATCTCTCTTGCCATTTTAGTTCCACATAGTTACCTGGAAACCTAGATTTAAAAAAAAAAAAAAAAAAAAAAGAAAAATTTTCATTATTTTTTCAAAGTTGAGTAGCCTTTCCATGTACTCAAAACAGAACTTCATTTCTGAAATTAACTTTTAAAAATGAACAATTAATTTTCTAAATTACATAATGTAAACCATTAATATTATTATTACACATCTTATGGTAATCAAAGTTCTTCAATCAAAATCAAAGATTAGTCTCAGCAGTATATCAGATTAGTTTGATTACCAACATATCACTTTCTCTGCCATCATGATGCATGGTAGTGTTTTCACTGGAGTTACATGCAGCTGCTTTTGACTTCTGTAGAGCTAATGGCCAGGTTGGTTTTTACAGTTTGTGGATGTGGGAGCAGTTTTTTGTGCAAGGATTTTCCTTATACTTATTGCAAATAACTTCTAACCTAAAAGCTTGTTGGATTCCTCTAAACAATTTTTTATATTAATCAAAAACCTAAAACATTGATGGACTGCTTGGGACGAAGATGAAAAATAAGTGTAGATTAGGAGTTTTCTAGTAAATCTCTTTTTAAACAGAGAGAGGTAATGTAACAAAAGGTAAATTGGAAGAAAGTATCTGGTTTGAAAGAAATTAAACTTCCATTTTTTTTCACAGTTCAAAACTGTTAATATGTCCTTTACAATACTTTTAAGTGAAGTTTCATTACTTTGAATTTCAGCTTTAAAAAATATTTTCCCTTTGTTTATACATAAATTGATTTAATAATAAAAAATAAAATAAAATATATTTTCAGGATACAATGTTTCCACCTCTCTCATACTGTAACATTATGTTTTTATTTTTAAAGTTCAGAATAAATTTGCATTTTTGTCTGAAAGAAAGTTTTGACTCTTAATGAGGTAAAACAAGATTTTACACACAGTTTTATTAAGCATGAATTTTACCTGAGAAAAAAATTGGACGTGATCTATTTGATTACCAAAATTAAATCATATTTATAACTGATGAATTATGCTTTCCAAATCTATATTTTAAAATACTTGGGTTTTTTTTCTGTTATGCCACAGCAGTGCTACAGCAAGCACCCATGGTATGTAGAGACGGGCTGTGTTAGTCATATTTCAGCATAAATCACCTTAAGCTATCCTTAGAGTATCAGAACTCATGTACTATATAAACCAGCTATATCTTATGAAATATTAAAGAACAGCATGATATCAACATAGTACAGTCAATTAAAAGAACAACATTATCAAATCAAATTCAAGTCTGTATCTTTTTAAAAAAAGATCAAAAGTGTTTATACCTGCACCAGAGTTACTAGCTAAATTTTTTTGCTGATACTGACAGATTTTGCCTCATTTTTAGAAAGTTTCCAACTTCACTGTTTTTGAAAAGAGACATCAAAAATCAAGACAGGAAAGGCAAAGGATCAGGAAACAGCTGGTATCCAACTGATTTCTGCTCAGTTTACACTGGTTAGAAGGTCCTCCCTGTTCCTTGACAAGAAACAGGGATTTGAGGCTTGTATCTCCTTAGATTTATTTTACGCACTATTCTTAGAAAACTCCCTCTCTTCCTTTTTCCTTGGCTTTATTTTTTATATATCCATGTGATTTAAAAGACATTGGGAAGATCTCATATCTTGCTGAATATAACGCCCAGTTGGGAAGATTAATTCCAGTCCATGCTTCAGTGAGTATCTAGGAAATTATATAGTTATGTACAGCTTTGATAGAGAAGACTATGAGTTTATTATCTACCTGAACAAAATACATATAGCTCAGTGTCTATGCTGTTACTTAGAAGTGGACAGGAACCTAAACCTGTGTTTTCTGATACAAAAGTGTATGTGCTGACTTACCTATCATCTATGATGGAAGCTCAGTACTAAAAAAATCTCCTATTTGAATGACCTTCCAGAGATGCTACTAGCAAATCCACTTTTTAACTGTCGTACAAAATTAATATTTGTTAATCTCACTAGGCTCATGTCTGAAGAGTCACCCTAAGCTCAATGAAGAAAGTCACAGGTTGAATTCAGCAGAAGTAGGGATCTTAGTTAACATTCTTTATCACTAAAATTAAAGTGTCTGTTTTCCAGTAGTGTTTTAGCTTGTTATCTCTTTCCTTTTCACATGGCCTAGCAGAAATGGGTGGTCTGGCATTAATAAAAACTGCCCTGGGGAAAATTCTGAAGAATCACTCTTTTAAACATGCCTCATTTTATCTAGTTTACATATTTATTCTCCAAGATATTCTTACACACATTGAGATCAATACATTAGGGTGTCTGATTCTACACAAATTACCTACACAAATCACTCTTTTCATTAACATCAAACTTACATTAGCAATTATTAGCATATTACCATAATTGTATCATTATTATAACTTAAACTTGCAGATATTTTATTGCCCCAAACTAATTCTATCAAACAACTCAAGTGTTGAAACTTGTTACAAATAACAAGCCTCTGTTTTCCTTTCTAGCCCACAAAGTTACTTTCTATTGTGAGTTACTTACTGAGTACTAGGACAGCTTCCTGTAATGCCATTATTCAGTTTTCTTATACAAAACAAGTTGGTATTTTCTCCTACTGGGTGAGAAACAGCCCCGTTGGGATCAGCAGCTGGAAGACTTCTGACCTGTCACCTTCTGGTCAGGGGCTGCTGTCCCAGGCTAGAAGTGGATGCATCCATCATACCAAAACTTTATGGGGCAGCTGGTGTTGCCAGCTCAGCTGTGGTGTCTCATTTGAAAAGGTATAGTACCTGTTAGGAAGAGATGTAATCAAGCTGAACAAGAGAGGGAAAAAAATCATGGCAAGCAGAGGAGGCTCCCATTTTGAAATAAAGGCAGAAATGAGATCTTGAGAATTATAGGATTATCTCAGCTCCTGGAAAGATGTTAAGTCAATTCCTCTTTGAGTTCAACTCCAGAGGAATGAAAGAGAAGACAGCAATCAGGAATAGTTAAGATGGATTCACAAAGGGTCAATCATGCTGGTACAATGTGAAAGGCTATAATGAAATGACCAGCTACATGGACAGGGAAGAACGGTGTAATATACATTTATTCAAGGTAGATGTGATTGAATTTATTAGAGCTTTGAACATGTCCTCCCACAGCATTCTTATGAGGAAGCTAAGGATGTACTGGCTAGATCAATGAGCTGGTAAGTAGGTTGGAGATTGTCTGGTCAGCTGTATTTAAAGGGAAGTTCACATTCATTTCCAGTCTGGCTTACATCCAGTGACAAATGTTTCAATTAACAACTCTAGGGACTGATACTTGACAGAAACCTCAAGAACTTCAACAGGCAGCAGTGCCAAGTTCTGCACCTGGAGCGTAGTAATTCTGTGGTATAGGATAGGAAGCTACTGGCTGAGTAATAGCCTTCCTGAAAGGCACCTGGGGGTTACGGAGATTCAACACCACACTAGAGATGAACCAGCAATCAACTCCCCTTGCAAATAACTATATAGCCCTAATATATTGGGCAATATTAGAAGAAACATGACTACCATATTGAGGGAAGTTATGATTCCCTGGTAGCTGGTACTACTGAGGCCACATCAGGTCTGCTGCACCCTGTATTGGGTCCTCTTTTTAAAGACAGATGTGGAAAACCTGGTAGAGCTCCAACAGAATTAGAACTGTCAAAAGCCTTGAGCATGTGAGAAATAAGGAGAGGCTGAGGAAACTAAGCTTCATTGATCTGGTGTAAAGGTGATTGAGAGGTGATCTAAGAGATGCCTGAAACTACTTGAGTGGTGGTTATAAAGATGTTAGAGACCAAATTGGTTTCGGTAGTAGCAAACAATAAAAGAAGGGGCAAAGGTCACAAAACCTGTCTTGGTGGTTCATGTTGGACATTCTGAAAAATAAACTCAGTAGGGGAGCACTGCAGTGCTGAACTAAGTTACTCAGAGAGCTGGTAAAGCCTCCAACTTCGGAACTTTTCAAGACTTACCTGGACAAAGCTGTGATTTATGTTGAGAGCCCAGTTCTGAAATGGAGGTTGGACCAGATGATACTGCAAAGATACCTTCCATCCAAAATTTCTGTAAGTCTGTTTTAGACATCTACAACAGTATGAAATGAATCATACTCTAAACAGCACTGACTGCAATAATTTACTATTAAGAAAGGTGTGAATGAATTCTTTAGTCATAGCTGGTAATACCCTTAGAGAATTCAGGGCTGAGATTCAGCTTTCTAAACGTAACTGTATAGTTTGAGCTAGTTGCCCTCTGCTCCCCTTTTCATATTTGTGAAATACAATTTATCTCATCACAGATTAGTAACTATTTCTTTCATTTGCTATAAAGGAGCCAGATTTAACTAACTGAGGTATAGATGTCTACCTGTAGATGTTTTCAATTGTTCACATGAATCCCACTATAAGTATTGAAACCATCCAGTTAAGAAGGAAGTTGGTTATATTGAGTCCATCTTCATGTTGGATATTAGTGGTGAAAGTACTGATTGCTTATTAAAGTTCCTAAAATTAAATGATCATTTACTTTATTTAGAACAAACTAACAAAAAATGTCAGTATGTATTGGATATTAGTTCCAAAAGCAGTGTATTAAATATTGCACAGGGTCTGTAACACAGAACTTTTTACAAAGGCAGAGATAAAATGGTAAATTGACTGATAGCCAAGCAATCACATATGTATTTTACTCTTACTAGTAAAGATATTAATGACTATTAGTGAGATGACATTCTAAATACTTAGGTAAATTTCTACAACCACAATTAAACTCATGTTGTAGAAATTTGAAAAGGGCATTTATGATTTCAACAAGGAAACATAAAGTTGATAACCTATGAAATACACTATTTTAGAAAGTCAGCGTTCTTTCAGTGCAAGAATACCAGACTGCATATAGTTTGGTTTGTTGCACTGAACTTTGGTTTGTTGCAAGATGCCAGATTATTGAAATTAGAAAGGAAAATCGTACACAGTTTGAAGTCAAACAAACAAATTTACATTAAAAAAATCACACCCAAACAATGAGGAATTTTTTTTTCACATTTCTTTTGGGCTTGTAGCATTCAATTGTTTGATTGTGTGTTTTCATCAGTAACTAGAATTTTGTGGTAGTGATAACTGGAATGCAAACATAGTCTGGTACCATAAATTCTCATGTATTCTTTCAAGTAGTTTTATACAAAGTATTATTTTATTTAAAAATGTGACAGACATGAGAAACACATGCTCTGAATTAATGACAGTCCAGTCACCAGATGTTCCTAATTCAGATGTTTGTCAAGGTCATAAATCAGGTTCATAAGATTCTGGCCTATCAAAGCAGGTTGTTATTTTTACCTCATCTATTTATGCAGTGCAGATATTGTCCACTACATCTATACAAGATAGGAAATATTAACAATACATTCTAGAATATCTGAGAAAAATTGTCCTCTGTATTTTTTAGGTTCAATTTAGTTGTTCAGCTATAACAGAAAAGATAATTTGGCAGCACAATCTTTAGGATACATATTTCCACTTAAAACATCCCATTGGGATCAAGAAATAATATAGCAGCATTTAATTAGGATGTTTTGCATGAAATGTTTTGCATAGTTAACTAATATAAATAAGCTTTTATTGCATAAACTATGGAAATCAGAGTATTAATTCAACAAATGCATTAAAAATAGTATTGTGAAGGACACATTAAGAAAAGCAGAATAAGAAAATAAAACCCACCAAAAAAATGTCATTTTTTTGTTCCTTTTTTTTTTTTCCACTTCTGAAAATTGTTCTATTGTCCATCTCCAGTGTAGCTTCTAGATGGATATCCTAAATCCAGTACAACAGGACAACTGATATAATGAAGTAGAGCCACTGACCTCTAGGTCACAAATTAAATCATAGGACAGAATCATTTCAAACCCCTAAGCATACACTCCAGGGACATTGTAGATCTATACTACAGCTAAACCTGAGAGTGGTCTGTCATGGTTTAACCCCAGCCAGCAACTAACACAGAGCTGCTCACTTATTCCCCCCCAGCGAGATGGAGGAAGAGAACTGGAAGGGTAAATGTGAGAAAACTCATGAGCTGAGATAGAAACAGTTTAATAATTGAAATCTAATAACAACAACAAATAATAACAAATTCTAATAAAAAAAAAAATAGCAAAAAGAGATTAAAAAAACCCAAGACAGACAAGTGATGCAAATGAAACAATTGCTCATCACCAACTGATTTCCAGCCAGTCCCTGAGCAGGGGCCTCACCACCAACCTCCTCCCTAGTTTCATTGCTGAGCATGATGTCATATGGTATGGAATATCCCTTTGGTCAGTTGGGGTCAGATGCCCCGGTTGTGTCCCCTCCCAGCTTATGTACCACCAGCCCACTTGTTGGTGGGGTGGAGTGAGAAGCAGAAAAGGCCTTGACTGCTGCGTAAACACTGTGATAGCAATAACAAAAACATCCCTGTACTATCAACACTGTTTTCAGCACAAATTCAAAACATATGAACAAATGCGAAGAAAATTAACTCTATCCCAGCCAAATCAAAACCCAGTTGGGCTACTGATCCCACCATCTTTTTTGGGGAAAAGCCCTAATTCCTATGTGACCATTCTCTGGCACTTCCGTGGTTTCTAACACATTAATAACCCTTGCTTCTTTGCTGCCACATGGATCTCCATCCCCTACCTCCACTGATACAGCAGACCAAAGGATCTCAAGAGCACACTGTCCCTCAAACATTGGCATGCTGCTCCCAGACACATCTCTAGCGAGCCTGGTTTTAACCCTTTCCTCCTTCAAATCTAGTTTAAAGCTTTTTCAATGAGCCCTGCTAACTCCTGTGCAAAGATCTTTTTCCCCCCCTTTGAGACAGGTGTACCCCATGTGTTGCCATCAGGCCTGCTGTTGTGTAAACTGACACATGATAGAAAAAAAACAAATTCTGTTGGTGACACCAAGCTCAGAGCCAGATATTGATCTGCTGGTTCTTCCTGTTTCTTCTGTCATCATTCCCTGCATCTGGAAGGATAGAGAACACTGCCTGTGCTCCTGATCCCTTAACCAGGCGTCCCGAGGCCTCTTGATTGCCCTCAGGCTTCTTGTTGCAACTTTGTCACTGCCTGCCTGAGAGATCAGCAACGGGTACTAATCTGAGGGCTGCACCCGGGTGGGAAGGTTTCTCTTCACATCTTTAACCGGGGCCCCAGGGAGGCCGCAGCCTTCCCTAAGAAGTGGGCTCGGTCTGTGCACTGGGCCTTCCGGTCCCATCAGAAGGGAGCCTGCTGACAAGGACCCGTCTGTTGTTCTTTATGAAGCAGTTCTGACGCAGGGTGTAGGCTGACTTAACCTCAGCGACACCTCTGTGTTAGAGGAACCATCGTCCCCGTTATTGTTCGGTTCCACCTGCAGAGCCTCACGCCCATCACGCGAGGGCACCTGGGCAGGTGGGCGGCCACAGAGGGGACATGTCTGATGCGCCAGGCAGGGACTTGTGGTCATGGCTCCCTGTTTCTTCAGTCACCGTGTTCAGCCGGGCGGAGGGAGGATGGGAACGCCCGCGCCATGCACCCTGCCTGCCGGCGGGGCCGTCCCGAGGAAGGCCGGTGCAACTCCCGCAGCCTGTCTCTCCCCACCGCCCCGCGACCCCCCCCGCCCACCCACCTCCCCCGGAGCTCCGTCCCGAGGCGGAGCAGTTCCCCGCCCCGGCGCTGCCCCGAGCCGCCCGGGCCTGGCACGGCGCAGGGCACGGCCGGCAGCCCGGCACCGGGGTGGCTGCGTGATACCACCGGAGCCCGCTGGGCGCAGAGCTCGGAGAGGCCGCGGCCTTCGCCGGGGGGACACCGCTGCTCCCCGGGGAGCCGGCAGAGCTCCGGCGCCCCTCCCGCACCAGCTGCCGTGCCAGGCCCGTCTGCCCGCCCGGCTGCCAGCGCTGCTGGTCGCTGGTGCTCCCCAGGGCTTCTTGTGTGGGCGGGGGAGGCTGGGCTGCCATTGCTCCTGTCCACGCACGGGTTCCATCAGCTGCTGTAGCGTCAGCTGTGGGCTCCTGGCAGCTCTCGGCTCCTCCGAGGTTCCCTCAGTGCGGGAAACCCGCTGTGCAATGCACTGGTGTGCTCCGCTGCCGACCCTGCCGGCTCTGCAGCCGCTCGCCTCAGCAATATACATACATACATACATACATACATACATACATACATACATACATACATACATACATACATACATATATGCATATGCACATACATACACATACACATACATGTTTATGTACTTTATAGGCATGAATATATGGCCTATGCAGGGGTGTGCGTGTCTGTAGAGTACTGAGGATTGTTTAATTTTATTGGTTGAATTTTGTTACTTAATTCTGATTAGGCCTGGAAATCAATTGACTCAGAAGAAAAATGGATGCTGATGTGTATGTATAATCCAAATTGTTTGGAGTAAAAATTGTCTGCATATTATTTAACCAACTTCGAAGCATAGACAGGAACAGAGTTTACTACCTTCCACAAGTGGCAAAGAAATCCTGTAGCAGAACACAGTGATGATGAAAAGATTAACATGAAAAGTAAGTTATTAAAACTATTTAGGACAGTCTTTTCAAAATCCTGTGTTCCTGCAGGCTCATAAATGGTACTTTTATCTGATTAGACCTGGCAACACTACACTAAGGCAATGCATTAGAAGACAAATGCTTACAACAGAAATAAATGGTGTTGCTACTTTGAGCAGAAGCCTAATAAAGATGTCTAGGCAGCTTGTTTGATTTCTTAGATTCACAGGAGGACTGAGATAAAGAACAGCATTTCCCGACTTGAAGGTGGGGATACAGAAAAGGCCATCAGATTAGTCAAATGTTGGGAAACCAACTCAGATTCTCTAATGTAATGGTCAGTTCTGGCATCAGAAGCTGAGACATACTTTGCATTCTATTTCACTTGTTAACCACCTCCAGTTATAAAACTAAACTCACTTTGTTTCATGTCTTAGTCCTATGTTTAACTATTTCAGAAGCTGCTGTGTACAGATACAGGGACCCTCAAGTACAATTGGTTAGATGTATGCAGCTGAAGGATGATTAGATATCAGAAAAAGAAATGGAGAACAAAAGCTGGTCCACCTAATCCTATAACACAGCCCTATAACACAGATGAATATTTCCTATTCTGCTTGCAGGCAGAAAACTATTTTCTTGGGAAAAGGTCATTGTATTTGATATAATTGAGTGGTGAAGTGAAGAATCTCAGAGCATCAGTGCAGCTCCCACCATAAACTGCTTGTCCCTGTAAGACAGACATAAGTTTGTATCGTTGATTGGTAGAAAAGAAGAATGAGATAAAGTTATACACTGGGTTGCCAGAACTTCTAATAAAGATAATTTTCTGTTTATACAATTACCTAAAATATACCTAATGTAAATATCATAATTGAATTCTAGCCATACATAACCATTTGAGAAGATGCTTTCAGAGAAAATTACCCTCTTGAATAGAGAGAAAGTGTAACTTGATTTAATTTTTATGCATGCCTCTCATCTATATATTAGCTGTTTGGAAATATGTAACAAATATTTATAATTCTAGTCAGATGGGAGCAGTTGCAATTCACAAAACTTTTGACATCAGAGGATTGGCACTGCCATTCAGTGAGACCTGAGCAGTCTGGAGAGTTGGGCGGAGAGGAACTTCAATAAAGTTCAACACAGGCAAATGTAAGGTCCTGCACGTGGGGAGGAATAACTCCATGCACCAGTACAGATGAGGGGGCGACGATATGCAGATCTGTGAAGAAGGACCTGGGAATGCTGGTGGGCAGCAAGTTGCCCATGAGCCAGCAGTGTGCCCGTGTGGCCCAGAAGGCCCATAGGATCCTGAGGGCACAGAAGTGTGGCCAGCAGGTCCAGGGATTTTAGTCTCTCGCTCTGCTCTGGTGAGGCTGCATCTGGAGTGCTGTGTCCAGTTCTGGGCTCCCCAGTTCAAGAGAGACAGGGAACTACTGGAGAGGGGTCAGCAGACAGCTACAAAGATTATTTTTGGACTGAAGTATCTCCCTTATGAAAGAAGGCTGAGAGAGCTGGGCCTGTTTAGCCTGCAGAAAAGACTGAGAGGGGATCTTATCAATGCATACAAATATGGTAAGGGTAAGCAACAAGAGCACGGGGCCAGGCTCTTTTCAGTTTGTGCCCAGCAACAGGCCAAGGGGCAATGGGCACAAACTGAAACACAGGAAGTTCCACCTGAATATGAAGAAGAACTTTATTACCCCGAGGGTGACAGAGCCCTGGCACAGGCTGCTCAGAGAGTCTCCTTCTCTGGAGACATTCAAAACCTGTCTGGGTACGACTCTGCAACCTGCTCTAGGACAACCTGCTTTAGCAGGGGGTTGGAGTAGAGGATCTCCAGAGGTCCCTTCCAACCCCAACCATTCTGTGATTCTCTGATTGTATGACGTATCATTGAATTAAATTATGAATCTGTAACTGTTAAATTCTATTTTGATCGACTTTCTTTTTTTTTTCTTCCAATCTTGTGTAGATTAAGAATAACTTCATTGAAGTAAACTGTCTCAATTCACACCTGTTTTACGCTATTGCAGTAAATTTTCTCCTATTTAACAGATACATGTATGGTAGACCTGAACTCTCATTAGATTTATATGCTGGCAAGCTTCCAAAAAGGGAATTTTTATATATAGTGAAGGTAGTATCATGGAACATAGTGCTAATGCTGTGACATTTTGCAGCGTCTGATGTGTTAGTCTGGGATATTTTCTCTCAGGACTTATATATCTTGGTCAATTGAAGATCTTCGGTGGATATTATTTGTTGCTTGCCTTTGCTTTTAAGAAGCAACTGCCAATGCCCAAATGAATAATGATGATGCAGTTGGAGCTTCTCTGTCACAGGATGAGAAGGTTTATAGATGCGTTTACAGAATGTCAAATCATATTATCTGCTACATGATATGACCTGATGGACAGAAATCAAAGCTTCTAAGTGTCATTCTGATACACTGGAGACTGAGAGCCACTGACCTACCTTTTAGTGACATAATTTGTTTGTAGTGATATAAAAATAGCTTCTACTCTGGATACAAAAATACTACGGCTTGCAAGGTAAAGAAATTTATCATAATTCTTGAATGAAAAATCATAGGCATGAAGTTAAATGCTTTTCAATTCCTTTTGTTTACTCTCTTTTACCAGTACATAACTGTACTTCACTGGGTTAGTAGGAGGGGCGTTATTCTAGCAATGACTTGGCGCTGTTTTGCAAAGACAATAGCAGCACCAAACTTCTATTTAAAGCAAGTTCAGACAGCTTTCAGGTGGTGCTTGGGAGTGGAGACTGAAGGAATTGTAAGGCTTTGCTGTCACCCACCTCCTGTTCCATATGTGTCTGGTGGCACTATGTTAGCTCTACAGTCTGCCTGTGCATCCAACAATAGAGCTCTGCTCACACCAGCGCCTAACCTTGAAAGTACTTCAAGCATGTAAAGGACTGCTGCCAATAGCAACATTTTCCAGGAAAGTGAAATTTGGCATCTGAGCAATCCCGGCTTCTTCTTCACTTGTTCCTTCTGGGGTCCATGGTGTAGCTGTGTCTCTGTCTGTGTTACTCATGCCACACTCATTGTAGCAAGCCTTTTGTGTCACTGTAAGTGACGCTTCTACCACTGTTAACTCCCTGCTTAGAGACTATCCAAGGAATAAGAGACCCAGATCCATTCCTTTGTCTGAAGGAATTTGAGCTAATCTCCAGGCTGATATCCTTTTTGTCACTTTTCTTTGAAGTTTCCTGCTTAGAATGGAATAGAACCAGCACATAACTACTATTTTAAATGGTTTGACTTAAAAAGCATTTGGGTCAGCATGCTGTATTTTATCAGGATTGTTTTTTAACTTAGTTTTTAATTCCAGGCAGCAAATGTCACTAAAAAAGCCCCTCAAAAGTCTCTCCGTTGTGTCCCCCACCACCCCACCCACCAACCCCAAAGAGCAACAGTGTGAAATGAGACCAGAGGCTCACCTTTGATGGTGGCCAGCTGCAGATGTTCAGGGAATGAGTGTAAGAATAGGATATGAACAGAGTGGTACTTGCTTAAGTTCTTGCAGCTTCTGGCTACCTCTGGTTCAGGGACCTCCTGAACTAAAGCCAGAGACTGTAAGCAGACCACCATGTTTAGTAGTCCTTGGTGGAACTTTCCTCCATTAGCTTGCCTAATTAACTTCTGAATCCATTTATACTCTTGGCGTCCAAAACATCCTGTAGCCACAGGTTCATCAATCCATTTAAGTACTGAATGACAAAGGTATTTCCTTTCATTATTTCAGAAAATTTACTTCATAATTCCATTTGATGTTCTCCCATTTCCATGTCATCAAAATCACAATACTATCACTCATTCCATAATATTCGTATTTTTACAGATCTCTGTTCTGAGTCATCTCTTGTCTGAGCTTGTGTCTCAATCAGTTTAATGTTTTTGTGGAGAAGCCTTACATCTCTTTCAGCCTTCTAGTGGCACTATGTTCCTCTTCATATGAGGTGACCAGAACCCCATGAGGTTTTCAAATATAAGTACACCACTTCTGTGTATATTCACAGAGTTACACAGTTTTCAGTTCTATTTCAGTTCTTCTCTCTATTCTTCACTCAACAGTTCTTGACACTGCCTTTTTCACCACAGGTAAATATTAAAACTCACACTTTCAGAAAATTATTAACAATAATTTTGGCTTTTTTTTTTTAATCTGGAAAGCTTATATAAACTTTACTGTATACAAATTTTAAAGTATAGTTAAATGAATACATTTAATAGGAAATATGAAATAAATTAATATAGAATGTTAACATAAATTAAACTGAAATAAACTCAACATTAACTAAAAGATGCTAATTTTTTAAGAACTCAGATAATGCAAACTATGGTTTTTATGGAAATCAAACCTATGGTTTTGTTTATGCTACTCACTATAGACAAGAATTTTAGAGGTCCAAACAAAGAACAGCTCCTTTTTATGTATGAGTATGAGCCAAAAAGTCAAGCAAAATATACAGATTAAAAGAAAATGAAGGAAATGAAATATTATTGCACTATTTTACAGACAGAATAGAAGAAGAGCGTGAAGCTACTACCAGACCATACAAAGAAACTATACAACTTCAGGAACTACCTTTGAAACTTCTGAAAGTTTTAGCCACTGCTATATCCATAAGACCATCCATCCTTGTTTAAAACCCTAAACAGAACCATGTCTTTCCTATCTGTTTACTTTGTCAGAAATATTTGTATCTTATTACAGGGAATATCCAAAACTACTTTTCAAGCTTTTTGAGTTTTGCTAACTTCTGAATGATCAAAATTTGTAAAGGGGTTTCCCTGGTTTGCCTGTTACAGGAATTTCTCCCACCCTGTTTCTCAGCAAGGAAACAAGGACAAACTTGGTGGTAGCGAATGGAGAAGAGCGGTCCCTCTTCAGGTCCTTCCCACCCTGTACATATTTTCTGGATTACTGATGTGATACACCATATCTGTTGCTTTTGCTTCTGGCTCACATGAAATTATGCCAGAGCTTCAGCAGCACTTATGGTGGGATCACTACCCAGAAGATATTTTATTGCAAGACTCTGGACTAGAAATGAAGACAAATATACCCAGCTGGAATCAAAAATAAATGTATTTATGGCTGGAAGTACCCATCTAAAGAACCTGGAGCCTATCCACTAGTGTAAAATTTTCTATGGGATCTTTAAGGGCTATAAATATCAGGAGAACTTAGATTTGTAGATTTTCTGTGGGGAAAACCAACAAAGTCTGTCCCATGGCGCTAGGATGGGACACTGGTTTATTTCTGATTCATGGTACAAGAATACTACTCACTAAATTGCTAACATGATTTCCTGTAGGACAAGGCCTCGAGGACAAGAGTCCAAGTACTGTTAGCCTGATGAATAGAGACGTGTTAGAACTTGTAGGCTACAAGCCCTGGGAACACAGGAACAAGCTAACTGCAGACTCTTGAGCCATTGTTGAGATGACAACCAGACAGACAAAGAGGAACAAGCAGCCAGATAAGGGAACCCATAGTGCCGATAAGGAACTTTGCTAATCACAAAAGTCATGTAGGAAGAAACCACCTAATCTTAGAATATAAATTGTTGCTCTGATAAGGTAAACTAATCAGTTCCTATTGTTTAAACGGTGTGTCTTAAATGTCAACCAATCAGTGTGGTTTATGCTTAAGATTTAACCAATCAGTGTGTAATATGTAGAAGATAGAAAAGTATATAAATGTAAGAAAATCACTAATAGACTGACATCTTGCTTGCATCAAGCTACATCCCACCTCTTCATTCGCCGCAATTTCCTGCATTCCTCATATTACTTCTGGAGGAGACATTTCCAACCTGGTCATAATATCTGCAAAGGTCATAGCCCAGGACAGGAGTTCTACTGAGGTCATTAACAACTGCATGCAGGATTTGTGGATTTATCCCATTGGATATTTTGCTTGCTGTGAAATTTAGCCTCCTTTTCTCTTTGTTTCTCACTCCTGCCTTTCTCTAGCAATACTGGAAATACGCCAGTCCCGTGAGAGCTTGCTTTCCTTTTCTTGACTGACACACATACTCAGCTTGAAGTGCAAATAGCTCAAAAGGTGATTTTAGGATCAATATAAATAAAAATGACACTTCTCTGATGGGCAGTTCTTTGTTATTGTTCTGGGTAGAAGTAGCAGTGGATAGGCTTGGAATATGATGTGGCATACCATGAATCATGCCTTCAGTGCTGATAGTTTCTTTGACTGATTTATTGGTTTACTAAGATTAAGATATAGATGTTCTATGTAATATGTTGCTCTATATATATGGATGTAAAAGCATGACTTGTAATAAATCCACTCACTGTTCACCTCTGACTCTTAGGTCATGTGTCCTCTTCCAATAATTCATCTCCCTCAGACTTATTCTACTATTACAAAACTATGAAAAGCCACCATCCTTCAGAAGCAGGCAGCAGTCTAATACCTCATTCTTTTTCTTCTCAGATGTAGAATAGCCTGCTTTATATAGCACGCCACTCAAGGTTTATGATGAACAAAGATCAGAATACTAATAATTTGTTCTGGCTTAAAAGTGCAATTTTTTAAAGTAATGTAAAATCTCACAGAAATCCTAATTTTAGACAACACTGAATATTACGGGAAGACATTTTTTGGCATGTTAAAGGTGAAGGTAGATGGAGGGCATTCTGCTTATCCTTGAAACTGGCAGGACAAGATTCAAATTGAGTTTGAAACTCAAACCTGTGTGCCTGCCGAGCTGAAGCCAATGAACCCCATTTCTCAGTGGGACTGTGCTCAGTGCCATACTGCATGTGAGTATGCATTTCTGACTCTCTGGTAACAGGGTGGATAGTAAGCATGTGGCTGTCTGCATTTCCATGTGAAATGTAAATGTGCTCTAAATGGATCAAATACCAAAGAAAAATGTAGAATAGCAGATAGAGCAAGAGAAATAAAAGATTAATTAGTGGTAATGAGACCAGCACTATCAGAAAAGCAAAATACATTTCTACGAAAGGTGAGTTTTAAAGTATGATTTCAAGGAGAAAAATGCTTTTTGCAGTTGCACTTCTGCAAGTGATATAGAAACTCTGGGTTTCCAATAATCAGCTGGGCACTCCAAGGAAGATGTTAAAGTAGAAAATAGAATCAGTGGAGTGTTCTTACAAAAAATGCTAAATGCAGATGGTTTTAGTTTGTAAGTTATTGCCACTTACCTGTTTGGCAAGTTTACAGGGTGTTGGTCACTTTAATGTTGCACAGCTGCAGTGTATCTTTTCCATCAGAATAAAGTACTAGAAACACCAGGCTCCTACAGGAGACTGCTAAGATCACTCAGACCCCAGATGGCAAGAAGGAATTAGCAGTTTTATGAGGATTCTCTTTGTCAGGCTATAAGTATTTAATTGACACTTATAACCATTGCTTATCAGATATGAAGAGTATCTAAAATTTCTTTTGCTTATACTTAGTAGTATTTCCTACTCCATCTCTATCCAGGGATTGCTCCTCTGTTGTGCTCAAGTTAAAACAAACACAAGATCAATCAGCTTTGCTGGCCAACTGTAAAAAACCCCTACACAATGGATTCTTTCTCTGTATCTAGTAAAGTTTCTTGATGGGAGCTCATGCTCCTTTGGCATCACTGTCTCCTCAAATAGCAAAAAAAATTCTAAAGTAAATAGCATCACAATTTTCCTATATACTCAAGTGATGTGGACAATCATACAGTTGATTAAATTAAACAAGACTAAGACATACAACATTGGGTATCTAGTGCTATCCAACAACAGCTAGAGCAAAAGCCTGCAACGCAGACAGAAGCACAATATCTGCATGGACAAGAAAAAGATCACTTACTAAAAGATTAATTTGGTAAAAGTTAAACAGAAAGTGAATGTAGAATAAGTAGTTACCCACACAAACATATCCATATTTATTCACAGCTATATAATGAATCTGCAGAGTTCAACAGGCTAATAAATAGCATGATGAGCTATTCATTGTGAATCAATGATGGAATTTACTTCTTGTTATCCTAGTGTGAATTACTAGGAATCACATCACAGTTTCCATGATTTTTTCATTATTCAAAATAATTCACTGAATTTCTTGTACAAATAATATGTTGGTGTACAGATTTTCATATTTATGAATATTCATGTATCATTTACTGATTTTTAGCTTATTCAGAAATTCAGATTTCATCTGTTTTGTTGACACATTTAGACATGCTGATATATCTCTACAGCCTGTCTAAAACTGACAATTCTTACAGTTGGATTACTGGGGCAAATATTTGCATCAGCACATTAAAAATACTCTGTGTGTTATTTTTCTGCAAGTACATACTTTAAATTCTCTGCATACTGTCTTCAGAATGTGTCTTTGAATAATTTTCTCTTTTTGCTAGACTATTTACAGAAAACGAATAGGAGCATTCCAAGTAAAAACTGGATGGAAACACTTTCTCACTGTATCTCTCTTCCTTTTCTTCCCTATGACATCAGCCTTATTTTCAAAGGTTATCAACATGTGCAGTGTATTGTGAATGGATTGTTTTATGGCCATTATTAACATATGTGAGGGTAAAAACCCAAAACATACAATCAGACTTTGATTTGAAATTCATTATTTTCCCTTGAAAAGCTATTCTTTGAACTTTTTTCATTTATCATTTCATACTTTAACTTGGTATTTCTATCCATCCACCTTAGTCAATGGCTTGTTTATGATCCAGTCCTAAAGAACTTTAGGATCCAGTCTTAAATTTGTGTCTCTTAAAGGCTCCTGTAGTTACCCTTAATTCAACACTGATCACTTTGTTGTGGCTACAGACCTTACTGATACAGCAGAATAAAGATATAACTGAGAAACTATATGTTTAAGAGTTTTCATCACACTCAGATCAGGGAAGATGAGGTCTCATAGGCTTTATTTTCTACACAGATTAATATATGTTAATATAGGTGTAGCAAAGTAGATACAATTAAATGATGGTGTTTTATCAGGGGATAAAATTACACAAACTGCCACCTGTGAAGGTGTATTTCAGGTACTAGTGTTTAAAAAAGTTTGGGGAACTTCACTGGACATCATGTTTGCCTTTTCTATATCAAATATTTGATTAATTCGTTTTAACTTTCTTAAAATACAGCAATGTTATTACATGTAAAAAACCCTAGAGGAACCCTGCACTAGAGTTCCGACACTGGAATGTCTTTTTGCAGATACGTTTTTGGCTTCTCAACATATCTTCAAGGAAAGCCTAATCCAGGTACCACAACAGGAAAATTCATATTTCAAAGTCTTATACCATGGAAGCTTCTATTCTTATCCATATACCCCTATCCATTAAATAAAGATGAATTTCAAATCTACCTCCAAATGTAACGCTTGACTCTGTAGATTGATTACCACATCTTAGAGATACCTTTTCAGTTTTCTGTCTGCAAGAGCACAATCATTACTAAGTGCTATGTCAAACACAAAGAATAACATAAAATTAGCTCTACCTGAATCTGGCCAAAACTCACCTTGCCCAAAAGCCTGTCTCATGCATATCTATTCATATCTTATAAAGCTATATGTGACATTCTGGAAGATAAATGATCTTCTGTCATCACAGCAATTGATTCCCTGACAAGTACAGAAGTCTTACAAATGGGGAACCTACAACTGTGTGTCAAACCGTCTAGTCTGTGACTGGAACCATTTCTGGCCAAGAGAGCACAACTGTCCCAAGTCCCAGATGAGAACCACCCTTCTGATATCATCTGTCTACATATCAAAATGTATTTAAGAAAACTTTTTGCAAACCACAAAAGCAATTACACTGCTTGTCTTGTTGAGGGGCCTTTGCATCTTGTCCAGTACTCCCATGCTCAACTGAAGTTCCAGCTAACAAAACAGAAAGATGGGTGGTACATTTTTTGCCTCCCACAGATACTAATTTTCTTATAGTTATACATGCTGTTTTATTTTTAGACTTTGGTATTTTTATAGACCTTTCTCATATTGTTTTTCTGCATGTTTCTTTTACTGTCATTTAGTCTGCTTATCTTTAAGAAAACAGTTGTGTACATTCTTTCTTTCTGGTTTTCCTGTAGAATTATTCTCTGTGTAATTGACTTTTTTTTTTTTTTCTCTCCTTATTGACATTGGTGTTGTGTTTTAAATAGCTTTTTTATTTATGTTGTCAGTTGTAGCAGGTCTGTTTTACATACTCTCACCTCTAAGCAGATGACAACTTACCAGGAGAACAAACCTCCTCACCACTTCTTTTTGATACCAATAACAAGTTAATGTTAAAAATTATTTTATTTTTTTTATCCCCTTGTCCTCTTTTGTTGTCTTCCTCCGCACTTCACCACTGTTGCTTTGATCCATTAATTTTATTTTCTGAGCAAATAGTCCTCAAATCTGAGTACGGGAAAAGGCAAAAAGTTAGCCCCCAAGATTCAAGTTTGTTATTGAGAGAAAAATGTGTTTACAAGGTAGAAGTATAGGTAGATAAGTAAATTAAGAGAAAAAGGACTTTGCTTTATTAACATTTTTTTTTTTTAACACAGCTTACTGCGAAGACAAATGTGTGAACAGAGAATATAAATAACACATTTTTTCAACTGTTTTTGAGAAACAGTGGCTCTGAAAAGGATTGACATTTTTGTGGATAACTAGTTGCGTCTGAGCTGCTGTGTTATGCCATAGCTAAGAGGGAAAAAGAGACCTTTCTTTATGTTAGACAGGAGATATGATGGAGTAGGAAGATGGCATGGCTTCTATAAATGGCAGGAATGAGACTGGAAGGCCCTATCTGTTTCCAGTGTCACTGGTTTGTAACATATGTATCTATGAACAAGCTGGAAAGGATCCAGATAAATGCCTTATAGTTGGTCTGAGGTCTCCAGAACCTATAGGGTAGCAACAACCTAGTGATGCAGAACCTGTTTAGCTTACAGGGGAACAAGAGGGGACTTAGCCTATGGACAGAATGATGTGAACTCTTGGTGTTTCAGTTCATTTTGGACAAACTGCAGAAAATACAGTGTGGAGAAACTGTGTATTTTTTTTCCAGCAAAGCAAGCAAAGAGTACCTATCTCGTTCAACTACAAAAGACTCTAAATAGAAGCTTTGGACTTGTTCAGCCATTTAAGAGTTTCAAAATAGAAATGTAAATTTTATCTTACAGTAAAAATTAAATTTTCCGTTTTGTGTTGGTTATCAAAGGCAATCCCAAATTGTGAATGATTGCAACTAAAAGAAAATTAGATTACTCAATAAACAAATTATTATTCAAAATTTTCATTCTGATTTATCCACAGACATAAATCCAAGAACATCTCCCAAACAGACTGGTATGTAATTTAAAAAAAAAAAATGGCTAAAGATATCCAACAGATGGGAAATGTTAACTAGGTAAGTTCAAGCCAGAAAACATCCTCCCTTTCCTCTTTCTCCTCTCCCCTTCTCTCCTTTCCTCAGATAAACATTGGAATAGTGAATCTCTCAAAAAAAGCAGAGACTGGTTGCTGAGACTGTTTGACCAGCTGCACTGTGCAGCTAGACAGTGAATTAGATCATTTTCAGTTAGTTCTTTTTAGCCTGAAAACTGATAAACACAAGCTAGATTTTGGATACTGATGTTCTAATACTGTATCCTGAACCAAAGAATAAAACCCAGACACAATTAATAAAAACTTTGTGCTGTTCTATTTTTATAGAATAAACAGAAGAAAAAATACTTTCATGATAGTGTGAACCACAGATTTTTAACAAGTCTATATTGCACTAAACCAAACTAAATCAAACTTTCAATGTTTTTGCTATCAGAAATTTCTGTTTTACAGAAATATTTACTGAGAAAAATCTTTTTGAATAACCTTATGTTTGCCAGTTATAAAATGAAAATAAAACCTGTATCAATTCAAAATATTAATCTAAAAGAATCACTGTTCTTTTGAACCACTTTAAAAATAGTATGATGTTCAAGAGAAAAGTCACTGATTTTCTAGGTTATAACTTCTGTTACAGTATCACAGAATTTTTCATTTCACAATACTTGAATTTCCACTTTGAGTTGAAATGAAAAATAAATATTTAAATAATATAAATTTATTTATAAATAATTAAAACTTATAAATAAATAAATAAATAAACATCAGAATATCCTTCAATAACAAAAATTTGTATTTGTAGACAAACAACTTATTATTTCCTGGTGAAGAAGTCAGTTTAAAATGCAGAGTAAAAAAAAAAAAAAACAACACCTCACAAAGTCTATTTCAGTCCAGGTGGCCAAAAATTAATTTTCATTTCTCATGGAATCATTAATTCCTCAGTCCTTTTTATACTGAAAGTAATGGAAATTTTATACTAATGGCAATCTGTCCTGATTAATCATACCTAAGTTTTTATGACACAACTTCAAAGTTTTTCTAGCCACATTTTGCAGCTTTCTCTCCTGAACATATTTTTGTTCCTCCTTTGCAGAATCTCACTGGCAGATGCCTTTTTGCCTGGAGTGGGATGGGGGGTTGGGGAAGGCAAAACCTCCAAAATTCCCTCAACTGTCAAGTGGCATTCCAGCTGTCATTAACATAACTGTATGTGGCAGATTACTGTGTAGGTGGAAATGAGACTGTGACACAATTAAGTCCCCTTTTTTAGAAAGGTCAACATCTACACTAGTAAGTAGTGTAACGCAGTCAGAACAGTTCAAAAGTTTTCTGAGGACTCAGTACTGACTCCATTTTATTTCAGACTAGCTCATCTCTTGTATTGTGCACTAAATGCCTGGTAGTTGTTGGAGGTAGATGTAATCTCAGAGTGAATCTTCTAGGTTACTTTTATAAATTAATCTGATTTATTAGCTCCAAAATCACCTGAAGATACAAATCCAAACATTATAAATGGGCACCATCAGGAGATTTCCTTCAAAAGCACTGTACTGGTCTGACCTAAAATTCTGACACAGATGCACCCTGCAACATCTTTTTTTTTTTTTTTTTTTCCCCTTTTTCCTGCCTTTTTAGCAACAGATTGGGAGTTCAGATCAGTTTTACAGGCTTAACATCAGACTTCTTTCCTTTAAGAAAAAAGCAAGTAGTGCAATCCTCTGCAACAACTTTAGCCTGTTATGATTCCAAAATTAGACCTGAAAAGAACACACTTTTCTCCTCTTCTGAGATAGTGATGCTGGCAGTATTCAAGACACAAATAAGAAAGTGGCTTTGATTCAATTGCTGCTGCAGAATCAGAGAAAGAGGCAGGATGCTCAGCTGCATTCTCTCCACTTTTGCAGTTCTTTCAGAAGCTGATAGGCATTTCCCTATGACATGTCAGTTAGTGTTTACTAAAATAAGTCCATTTTTATATCATATTAAAAGTGCATCTTAATGAACAGTGTTAAAAGCTGAGAGTGTTCAGTGCAGAGTTGCCTCTTTTGATGCAGGTCAAGGCTGTAATTGCCACAGGTTAAAGAATTTAACGCCCCAAAACCAATTTCATGTATAACAAAACAAAAAAACCCCAAAAATAAAAAAAAAAAGAAGGGAAAAAAAAGAAAAAACAAATATGAACCAAATGTACCTCAAGCAATAGGTGGATTAGGACTCTTGCAATTCCCTTATGTGGTTACAAGATGAAGATTTTACATATCCCTGAAAGAGACTTGAACCTCTTGTTTTACAGTTGTAGCCTTGATTTCAAACTTGGCTACAGTAATTCTCCCTCCTTCCCAAAAAAAGACTTCTTTGGCTTTCTAACCTTTGGCTCTATCTTTAGCAAAAAGATGACTGAAGCCATTGTGGTGCCTAGTGCCAAGAGTATTTCTGCATTTATTTTAAGAACTGTACTATCTATGGCTTATGTACTCTATAATTCATATGACTTACACACATCTCCCCAGTCCTGTTTTTTTCCAGGTGTCCTTCAAATGTCAGCATGCATACATAAGATAGAGACAGTGTCTGAAACATGGTCATGCTTAACGATGTAACAGCGAACACTTGCTCCATGAGTTGTATGATGGTGCCATGACAAGTGTACAGATGGTGACATAACAGGTTGGGACTGGAGTGTAAAGTCCTTATGTGGCTTCATATTAGGCCCACTCCAGGAAACATGGTGCTTGGAAACACATCACATAAAATGTGTTAGGAGCAGAAGAACAAACCCTCAATATTCCCATATAAATGCCTGTAACACAGGGTTCCTGTTTTGTTCTCCCAGTACTGCCTCCTCTCTGTCCTTATGAATTCAATAACAGGGAGAGAGGATACTGATGCTTTCTGGCAAGGTTACTTGCAGAATCACAGAACTGCAGAACCGGTGAGTTGTGAAGGGATGTCTGGAGATCATCTAGCCCAACCCCCTGTGCACGAGGGTCACCTAGTACAGGATGCTCAGGACCATAGGACCATGTTCAGTTAGGTTTTGAATAACTCTAAAGGTGGGCACTCCACAACCTACCTGCTCCAGTGTCTGACCACCCTCATAGTATTTTTTTTTCTTTTCTTAAATGAAATTTCTAGTTCTAGAATTTAAATTTATGTCCAAATCATTGTCTGGGTTTTATTGATCATATTGACCAGCTCTCCAGTGACTGACATGAGAGCTTAGATATTCAGTGTGCAGGAAGACACCTAGATATGAATACCTAAATGTAGTGTCTATTGAACTGAATGCTAATTCATGTAACTGTAAATTAAGTTATCTAAGTCTTAAGGGGATGAAACTTACACAGCTTGAGAAAATCAAACAAGTAGGTAAACAAAAATATGGCACAGTGCACAGAGAGACCATATTAGTAATGGTAACTTAGCAATGTAACTTACTTAACTGCTTAAGTGGCAAATCCATAATGAGACTTAACTGGAATTTTAACTTGAAGACAACATTAAGTCATGTTACTTCTAGTTATTCACTAGAGCAAATGAATTTGGTTTATTACTAAAATTATAAATGTAAGGTAATTTCTAAGAACCTGTTCTGAGAGGTTCCCATATGGTGTATTTCTCCATGTAGTAAAAGAAACCATATGTGTTCTGTCTAAATTACTTTCTGCTTTACACAAAATAAAATAATAACAGAATATAACATAATTAAAGGGAAAGATCTTCACCTTCATCAGGTTATATGCAATACAGAGATGCACGTGAATTACCAGGGATTTGCTCACCACATCTTTCTTCAAAGACAAGAACCAATAAAATGAAGTGTCCTACCTTTGCATCAGTTGAGAATTTCCCACAGTTTGAGTGATTAGGGACCTAAATGCCAGCAGAAGCCGTCAGAGGCTGTGTGGATATTTCTGACCTAGGACAAGTAGGGTTCAATTCCAGTTCTTAGACCAAGGCACAATGTAATGCTTGCATCTTCGTTGCTTAGGTTTAGCCTCCTTTACAGTAGATTTGTCTCAGAGAGCTGAAGCAGTCCAAAATAGTGTGAGGGACCAAGATGATGATTAAACATAATGGTCAATCAGGTCCTGATTTTACTCCTCAAAGCTCTTTTATTCGTAGATGTAGATTTTATGACCTCTTTTTGCAACTCAATTTGTACTTAATGAACAGCACTATGAATGAGAATATGGTTCATTACAGTCTTTAAAGGTGCTGGGATTTTTTTTTTTTTTTTTTTTGGACATAGTGCAATCCACCAGTATGAGAGATTCCCAAGCAAGCTCTGAGTGAGATACCAGGTCTCTGCAGAGATATTAGCTTGAGTAGTAGAGTCATTTTAGAGCAGTGATTTGTCCATTCTAATTAGCCCTGCTTAGGAAAACGAATTCAGTAATTCAGTTATACTTCTCTTAATAGTGATACTTTGTTCAAATTATTCTACTCATAGATTCCATTGCTGATAATATTTCAGTAAAATGTATGATATGTAGGGACCTCTTCTCAGTAGGTTATAGTAACTCTAAAACCAAAAATGGAAATTTTCTATGTGAAGTAAATCATTTGGCAAATGGGCATCAAAGAAAGAACCATTTTAAGCCCCAATTAGTAGAAAATTTCACAGAAATGAGAGCATACTTTGCATCCTGCAGAGATATAAAACTCAGCTCAGTTCCAATTATAGAACAAGGTGATCAGTATCTTTGCAACACAGTACGTATCCAATGATTATATGACTATACTGTCACTAGGAAGTGTTTACCCAATACAGACCAAAAAGCTGCCTCTTGTCCAAAAACCCTATAAAACTTACCACTCGTAAAACAATAATTCCATCAAAACCATTTTGAGATACTTTTTAACATATACGAGTTAGGAGCCATTTAGAGAGCTCTACCACAGGGACCGGATCTGTTATCAAATGCTATAGTTGATTCCAAAATGTGTTGGTGGCTTGTTCTGTCAGAGCCTGATCCATTTGTATTCATTTAATAGCAGCTGCCAAAGGGAACCCAGAAGTAATATAACACAGCCCTAAACTGCAATTAACCTCCCATGGCAGTTCAGCAGACGCGGAGAGTCCTCTGTTTCACTCCTTTTCTGTGCCACTATCAAAGAGCCTGTCCAAAATGACCTAGACACAGACCCACCTGAACAAAAGCGTACCTAGAATCAGAAATGTGCTATACCCAGCCTGTCTGTTACTGCTGTTGTTAGGGGCCCTGTTGCACACAAAAAGTCATTTGTCTTCTTAGAAAAAGACAAATGTAAGATTCTATTTAAAATCTCCTTGCTTTAGTTTCCATTTTGCCTTCGGTGATACCTTTTTCAAAAGATAATTAGTGCCATGAATGAGCCATCTGCAGCACTCATGTTGATTTTCTGCTCCCTCCAGAGCTGAACCTTTAGCCTTTAGCTTAGCCATTTGGTGCCTCTGAGACTAGCTGTATGTCACAGTCATTGACCAAGATAAATAATGACGCCCTACCAAAGTAAGTAGAAGCTATTAAGGAAAATAATGTGAAATGGGCTGATCTGAACACTTCTTACTGGTAAGCTTCTTAAACGGAAGCTTAGACTTCTGTTAGCACTAAACTTCCTTTACAGAATTAACCGGCCCCCCCCCCAAAAAAAAAAAAAAAAAACAACCCAAAACCAACAACCAAAAAAACCAAAAACAAAAACATAAACTCAACCAAAAAAAGGAAATTATTTAAACCTTACATAACCTGCTTTTGTTTCTGTATGGAGTTTAGTTACAGCAATCATGATAGGATGTATAGCCAGATTAAGAGATAATACTGCTGAATTTTTCAAGGTGTTAAGCAGGTGCAAGCTTTATATTTACTGATTTCAGGAAAAATGCCAGTCAAATAAGAAGAGCTTTTCTTGTTGTCAGCAGCTTTGAAGAAACATATAGCAAATATTGGAAAAAAAGCCTTTCTGCCAGCCCTGTTGTCCTTAAATCAGATCCTTTTTAGAGAAGAAAGAAACATCAATAAAAGATGATTCTGTATCAACATGCCTTGTCATCCAACAGTTTTGTTTGCTTCTTTTTCACTTATTACAATGCACCAAGATTTCAAATCCTGAAGTGTGTATCAGAAATCCTCTTAAACTCTTTAGCAGGATGCTCTGGTCTCTCTGTGCAGCTTCTTACACAGAGTCTGGAGAGCTGATGGCTGTCAAAGGGCTGACCCCTCAGGGGTGCCTAGCTAGTATTTATTGGTCTTCAGCTCCCCTGGGCTGTTTCAGCAGTTCAGAACAGCACACTAGCCAAAATCCTCCATCAATCAGAAAGAAAACTTCTTTCTCAGTGTGAGACTCCATGATGGAGATGTATCAAAATCACAGTGTTAATGATTTTCTAGAAACCTGATGACCATGGATTATAAGGTTCAGAAGAGAGGACAAAATGGAGTAAAGGACAAGTGAATTAAGGGAAATTTTTTTACTTTTTTTTTTCCTCACTGAGTTGTTAAATTTCTTTGTTTCAGTTCCAGAGGGCAAAAGATTGTATTTCGTTCATCAGTTATGAGTAGGTTGAATGTGGGCAGAGCATGGAGGAAACACTGATACCATAATAGTGAACAGTCATTCATCCTATTCTGGTTAGCAGGGAAGAGTACTTCCAATCTCTTGTAAAAATATAATATGATAAATACCAACAATTAAAATTAAAGAAGTCAGAATTGTCAACAGGCAAGTCTGACAAAAAGCAAACTAAATGTAAGGATAGGAGGTCATGTTAATTAAAAAAACAACAACCACAGAACCAAACAAAACAACCAAAAACCCCCAATCTTTTAAAAAATTTTTAATTAATTAAACATTAAAAATTAACGGGTTTTTTTACGTTATTCTGAAATACTCATACCTGACTAATGCCTTCACCAATTAACATTTTTTACCTCTGCCCCAGAAAAGTTACTTTTTTCAGATTAAAATAAATCTAAAAAGGCAAAATAATTGTTTAGGATTTCAGTTCCTTTAAGCAACAATCAACTAATATGCTAAATCTGGTAAAAAAGTTAAAGTCTGGAGGTCTGATTAATTATTGAGAAGCTTTTTTCAATTTGGTGTAAGAAAACAAATATTATATTTACTGTTCTAATGTTTTTGGTGGTTTTTTTTTAGTTTGTTTGGGATTTTTTGATGGATAATTGGCTGTTTGAAGACACTGATAGAAATACCAGTTGTATGGACTCCCTTGTGGGTTTGGAGTAAATGGATTTCTTGCTGGAAACTGCAGTTCTATCTTCAAGATGAGTGTTTGATATTGTTTCAGGTGGAAATAATGGCTCAAGTTTCCAGCCAGTGGAAGCTGTTATCATCTGACCATTTTCAGGCATTGAAAAAAACACTTTCAGACTTCAGTAGAACACCTGCCCTTATAACAAAATTTTGCCAGCACTTAATGGGTCTGATCCTGAAAGTCTCACTTAAGAATTGCTCAGAAAACAACGTCTTTAGAACAGAGTCCTCTAGTATATTTTTATCCAATATATGTGTAGGTCCTTTATTTAACTGGACACTTGACTGGACAAATGACAGTGGATTTTGGAGATAAAGAATAACACTTTATGCACACTGTTGCCTAACACCCCTCACTGGAAAAGAATAGCAGTTGGATAAGAGGTGCTGGGGTTTCTCACAATATTGTCACAAAAAAGGACTTTTTCTCAGTTAGAGAATAGTGCTTGGATGAGAGGAATGACAATAATTCTGACTACTGAGAAGAAAAATCTTGTGGTACCTTATGATGAGGGCTGTTCTTACACTGAGGTCAAGTCTGACAGGTGGTATTGAGATTTAGTCTTTTTTATTCCTTAAAGAAGAAAGATACTCATCCAACAATATTTTCATTCATATCTATTGTTCAGATATGTATTAAATTCATGTAACTTACTTGTAACAGTTGCTAGTGCATCTGAAGTCAATAGAACAGTGAGTGACTTAAAACATTTGATGTTTGAGGCTGCCCAATGGTTTTCAACACAATCAGTGGGGACATTCAGTCATTTCATGTAGTGTAGAAAGCCAAAACGTTTAGGACTTTCACAAATTCACTCTCACCATAGACAAATTATTGCAGTGGTAAAGTCAAGGGATTATTTCCATGCTAATGACATTCTGTTGACTCCTAAATGACCTTTAGTGGTCTGGATATAGAAAGCTGGTTTAGTTTTCCATTTATATTTTTGTTTTATTTGCTTACTGCTTGTGGCTGTTGAAACATGAGCTATCAGGAGAAGCATTCAAATAGGTTGCTTTTAAGACAACTTCAGCAGCACAAATTTCAGCTCTTGTAAACAAAGTGCAGTTTCAGGAGATCTAAGACACATTGAAACTGGAGCTTGCAATACTTAAATAAACAAAGTGTCAGGGTGTCTGGTTTAGGATATAAGTTAAATAAAAGAACAAGGAATGGCGTGCTACCATTTCTGACAGTTCCAGCCCCAGCATCCTCATTAATGGAGCAGAGGCTGATATTTTTAAACCCATTCATAATCATCTCTGAACTACACTCTGAAACTGGAACAGTTTTTGCCTCCTCAGTAGTTGACATCATGCTCCTGAATGTTTTGATACCTCACACTAGAGACTTTGTGCTGTGCTTTGGGTTTAGGCTTTATGTTTTTTGTGAATGGCATATCAAAATAAATAAAGAAAATGTGTCAGAACAACATAAAGATATTACCAGATACTTTAATTCATGTAAGAATGTAGAGAACAGAAAAAAGTATAGATCTTTTATTCATACTGAAGGCTAATTTTGTCCACATTTATTTATTTAATTTTAATTTTGGATCCTTCAGAAAGCATGTTTTATGAAAAATACATAAGCAGCTAGGGAAACATCTCAGAAGATGCTAAAGAAATTTGTGCTCCATTTCCTGGGTGCACAAAAAATGGCCTTTCTTGAACGGGTAATAGGCTACCAGGAGAAATTCACAATTAAAGATTACCTAACAAAGCTTGAAAAATTAGCATGCTATTTTTGGATCTACAAGAATGTCATGCCTAGAGGAAGAAGACAGCAACATTTCAACTAAAACGGGAAATGTCAACAAGTATTTCCTAAGCCAACTAGAGTAGGTTATTAAAATATGCATCAAGAAATGCATTGTGCTAGCACCATATGTAAAGTCTTGGGTTTAATTCCAAATGCATCAAGAAATTTTGTGACTTCGCCTTGCCCATCACCAAATCATAGTAAACAGAGATAAATGAAATTTGTGTGCATATCTAAATCACTTCTCTACCAAAGCCAGACTGATTTTAACAGCCCATTGCCTAGTCTACTTTCCAGTGACTCATACATGTCTTCCACAAACAAGTCACAAAGACAGCTTCATGATTTAATAAATCATATGGAACTGGCTTAGAATAATTAATTCCACTGTAAAATATAAATTGGGATAAATTTCAATCCATTACCAGGGATTTTCTCCACAAATTCATTCATTTTTTCCTGTTTGATCAGTGCCAACTTCTTATTCCTTCACTATTCACTTTTATTATTCCTTCCTTTGAATTCCCTGAAAACCTAAATTCAATTTAATTTATTATTATAACACTTACTAACATCCAAACTGTGCTTTAAATTTATTATTGAGTCCTTTAAATCATTTATTCTGCCCAAGTTTGGAAGTGTAGCATCCTAAGGAAAATTATTTTGTGAGCAAGGCCTCTGTTCAGCTATTGTATGGGAAATTTTGCAACAAAAAAAAAACAAACAAAAAAAACCCCAAACCCACCACCCAAAAATATCATTCCCAAAACAAACAAACCAAACCCTCAGAAAGATCCCAAATGATTTTAAGTGAGAAATCCAGGCTTTCCACATGTACTGTAAGATGTGTTTTATCTTGTTTTGGAAAGTTTGAATAACATCTCTTTTTTATCTTCATACAGTTTGGATAAGATTCCTCTTTTTGCATTCTTCAAACGATTCAATAGCAAAAAAAATATCTTTGTTTCATCACAACACTTATTTAGACCAGGGGAAGGTCTTTCACAAAATATACTCTTTTTCAATACCAAACCTGTGCTTCAGAATCTCCAGTTAAAATTGTGTATATCTTTTCCCTTCCATGTCTTCCCAGATTTACCTTTGAGGAACACATCTAAAACTAGTGGAATAGGAAATTAGTATTGATTTTATACGATTTTTACTCTTGAATAATTCTCTAAACCACATCATTATTATCATGTTTGATCAGTAACAATGGTTGCTCACTGGGTAGTCTACCTACACGCCTCTTTTTACATGGATGCTTTGTATAATTGATTACATAAGCTTTCATTATGATTCATATTATTGATCATCTAAACCATGCAGTAGTGCTGTCTGAGTGGCAATCCAAATTTCATAAACAGGAAGAAGATATTTTTTTCCTGTTTCACTGAGCTTTAAAATGTTCAAAAGTAGTTTGTGAAGATTCCAGGGGATTTGAGCATTTATTTCCTCCCTTTTCTTCAAACAGAAATGCTATCAGTGGTATTCTGCAACACTTCAAGCTGTTACCTGAAGTAGTAACTGGTGAAATTGAATTTACATGCACTAAGGCTTATTTGCCACATACATAAGGCTTTATTTTTTGAGGAGCTTGTAGGTTTGTTAGAGAGGAAAAATGTACAGATTTTGCTGAGAAAACTCACCTTTACACACATAACAGATGCAGGTTGTCTTATGCAGTCCTGGACAACCAGCTGACAGGTCAAAAGGCTGTTGGAGAGTCAGGTTCATGATACAGCTGAAAGGAACCAAGATTCTTGCACCCTCAGCAAACTTGCAGCTTCTACCACCCCATCATTCAGTGGCATTAACCTTTGCCTCTAAGTTCTTACTTTGTTATAAAATTATTTGAGTCCTTTACCTTTTGCTAAAATGTAGTTTAACTACTGAACTACACTATACACAATGAGGAAGGGTGCTACATGCCCAGGTTGCACCGGTTGCCTTACTCCATTTGCTCAGCTGCTATTTGGCTTGACTCCTCCCTTCCTCCCTTCCTCTTTCTTACACTTAAAGCAGTTTTTCCCTTCCCTTAAGGTAGTACATGTTCAGTGACCAGTAACTGCCCATCAGTGAGTTGTCTATAACTGTGGAAATTTTGTTCTGAGGGACTGGTATCCTTATTTCAAATCCTTTGAAAGTTAAACTCCCTTAAACTCCACAGAGTAACAAGAGACACCAGGTACCAAGTTCCTGTTCCTTGATTCCCACAGCAAATTCTTGTAGTAAGTTCATAAAAAGTCAAATAGGCTCTGTCCCTGGTGCCTTGCAAAATTAGTATAAAGAAAATTTGTGTAATGCCTGCAGCCATTTACTAACAATGGCAGTATGGTATTTACCAAGCCATAAGAAAACAAAATCTGAACCTAATGGAAGTGATGGGTGAAACAGTGCCTGCAACAATAGGCAACAAGACCAGTATCTTCCTTGGCAGGTCCTGTCAAGTTCTATCCTCCTACATTAATACATAGATTTTGACTGAACACTGCTATACAATTCCATCGGCTCCTTAGCATAAAACTACTTTGGTAAAACTGTTTTCTCTCCTTTTAAGGATTTAAGAACCCAGCAAAAAACAGGGAATCATGGTTCAATAAGATACATAAAAATTTCTGCCAAAGTCTTAGATCTGTGTATCTCAAAGGGGAGGGGTATTTAAGTTTTTAAGTTGTTAAACCTTTGATTTGGACAAAATTATAGAAGTTATGCTTTCTGTTTAAGGTTAAAATTTCCCATTGTAGAACTTAACAAAAAAATTATTAACTCTTTGCAATGACTATTCTAGAAAGATTAAGGTGAGAGAGATAAGGTAAATGGAAATCTAAATCAGACACTTAAGCTGTTAATTGGTAATTACTGCCTTTTTTTTTATTATCATTACAAGCTTTTAAAGCCTGTTGACTTTTAAGCCTTCTCCAGCTTCACTGCTTGTTTTGATGCTTAGCCTGAATC
Organism: Falco naumanni; assembly: GCF_017639655.2. Lineage (NCBI taxonomy): Eukaryota > Metazoa > Chordata > Aves > Falconiformes > Falconidae > Falco > Falco naumanni. The sequence continues at coordinate 25,722,307 of NC_054055.1, read as the reverse complement.
TGTCTCCTTACTTCCTAAGAATTATTTCTCGGAATTATTATACAAATTATTCTGTTTATTTTATGAAAACAGTATGATAATTGCATGTTTTCTTACAGTAAATCCTCATCCAAACCAAACCACAGAGAGAGTTGTTCATAAGGTCAGGCTTAAGGCTTGATGACTTTAATTTTTCCTTTAATCCTTTTACGGATGGTGTCTGAGACTGTAGTAGCTATCTTGTCAGTCATTTACAGCACTTCAGTCAGTGTCATCCACAGCAATAAGGGAGCAGGTATTCATTGGGCTGAAGTGGATATCATGTGCAGGAGTTACCAATTTGACTTGGTAGGTCATTCAACTGAAATGAGTTCACATCCTTGTTACAGTAGAACAGGGAGCAGTTTTGAAGCCTGGGTTACCACATTTGTACCAAAGGCATTGAAATACAGGGTGCTCTGGTGCAGATGTGTTGTTTTGATCAGAAGTTTCATCCCACTTCTCCAGAAACTTCTTGGAATTCTTCCTCAGAGATGATATTCAGAATGAAATGTTCCAAATTAGGAAAAAAAGGTGTTTTTCACAATTTTTGTAGTTTTAATGGAAGACATGTAGAATTTCTTTGTGGGGGTGTACAGAATGGGATTGAAGAGTGTTATATAAGAATAGAGATGATAAAATGAACCCTAAACCTGATGGCTACTTCAATAGCTAAACTATTTTTCTAAATGTACAATGCCTGCAGAGACAATAATTGTACCCGTTGAGCACCTGTTTTGTCGAAGATAAGTGCAAAGACATTTTGAAGCCCAAAGGAAATAAATTTTAAATTATTTAAAGAGTTTATGGTCTTAATGTCTCATGTGGAAAAATGCTTGTTGCTTGCAACAATGTTTGCTAGCAAAACACTTAAACTTAATCTTCAGCTCCAAAATTATGATCATAGACACATCAAGAAAACCACAGAATTGAAATTAGTGACATGTGCTGGCACTGTCTCCTCTTCAGGTCTGCATTAGCTCTACAGACTGCTAGTTGTTTTACCACATGAGACTACAAATTTATATGTATTGGTATCACTTTATAGGACTGAATTTTCCCAGAATATGAGACATACCTTGGATGCAGCTCATGGCTTTATGGTCACATTGCCACAGAACAGCTGATACCACCATTGAACAGCAGAAGGAAAAGGTGGTTTGGTGACGAGGCACAAAAATGTTGAGGAATTTAATTGGAAATTGCCTATGTGTTGTCAACCAGATACTCAAATCAGACAGTTTGGTATTCACTGGAATTAAAGGAAGGACAGTGTAAAATGACTCTGTGGCCTCTCGGTTCCAGAGTTGCTGTGCATTACGCTGGCTGAGAGCAGTTTCTGTTATCATGACTGAGGAACAGTCTGAAATATTTCCTCACCTGCCACTCTTCTTCTTCCCTCAGTCCTGTTCCTTCACTTCCTCTCAACAGATCCCTGTGGATAAATTAAATAACAAATACATGGGCATGGCAAGTAGATAACAGCTCAATTAAATAACGTCAATTAATAATTTCTAAGGCCTTTATGTGTATACTATTCCGCAAAATCATCTTTGAAGCACTTTATTGCTTTTCTTTTTTTAATCTTTTGATTTGCCTAGTTTGGAACAGGTAGGTGCAAACCAGTTACACTGGATAGCATCATGCCATAAGTAAAGCTGTTAACGCTCCTTCTATATGAAGATTCTCTGCAAGAGGGAAAATCAACCTAACACCTAAGACCAAATACATGAGGTTAAATAAATTGCTGAAAGGCAATTTCAGGAAGAACCATTGTGCTCCAGGTTTCAGGAAGCAAGATAAAGAACAGATGATTCATGCCAAAGATAAACCTGCTCTTTGAGTGTGTGGGGACCATTCTGTGCAAAGGCTGCAGAAAAGACTCCACCCCTCATTGTCACTCCGCCTTACGTAATTAACAACTATTCTATAAAACGAGTATTTTACTATCTCCAATGAGATTAAAGTCATGTGCTAATTGGCTCTAACCCACACAGACTTTAACACGCTCTTCTCTCCAGTTGACAGGGTAGTTGGGTTTTTCTGTTTTTAAGGACAGAAATTATGCTGTTTTGTGAGGAAAGGGAGAAAAAGCAATACAGAAATTTCAAGGTGATGAGTCAGCTCTTTCACTGATCACTGACTCAGATACTAGATATCAGATATTAGTGTAATCTACTTGAGGGTATAGGTGCTGGGGAAACATCTTCAACAGTACATTCTTGTTGTTGTTGTTATCAACAACATAAGAAAACAGCTTAAGGGAAACAGCATCCCACTAGGATGCAACACACATTATCATGGTAAAATTGTTAAGATGGAGTGTAGGCCAGTGAAGATGGACCTTCCCACAAGTACAAAGTTTCATAATTGCTTTATTCAGTTTTCCCTCCAATTTCTGTCATTATTTATTTTTATGAAGAGAAGAGACTTCACATTAAATTTATGTCAATCCTTAAAATATTCTAATATTTCTAAAAACTACCCATTAGGCCTGCATCATTTCAAAGATAATTTCTTGAAGAAGACCTTGACATGGCCTTGAGGGCAGGTGTTTAGTGTTTTAGTGTGTTTTTAGTCCAGGTAAGTGGATGATGACTGTTTTATGAATCATGTAAAAGAGTTCAGAAATTTCTGAAGCTCACTTCAGCATCAAATGTTTGTACATGTGATGAACCACAGGCATTTCAGCCAGAAACTGTCCTGTAATTTTATTTTAACATATATAAATTTATATATGTTTATATATATATATTTAACATATATAAATTTAACATATATAAAATACAATCTAAAAATCCAGTTGATGTTAACTGAACTTCAGAGACCCAGTGCTTTACTCCATTTGTTATGGTGAATTAAAAGGACCTAGTAAACACATGACAAAATTCAGTGGATATGAATAGCCTGTGAGTAGTCTATGAGTAAAGAGGTCAGGATCAAACATGAAGGTATCATCAGCTGCTATGCTCATGTTCCACTGCTGCCTATTTACCACTTCTACTTTTTTACTGAGAACATACTCACCAGATTTTGAACTCTCACTGCATTTCATCATGCAGCTTTTCTGACGGACAGCATGCAAACTCTTTTTTTTTTTTTTTTTTTTTCTGCAAAGCCTGTTCTTAGCAGAACATTTGCTTAAGTGCTCACTTAAGGAAGAGCTTGAATTAAGGAAATGGCAAGTTAGAAGTCTTTCACTGAAATTAAAGAATTGACTGCAGCTTGCTAAGAAGCAAACTCTGACCTGCATATGTCAGAAGATAGGGTTTACCGAAATCTCTCCCAGCAAACACCCAAAAAAACATTCCAAGAAATAGACTCATGGGGCTTCTTCAACTAAGCACGGGATCCTTTGAGGACACACAGTCTTGCAGGTTTTGTCCTGAAATTTCTTGCGTTTAGATTCACTTTGCAGAAAGCTTTTATGCATATAACCATTCCTACAATCAAACCCAAGAATGTTACATAGCTGTATTTCTAAGCATACATGAGCATGAAGAAAAATGTTTATAGTTCTATATGGCATGCTACACAACAGAAGTTAAGTCAAATACCTCTTGATGACAACAGAAAGATTTTCACACAATGGACACGGAGGGGCCTTCAGCTTGTCAGTATTACAGATTTTCCATTTCTATAAAAGTGGAATCACAATTATACATTCTGTTTTGTATTTGGTTCAAGCAGAATTGTTTCCACATAAACTACATGTTTACTCATACAAATATATATTGCCAAATTGAAAAGGCCTTTCCAGTTGAAATACTGTTACTCCGACTTTTCCCGTCCCTTAGAAATAAGGGAAGGAAATAATGAACTGTTTTAAAACTTCTAATTTTAGATTATTTTTTTTTTCCTTGAGAAAACTGGAAAGCACTTTACTAGGAGTTATGGTGGCATTGTAAATCAGACAGCAAAGGATCATACATGAATTGTGGTTTTCAGAATAATTTCCAGAAAATGACATGCTATGTTACTTGAAAATAACATGTTCACTGCTTCACTGTCTTGCAGCTTTTGTATCCATTTCCACCTTTGCACAGGGAAAGCTAATGGTATTAGTAGCAACTTATAGCCTTTATACACAAAAGAAATAGCAAACCACAAAATTTTGGCCAGTTGATTTTCATTTTAGTAAAACTTAATGTATTATATTTTTATTTTTACACTGAACAAAGGAATCTAAAGTGAATTAAAAGAAAAGTAGTTCTGCAGCTATTTCTACTTGGTGATCAAAAGACATCTTTTGAGTTTAAGAGCTTTTTTTGTACCCAGCAAAGCTCAAAGCTGATTGTTTCCTAAAGAGGACTTAATTCACTAATGTTCTAGATTGTATAATACTAATATAATACCAAAACCAGAAATTTCATTTTTACCTCAGCTGGTGACTTTATTTTAGTATGAGAGTGTAGCAGCAGAGTGTATTCCAAGTTTCAGCTTATTATACACATATATATATAATTGAAAAGCAGTGTGCATTGAGACCAAAAGTAGGAGACACTTATTAGAACGAAGGTGGACAAAAAGCAATAGCATACAGCACCATTTCTTTCAAAACAAGCCTTACTTTTATATTGATATCATAAGCTACATTTACATGTCAAAGGTGTTTGCAGTACTAACATCCTTTGGCCTTTTGATCTTTGTAGCCACAGTACATTGTAGCCATAACAGATAATTTAGCTTCAACAGACCACAGCCTTATAGAAATTTAGTCTTATGCCAAGGATATAACACAATTTAAACTTGGTCTTCTTGTATCTTCTGTTTGCATGGAAGCTCCATCACAGGCTGCTTCTCCTAGTAACTGTCCTAGGTCCTTTTTTAGAGTCTTTTGTGATATTAGGTAAGTGCTAAAGAGAGCAGGTGTATTTCATGGGAGAAAACAGAAAGGTGGCATGGTAACAAACTGGAAAGATCAAAGCAGTTTTCAATGCAGAGCATTCAACAACAGAAGCATTCTAATACAAATGTGGAAGACTTGCAAACAATTTATTAATAAAGAATTCAACTAAAGAGGCAAAGTAGATGCAGAAAGTATCTGACATCTTGTGTCCTTCTTTTAGTAAACTCAAGAAGAAAAGCACATCAGTAGCACAACTGAATCCATCACTTAAGAAAACAGATAAAAAGAAAGCATTAAGTGTAGTAAAAAATAAAATCCAAAGCATAACCTTAGCAGAATGCTGTTATTTCAGGTCTAGAGATTGGCAGACAGTTATGATGAGATGCACTCTGATATTTATTTGGTCAGAGATACACAGTGCAACATTAAAGGCATTGTGATTCCCCAACCTTTAGGCCAAAGAGGATTTTTGATGAACGACCTAATAAGCAAAAAAGCAAAGGATCTGAGAATCAATGTGGATGCTGAAATGTAAGGATTCTGTATAAAGTGCCCAGGCTGAAGGGAGGAGGATTTTTTCATTATTTGTGTGTTCAGTCTCATGGCAACAGGCATGACATAAAAAGCAGAGAAAACTATTAGAATGATTCAGCAGACTCTACTTTTGTCTAGACTTTGTGATGAGTCTCAGAACCATGACCCCAAAGTCAGAGGGTGTAGAACTGAGCTAATTACTCATTGATCTAAGCCTTTTAAGGGTATTATGTTGTCTGACTATCTGTAGAGACCAAGATATTTCATCAAGTATTTTTTTAACAATCTTGAAATTTCTGATTGCTACAGAAAGACTCGTAATGACAAAGAATTTATTGAAACCCTATTCTGAAATACAAAACTTCATCATTTAGAAGATCCTTATATTTTTTTCTGCTTATAATCTATCCAAGTCAGTATGTGTAAATAATGATTTCCTATTTTTATCAAAACATTCTGTAGTACCACCTAAAAATTTCAGTAGTAATGATTTTATGTTTTCTTTAAGGGAGTTTGTAATACCAGAAGAGGCTTAGGAAATGCGTAGACAAATGGAAGAACCTGTTATTTCACATACAGTTGGAAATTGTACTTGAAAATGCACAAACTGTTGGGAAGTATTGGAAGAGTCATCAAATCAAAAGCTTGTCAAATCTGGTATCTGGTCTGTGATGAAGGATAATAATAGACCTGTAGGTGAAAGTATGAGGAAAAGATTAGTGAAAAGAGGAATGTTTTTGCTAGGATGGTCTCCAGGACTCTCCCAGATATTTACAGACCACGAACTTTATGAGCAAGGTGGTGTATCTTTGTGGATAATAGCCTTCAGCAGATTATCTTCACATTAATATCTCTGTGAGTTTAGAGTTGCTTTCAGAAGCCTTTGGTGCTTATTGACATTCAAAGTAACTTGTGCCAGACAGCTCCATTGTATTAAACATTGTATTGTTTAATTTGAGGCTCCCTAACTTTTATATTTGAAAAGGCAGTGACAAATCTTTCCCCATTCATACTCTCCATGTCATTTATGATTTTGTAGATCTCTTGTTGCATCACTTTGTCCATTTCCTCCCCACATTAATTTAGCAGACTGAAGAATGTCTTTCTCTTTAGTGGTTCCTTTGCTTGGGGAATGGTTCCTTTACTGTCTGGAAGTAAATCCTGTCACTTTTTTCTGTGTCTTTTCTTTCTAAAACTAATACACCCTTTCCTTAATAGGATAAGTCAGATATCTACGTATTATTCAAGAGGAGGGCAGATAGATTTGCATAGTGCAACATGATGTCTTCTCTTTTTAGCACAACTCTCTGCTCTTCTCCTAGTCATTCCTAAAGTGTTTGATTTTGCTTTGTTACTGATCACGGAGTTGATGCTATAGCACAGTTACTTACTACAAGTCAAGATCTCTTTCTTGAGTTCTAATTGCTCAGAGTCATCAATGTGTATGGAAGATGTGGATTATTTTTTCCCTAGGGAACTACTTTAGATAGATATACTTTGAATTGTACTACATGGACATTCAGTGCTATTAGCAGACTTTATCACCTCACTGTCTCCCCTTTTCCTAGGGTGTTTATGAACAGCACAGGCACAAGCACAGATCCCCATTCTCCATTAGTAACTAACCTCCACTGGGAAAATAAAACATTACCTCCTGCTTTCTCTCCTTTTGAAGAGGCAGGTTTCCTTGCAATGGCCTTATATTTTATCTCACAGTAGTATATTTTCTTGGAGACCACCTGTTGAGGAACCTTGTCAAATATATTTTGGAAATCTCAGTAAACCATGTCTTTTTTGTCTGTCTTGACTCCCACAAAGAAACTAATGAGTTTGTCAAGTATGATATCCCTTTACAGAGGGGGAAGACTGTTTCCTTTAGTTTCACTTTTATTCACTAATCCTATCTTTTCTTACACTTTTTTAACTAGTAGTGTAGCTACAGACATAAGACCTAAATTGTTCATAGATCTCAGGATTTCTCATGAACATCATTGGTAAAACTGGAATCATCTTTGTTATCCTCCAGTCCCATTATACCAATACATTTGTAAACAGTTGTGTTTTTTTTCCCCTAATCCTAAGTTAATATCAGTGGCAACTTGATACTGTTCATTTTTTGCTAAGTTCTGCTTGCTGTTCAATTTGAAACACCACCCCTGTAGAGAAAGATTCAAATGAGAGTCTCTGTAAGCTTCTGTTTGTGAATTGTGAACACTAATGAAAAAGCTAAATATTTTTTTCAGTTGCTTACCTTACCTGCCTGCTCATTTTGTTACTTGCTCAGTTTTTGTCCTTACACTCTTCCTTGTGGACTTCCAGCTCCCTGGAAAAAAGGATTGATTACTAGTTTTTATGCCTTGGCAAATACACTTACTCTGTTTATATATCACTATCCCTTTCAATTACTTAGATTATAAACTTTGAGAGAGAGAAAGGCCAGCTTCTTCTCTTCTATTTATACATCACTAAGCCCATGGAGTTCCAGGGACTGAGGTTCTCCCAGCTATAAAATATTTTTTTTTCAATTGTATATGACCTTAAGAGTAGAAGGTATAATTAGCATTCCGTAGACACATTATGACTGAATGTGGGAAAGAGTAATGAAACTGCTCCTGATTTGCAGATTGGACTGGAGTGTCCCATATTAAACTGTTATGCAAGGGAATAGGAGCCATGGGATAATTACTAAAGACATATCTGAAACAACGAATGATACATCTTTACTAATAATAATCTTTGAGATGTAAGGACCCTGTATTTGAGTGGAGATAGAGAGAGAAATTTTTCATGCCTCTCAGTAGTACTGAAATTATGGTTTTACATGTGCTTCTGTGCTTTATGGAAAAATCTTGAACACTTAAAAATGATTTTAATGTGTTTAAAATGATGTTAACCACAACACTTTAAAGCAGATATTTTCTAATCAATAAGAAACCAAATATTTTTTTTAATTCTTTTACTCAAAGAAGTTTCTTCATTTTAATTATCCTATGAAAGATAAACTATGACACTCTAATGCCTCTGTTATCTTTCACTGACACCAGGTAGAATGCTGTTTGCAATGAAGACGCCTAAAGATTTATTTTTATATGGAAGTTTCTACTTGTGAACTAAATATCTAAACTTCCATTCTAGTAAGTCAACAAGTAGTCAAAACACTCAATGGCACCCAAGGAGCAAGTCAGCTGCCTGCCAATAGGCAAGATTTAAAGAAGAGAAGCTTAAATATCTAGCTTGTATAAAGACACCTACTGTTGATACCTAAATTTAGGAGACTTCATCTGGAGCTGAATCCCACCTTCTTAGCTGTCAAAATCTAGTTTCTTTGGCTAATATCATTGTTGGGCCACTTATGTAGTTTTTGAAAGGTTGTGAATATATGCAAGGTCCCTGTTGGCTGGAGAAAGGCCATTACTGCACCCATCTCCAAAATAGGCAGGAGGGACAATCTGCGGAGCTACAGGTTGTTCAGCCCCAGTTTGGTCTTTGGGAAAATCAAGAAGCTATTCCTCTTCACGACTTTCATTGTACACATAAAGGTGAAGAAGGGGAATGGTAACACTCCACCTGAATTTAATCAGGAGGTTGGACTAAAGACCTACTGAAGTTCACTCCAGTCTGAACTACTACATAAACATGATTCTGTGACTAAAATATTTTATTTGAAAATAGTGTGCTTATTCAGAGATCATTGCAATGCAAATGAAATACATTTCAGAGATTGCACCTACTGGAGCAGGATCACTGGAATATAATATATGATAGGCTTACTCTCTAATGCATTCTATAAATTATAAAGTATAATCATAATAATAGATGAAAAACAGCTAGAAAAAGAAGAAAACCCAAGATATATTAAGGAAACCGGAAGAAAATGTGAAGTATTTTTTGTTAGTATTTTATTTGATTGCATATCCTATAAAAAATGATAGCTATGTGCTAGCTTTCACTGGGATAGAGATAATTTTCTTCATAGTAGTTAATATGGGTCTATGTTTTGGAACTGTGTTGAAAACAGTGTTGATAATTCAGGGATGTTTTCATTATTGCTATTGCAGCGCTTACACAGAGTCAAGACCTTTTCAGCTTCTCACCCCTCCTACCAGTGAGAGGGCTTGGGGGGCACAGGGAGCTGGGAGGGGACACTGCTGGGACAGCTGACCCACACTGACCAAAGGGATATCCCATACGGTCAGCATGTAAAGCTGGGGGAAGAAGGAAGGTGGGGACATTTGGCATTATGGTGTCTGTCTTCCCGAGTAACCGTTACGTGTGACGGAGCCCGGCTGCCCTGGGGATGGCCGAACCCCTGCCTGCCCCGGGAAGTGGGGAACGAATTCCTTGCTTTGCTTTGCTTGGGTGCAAGGCTTTTGCTTTGCCTACCAAACTTCACCTAAACCCACAACTTTCCTCACTTTTTTACCTTTCTAATTCTCTTCTCCATCCCACCAGAGGGGGAGCGAGCAAGCTGCTGTGTGGGATTTAGCTGTCAGTTGTGGTTAAACCATGACAAGTGATTACAGTACAGACAAATATTCAGAAAAGATCTGAATGACAAAGCAATGATTGATTTAGAAATGAAAAGATTGTCTCCACTCCAATTCACATCCAAATAATGAGTTACATAGTCAATGGAAGTACCTAGAGATATTTATTTATATATATAACATAATGGACTTAAATCTTTAATGTAATACCAAAAAGATAAAAAAAAAAGTGACCATTTTGGGATAAGCACAACAAATCTTTGTAAATATAATTGGAAAATTGCAGTCTTAATTAAGCAAGTATAAGAACTTTGATCATGTTTGCAGCTAATATAGCAGACTCTTACAACCAGGTAACACAGATTACATATCTAATCTTTAAATTAATCCAATTTAATTTTGTCTAATTAGTTATTTATTTCCCAGACATGTCATGAAGCTGTAATTGCAGATGACCTAGCAGTTGGACACAAACTGGACACAAATTAATTTCAGCTGCAAAAGAATTTGGTGTTGTGAATTTTTTTCAGAAAACTATCATTTGATGTTTACTCACTTGGGCACTAATAATGGTAATTTCTTTTCAGAAGAGGTGGTCAGAGTACTAAAGTAGACACCAGTTCAACTCCACAGTAAAATTTAATTATCCTTATAAATTACATTCCATTGAAAAAGGATGAGTTATGGCAATATCTCAGCAACATGATTAAATTAAATGTTTGTAAAACATAGGATTTTCTGATCCTCTCTACTTACAGTATGACAGACAATGTAAGTGGTTTTCTCCTAACTAAATACATATAGAACAAGCAGACAACACACATTTTAGCTAGTCACCATAAACATTCAGGAGGAGTTAAAAATTCTTAGTAAATTATCTTTCTGATTGGTGAAACACATAAATCACAGGTTGGAAAAATTACTTGAAGAACTCCTGCGGTCCCTTCTCTCATCCTATGACAAAGGACAGCACATCTAGATTGTCCTAGTCAGGTGTCTGTCTAATGTGTGTTCATTTTAATTATAAGAATTTTACAGCTTTCATCCCTTAGTGCTCAACTGTACTCTTAGAATGAAAATCCCTCAAAAAAAGTCTTTTCTGATAAAAATTCAGATTACTATTTCTCATTCTGTCTTCAAAAGACATGTAGAACAAGAAACCTTTGTAAGTTCATAAATGGAAAATTTAAGTCCATAAATGGTTAATTCTCAGCATGCCCTTCCTCAGCTCAGTAAATGTTACCCACCACCAACATCAGCTTTTTCTTTATTATTTTGCTAAAACTAATAGTTTTATTTGCTGTTCTCTCTTGGTCTCTAGTTTTGTAACATGTGCTTAAAACTTGACACTGCTTCCTGAAGTCTGCTGCCAGACCAAACAGAACTAAGAAATCATCTCTGATGTTTCTCAGTGCTGCTCATTGATCCCTTTCAAGACAGGAGACCACCACAGCCTCTCCCATTCCCACATTCATTGATTTATTCCAAGATTCCACTTACAATGAAAATGAATTATTAATAAAATATTGAATGGTATAGGACTTAGGACACTTGATTCCTCCTTCAAAATTTGTAAATAAGTACTACATCTTTTGGAATATATTTTTGTCAGCTGGTCTATGGCCACCATGTTGCAATATTGTCATGTCTACCACAAATTCCTATCAGTCATACGAATCAGTGTAAAAATACTTATCAACAAGTTTTTAAAAGATTCTAAATTCCTGATTTTCTGCATCAGTTACCACCTCATAGAAGGTGATAAGGTCTTACAATATGCATTGATACAAATGCCTGGCAATATGTTTATTCTATTATCACCCTGTTACTTGCTAGGTGCTCACAGATTATTCAGCACTTGCCCTGGTATATTTATGGGCTTCAGAAGTAATATGTATCCTGTTCTGTTCACAAAGGTTTCCTTAGCAATGAGCCATACACTCGTCCATCTTCTCTGGTCCTGTGGGAGGTCTTAAAGATAATTGCTAATGGGTTAGAAATTGATTGACATATTTCTTAAGTACATTAGTGCAGTGTCTTGCAACTTGTGGCCTGTGGACTATTGGAGGTCTGTAAGATATCAGATAATAGTTAATGCTTTATTTATTTGTTAGGCAGAATAGACTGCAAAACAGAAAAGCATGGGAAAGGAGAAAAACAACTAGTCCAGCAACATTTCTATTAACAGATTCCAAAAAAGAGTATGTAAAGAAAATGGGGGAGAAGTAAGATATAAACAGCCAAATTTTATGGCTGTTATTAACTGTTATTTGACTGCAGATGCAAACCATAGTGAAGATGTACTATGAGTGTTTTGGTTTTGGGTTTTCTTGGGTTGGTTGGTGGTGTTTTTTTTTTTTTTTTTTCAGAAATGTGGGGGGGGGGGTGCAGAGGGAGAAATGTCTTCCAACTATGCTTAGTGGTATTTTTAACAATGACTTACAGGATAAAAAAATAGTTGAGAGTGTACTGGTATCAAAAAGGAAAGGAAACAGCCAAAAAAGAACTGGACACTGATCTGCAACGTTATGGATTGCTCAGAAGAATCCAGCAAGTGGTGTTTTTCAGTATGGACATTTATAAAGATATACATCAGGCATTTCTGTTATCCTTAAAGCCTTTTATCCTTAGTTCTCAATAGTTTTGCACTACTGATTAGAGACTTCAATCAGGTTACAGTGGTGTAAAGTCTTACTATCAAGTCATATAATTATTTAACTGTTAAAAGGCATTCTGCTATGCATAACTGCATGAAATTCAGTAAACTGTGCTATCAAACCATGTGTTAAAAATGGACTGTTCTGATTTAAAAGTCTAAATCTTTAAAACCAAGAACGCAATAAGAATTGCTTTTTAGTATAAAGTATCTCATTGGCTCAGGAAAAAAAGGCAGTTTGGGAAAAAATAGGGTAGACATTTTCAGTGCTGCTGCACCTATATAGCATTTCAAACACAGTGCACAAAATGCATAAAAAAACCACTAATATAAGCCTCCCAAGACCCCAATGAATGAATACAAAGGAATACTTCTGTGTTGGAGGTCTTGTGACTAGAAACCTTTATCTTTTTTTTCTCTTATTTCAGCTATGTTGATTCAAACCCAAAGAACTCCATGAAGACAGAGCCATAGGAGAGATCTTTTGTGTTGTAGGAAAAGATTACTAGTGGATAACTCATCAGTGTTTGCTCAGCACAGTGTATCATTTTATCTGATTAAACATAAGAAATTTAAACAAAGGAGATCTGAAATGAAGCAGTAGTTGGCGATGGTCCACTTCCAGACCTCTAAGATTGTAGGGCAAAGAATTCACCACATAAAAGAACATTAGAAACCTGTCTTTCATTTATTTACCTGCCAGCTCTCTTCATGGTGAACTGTGGGATTAGATCATTTTCCTTTCAGAGATGCATATATACCTTCAGGTAGTTAGGGCGACAGGGGAAAAGATGCAAGAAAAGAAAATGAGCAAAGTGCCAGTGCTCTCCTCTCTGTCTCCTTGGCCAGAATTCAAATTTAAGCAGAAGAATAAAAAAGAAATGCACAGTACCACTACTACTCAGCTAAGAGAAGACAGAGGCAAACCAGCTCTCCTTGGCAGAAGGCAAAGGAAATAAGAACCCTTTATCCCACATTGCTGGGAAATGTGGAAACACAAGAGAGCTGTAAAGTTGATATCATGTGGTCAACCTAGAAAAGCAATTACAATTTCCTTTCCTTTGTTCTCATTATTAATATATTTGCATTAAAGAGTAATCAAGGCTTCTTAAGAGTTTATGCTTAATCCCTTTATGCTTTCTCCAAAAACATCTTTAAGATTTCTATTTCTCTTAGATTTCTGCTAATATAAAAATATGTGAATAGCTAATTTAGGTGTCAGTGGAATAACTTCATCACTTTTGCTCTTCTGCCCCTTTTGTCAGCTATTTAAAGCTCTAGGAAAAAAATACCTTTCTAAATAGTCTGTATTTTCTGTTGTATTTTTGAAGGAAAATGAAATACATAACATAAAAAACTTGGAATGTTGTACAGCATATCAACCATCTCAAAGTGATAAGTGATGCTGTATAAAAGACTGCAGGGATTGAATCCTGAGTTCAGACTGTAGATTTTGCTCTGAATAACGCCACAAAAATCACTTCCAGTCCATTTTTTAAGCACTCTAACAGTTACAAAAAGAATAGTCTTGATATACCTATAACCAAAATAGCAAAATAACCTTGATTAGCTGATGCCTACATTTTCCATGGTGTGTTTTTACTTGAATAGCAATTTTCCAAATAAAGACATCAACAACTTGGTTTAAGAACATATTCAGAACATGACTGGAGGCTGTGTTTTTTGATGATCCATATTCCATACAGAATAGTTCCCAAGTCACTTGAAGATACTGTTTGAATACACCTAACACATATAATTTTGCTTTAGTAAGCAGTTAAGCAATTATGGTAACTTAAACCAACTTAGTAGTGCTAATTGACTTTCACATAGTGGCTTGGATATTAGATTACCCACTAATGAAGATTAAAATGCAGTGCGAGGTTTCTCTTTAGCCTGAGGATGTTCAGACTCAGAACTTAACTTCCCAAAAGGGTGAACTGGGTGCTGTGTCATAGGTTTAGTTAGGGAAGAAAACCTATTCCATCTGTACCACTTCCCACTGTGAAGGAAAGAATACAAGTTTCATGGAAGAAAAGAGGGAAAAATGGAGTGTGAACTTGACCTAGTTTGGTCATTCACCAAGAAATAGGTTCTCCCAGTTTTTAGTATTTGATTCTGGAAGAATGCATGTATTTTGTATTTGATATCTCTCTTGATCACTTTGATAACAGGATCATTCTAAGAGATAGCCTAAGGAGTACTCAGGCTTTCTGGACAGTGAAGATGTGGTTTTTAATCACAGCTGAGGGAACACTGCATGCCTGCTCTATCTCCTCAATGAAGAGAAACAAATTGCTCTGCTTCGGGCTGATATTTGTTGCACTGCCTTAAATTTAGGAACCAAAAAAGAATATTGTCCTTACGTGATTTGTGTTCAGAAGGAGCACATTTATCACAAGTTGTACTCATGATATTGTATTGAAATCAAACATGACAAGACATTGTGGAAAGACGGTTGGTTAGATTGCTGTAGGCTTTGATCATATCAGGTGTGCTAAGCAGGAACCCACAGTGTACCCATGCAGAGCATGTCCATTTTCTTGGAGTACTTCGGAAGGCTGAGGTAACTGTGCTCTTTCCCAGAAATCAAGAAATCCTAAAATATTTCTTTTTAATACCACATTTTTTCCTGGACTGCCAACCTCAGGTGCCTTGTAACATGAGAAAACAAGGACTTGACATAAGGGTAATAATATTTCAACTCACTTATCTACCCTTTCCCTTTGAATACTGCTACTTATTTCCTTCAAAGCACGCAGATCTGATTGTCACATTTCTGAGACAGACTTGTATTTTTTGTGTCTTTGCACAGCATCTTGCTTAGTAGGGAGACAGTCAGTGTTTTGGGCTTTTCAGCACTAGCACATTAGATAATTCCATAAAGTTGTATGTCTGTCTGTGTTTCTTTTCCATCTGACAACAACAGTAAAAATGCAATTTTGCTGGACCCTGTAGAAAACCAGAAGCAGCTGTCATAAAATACATCTTCATTCTCCAGTATAATATGAAAAAATATAAACTTTACCAGAAAAGTATTCATAAATACCTTGACCAAATTTGCAAAGTTGAGTTTATCATAACATTTCCTTCCAGTAAATCCTCTGAAGGATGGCATAGAAGACAGGAATAAACAGGACAATAAAGTCATTGTCCATAACCTTCTGTTGGCTTTCCCAAGCATTAATTCCATAACATTGTTTTGATATGAGAGAAACCAAACAAAATTACCTTAATTTTCTGTGTTGATTTGCAAGATTTAGAGTTATAAAGCAGCTATATGGCTGTCTCTTCAATGTGTAAGTTTGTCCCTTAGGTCTTGGAAAGTCTAATGTTACTAAAAGATGATGAAGCAAAATCATCATGTGCAAAATGGTATTCTACTAATTAGCATGTACCTATATTTAAAAAAACCCAAACACACAAAACAAGAACAACAGACACTTAAGAATGTGAACAGACTGTTTCATTAACTGAAATTTTCATGTCTAACCTTCTCTGAGATCTAGAATATTACATGCTAAAATTGGTTTTCTTAGTGATTATCTCCTGTTGAGGGCAGTCTCTACATATGTAAGGTGATTAAAACTTTTGTTGCAGCAAATTAAAACTTATTCATCTTACTTGTCTATCTGGTACCATTGAATGAGCATTTCTTCACTTTAGTAGAAGGCAAGTAAGATGGTTTAACACGTGCAAGTTGTATATTAAATTGCCCACACCTATACAACATTTAATTCAACAAGAAGAAAAATTGCAAGGTATTTTTTCCCCATGTAATTTACTGCTCATATTTCTGATCATTCCTTATTCAAGATACAGAGAAAAGAGAAATAATCCAGGAAAAGAAATTAGATATCAGCAGAACAGAAAGACTTTTATGCAATAATATTTATGAATGTGCACTACTTAGTTTTTGGAAACAAGTAATATTAGGCAAGGTGTTACCTGTACATAATAGATAATGATATAACTAAGGTTATATAACTGCTCCTGTGTAGCTTATCATATGACAGTTAGACAAAAGATATTCAAAGGCAACTGACAAAAATTATGAATCTCTAATCTGTGGAACTCATTGTTATGTCATTCTACTGTTCTAAATAAATTAGTAATTACACAGAAGATTCTGTATATGTGAGAGTATAAGGTGTATTAAGTGTTCAAAATCATTATGTTTCTACATATACAGACTTTGCCTGAGATTAGAATGAAACATCTTTTATTTTGAAATTATTTTATAGAAGAAATTCTTATATGCAAACCACAGGGAAATGTCTGCCTTTCTCTGAGGTTTTCAACACCTGACTACTGTTGCAAATTAAACTGGCTGAATCCTTAAAACTCAGTGCTGAAAAAGGATGTGGCAAAAATCAAACTTAAGTGTGCAAGACAAGCACATGTCCATAGGTAATCTTTAGATCTCTGCATTAGAATCAGTAGAGATAAAAAAATCAGCAGCATTAAAACAACTTTTAGGTAAACAAAGTTCCTGGTAGGTCTTGTGCTTTTCCACATAATAGTCAAAACTGCTACCTGCCCCAGAAGTCATACACATCAACTTAAGAACTTTCAGATTATGAATATGCTTTTGTGATGTGATACCTTGCTCTGAGCAGTGAGATTTTACAGAGAAAATTACACACTGACATCTAGTCAGGCTTTTGGAAGCAGAATTAAAGTGTTCCATTAACTTCAGAAAAAATATCAGTGAGAAACTTGTGGAACAGTTACAGTGAAACCTGAAAACACAGCAAATGCACAAAGGACAAGACAAATTTGAAACGGATTTTTTCAATAAATTAAAAAAAATCAAGCAAATTGTCAACAGTTTGAGATATATATAGACTGTTTTCTATCTTTATACATTTGTAACTTTAACCTGTAGTCTTGCAAGAATGCACCATCCCTTCATCATGACAGTAGGAAAGCTGAGAAGAAAAGTAATACAAGTCAAGATTGACTATTTGTAAGAAAATACAATTGCCAGTTGAAATCAAATGAATATGATGACATTATTGCTATATTACAATAGCAAAGAGTTAGTACTAGATAAACATGCTAGGAAAAAAGGGTAAGACAGCCCACAATAAAATAAAAATAAGACTTTTTTTATTTCTTATGTTTGTTTAGTCATGATGTGGAGTACATGCAGGAAAGATGTCATTATTACACACTGCAGACCCTTGAAGATGCATATGTGTTTCATCATATATTGCAGCACAAACATACTAGTAGGCTGCAACAAGGTTTTTATCATCCCATAATAGGTTAACTTGAGTAAGTAGTTCCTACACCTTGCCCTGGCCACAGCCACCAATCCCCCCACAAGGTTTCAAAAGCTCATCTACCATTCATGCAGTTTCTTCATACTCTTCAGGCCAGTCTACCCTGCTTCTTGCCTCTCCTACCTCCAGGGCACTCTCCCTCCTCCCTCTGCTTCTTCCAGGTCTCTCTTCATTAGCTACCCTTCTTCCATCCCCCCTTAGAGCTATTTAACTACTTAGCAGGAACCAGCCACAGCTGCACCTTATCCTCATCAGCCAACGCACAGCCCCTGAAGCCAGCCCACAGCTGTATATTATCAATGATAATTAACCTCCTTCATTCCTCTACAATCATAGATCCCAGACACCAGCTGGGTCTGTTGTGGTGGGTATATGGTGACAAGAGGGACATAGCTAGAGAGAGTAATTAGAGAAGATCAATAAGTCGTACTTGGCCAGCTGCTTATTTTGCAATTTAGCTGGATCTTACTGGACATTTGGATAGTCCTTACTCTTCTCATTCTTGTATCACCCATCACATAAGGTTTGGCCTCATCATACTCAGAAGTACCTATAAGCATCTGGGAATGGAATGAAGCAGGCACCAAAACCAGCTGTAAATACTGTTACTTCAGGGACTCTGACAACAATTTTCCTCTTCAGGCCCTAAAGGCAGAATGCTCCTGACCTATAGTGAATTTATGAGAAAAAAAATGCAGTAAACAAGTGTAATCGAGCATCATGTACAGCTATGTGGCAGCCACTCTCTCTCTCCTCTCTCTCCAGCTGGGTTGCTCCTTTTTGCTGTGCTGGTTTTGCTGTTGTCAGCTGTAGCTTCCAAATGCCTGATCCTCAGGTGAGCTGCTCCTCTTCAGATGCAAAATTCATTTTTGCTTGTCGGTGTAAGATGTTTTAAGCCATTTCTGGCCTTATGCTACTCCATATAAAGAAGACAGGCTGTTTATCAAGAAGAAAATAATAAAACTGGTCTTTAAACAAGACATGACCATACCAGAACCTTACTATTAATTTGCATGTGTCAATAGGGGGATTAACATACCTATATTGAAGACATAGTCGGGCACAGCACATGAAAGTGTGTGTGGTATAACAGTAATAGGCTGAAATGCAGAGAAAAATGTATTTTAAGTTTTTTCAGTTGTGAAGGATTATTGAAAATCAGTGCTGGCACTCATGAGAAAAGAAAAAAAATGCCAAAAAACCATCAGACTTGGGTATGGATTTTTTTTCTTGCTTTTAGCTAGATAAATCTGGAAACAGGGATTTTACAAAAAGAGAGGCATGAGGTGAGAGTCAACTCTACTTTTCCCCTTGAAAATCCTCTGGTGAAATCCTCTTATATGCTCACTAGGAGATAAATAGATTACCATAGCTAGAGATGTACTGGGACATTTGACTTCTATAGAGAAGCTTTGGCAAAATCTCACTTGCGGAAGCACTTCTACAGAACACTGTGAAGAATCTTTGTCTCCCCTCTGAGAGTCAAAAAGGATCTCTTTCCTGGTCTTAGCAAAAAATTGCCAAAGCTGGGAGCAAATAAATTTGTGTGTGTCTGGCATTTCAGCTAACCAAAAGTATTCATGATTGTATGGGCCTAGAATATAGGTAGGTACTAAAGCAGAAATATTTCAGGGAGAAGACTGAAATACACTCAAAGTCACACAGTGGTCTAAAATCAAGAGATGGATTTCATGACCCTTGCATTTTATTGACAAGAAGTTCAAATCATCTGTATCCTTGCTTCTTGCATAATGTCATCCTGCAACCGTCAATATTTATGTGAAGATAAAATTTTATTCTTTAAAATACTAAACATATCACTGCATTTTTGCTTTGAAATTTGCCTTTCTTAGCTTGAATAAAAGGCAGAATAACTTCAAAAGCAGAGTATTTTTTCCAGAAAAATGAATGTATTTCAGCTTGATACAAAATGACCCTGTTTTGTCATCCTTTTTAAAACTACCGTTTCAAAACAAAATCCTCTAGTCTGACTTTTATCTTAGATTATTCTTCACATTCACAAGCCACACCTCATTCAGCACTGATTTTCCCATTAGCCACATGGATGGTTCTACATAAACAGAGGACCATACTAACTTTATCTGAAAATTTACTACGGAAAGGAGAAGCCTTTATGAAAGTGAACTGATAACGGCTTACCTATCCAGTCACTGGCTTTTGGAGAATTAATGTAAATACACAAGCATTTTACTGCCAGTTATTCTGGTTGCAAATACAGTTCAGAAGGGTTGATGCAACAACTGTTTAAATAAATGCAGTTTGGGATTACAGTGGCAGCTGAGACATATAGAATGTACCTCCCTGCAGCTTCTCCAGTCTATTGCCAGAGCTGTCAGAACTGCTGAAAGGACCTCACTCTGAAAATTGAACCAGACCTAACCCAAAAATCTTCACCTTGCATGGGGTGAAGAGACCTCTCTTGACTATGTCACCCAGAATAAATGACTGTCATGATACAGATTTTCCTCAACATTCACGGGGTGCACAAAGTCCACATTTTGAAACTTTACATCTTCATCTATCTGACACAGTTAAAAGGAAGATTGTTCCTCCCTTACATTAGCAGCTGCTTTTTATTTTATTTAGTCCCAATGGAGTCCTCCTACAGTAAGATACCATTCATCAAACATGATAGTGTCTAGCCAAAAGTGAATATCTGACTATTTCCCTCCCCTTGAGAAAGCTTTCACAGGTCAGTGTTGAAGCATATATGTCAATGAATAAAGTAATTTCATCTTCAGTATCATCAGTCTGGTATCTTTCATGGATAATAAATCCACTCAGAACTAAAAAGTGATATTCTTGGTCACATCATAAGGATCTCAAGTCTGTTTCCTAAAATTGTCATACTTCAGCAAGATGCTTGTAATATTTTTATTGTTGAGGAATATTCTTTCCTTTTCTTCTCTGACCTTGGCTAGAAGGCAAGAATTTTAACTAAGTTACTGTACAGAAAAAAACAAGTAATGTTACAAAATGAATAAGAAATAATGTACAATTACTTTTTTTTTTCTTAGTAATTGTAAGCACAGAGACAAAACAGAGGTATAGATGCACCTGCACGATTTACCTATTTGTTATTCTTCAACAACATATTATTCTTGATTTGTGTTCCCATATTTATTAATTAAATTCTCCAGAATTTGAAATAAAAATTTCCTTTGGACTTACAAAGATTATCTAACACAAGATCAGTTACAGTAGGACTTATGTATACACATTAAGGACAGATTTTTAAAGTCATTTTTGTACTTAATTCCCAATAATTTATGCCTGAATACAATCCACCCTCTCATGATATCTAGAACTCAAACATAAAATGGCTTGAATCAATTCAAGTCATAAGTTCCAAAAGCAAAAATAGGTATTAAAAAGTAACCAGAAGTACAATCCATGGAAACTAATAAAGCATTTTAAGATTTGAGGATTAATGAACTCTAATTTTCTAAAATTTCAGCTACAGATCACTGATTTTTAACCTAATTTAAAAGTGCCTCAAACTTTTGCTCTTTGAAGGCTCTTTGGCAGTTCAATCGAAGCAATCTATTTCACAGAATCATAGAATGGTTTGGGTTGGAAGGGAACTTAAAGATCATCTAGTTCCAACCCCCCTGCCATAGGCAGGGACATCTCCCACCAGACCAGGTTGCTCATAGCCCCATCCAGCCTGGCCTTGAGCACTGCCAGGGATGCGGCACCCACCGCTTCTCTGGGCAACCTGTTCCAGTGTCTCACCACCCTCACAGTAAAGAATTTTGTCCTAATATCTAATCAAAATCTACCCTCTTTCAGTTTGAAGTCATTATCCCTTGTCCTATCACTACATGCCCTTCTAAAAGGTCTCTCTCCAGCCTTCTTGTAGGCCCCCTTTTAGGCACTGGCAGCTGCTATAAGATTTCCCTGGAGCCTTCTCCTCTCCCGGCTGAGCAACTCCAACTCTCTCAGCCTGTCCTCATAGGAGAGGTGCTCCAGCCTCTGATCATCTTTGTGGCCCTCTTCTAGACTCACTCCAACAGGTCAATGTCCTTCTTATGTTGGGGACGCCAGAGCTGAATGCAGGGGTCTCACAAGAGCGGAGTAGAGGGGCAGAATCACCTCCTTCGACGTACTAGTCATTCTTCTTTTGGTGCAGCCCAGGATACGGTTGGCTTTTTGAGCTGCAGTGCACATTGCTGGGTCATATTGAGCTTCTCATCAACCAACACCCCTAAGTCCTTCTCCTCAGGGCTATTCTCATTCCATTCTCTGCCCAGCCTGTATTTGTGGTTGGGATTGTCCCGATCCAAGTGCAGGACCTTGCACTTGGCCTTGTTGAACTTCATGAGGGTCACACTGGCCCACCTCTCAAGTCTGTCAAGGTCCCTCTGGGTGGCATCCCTTCCCTCCAGTGTGTCAGCTGCACCACACAGCTTGGTGTTATCGGCAAACTTGCTGTGGATGTACTCAGTCCCATTGACTGGTGTTGCTGACAAAGATGTTGAACAATGCTGGTCCCAATACTGACTCCTGAGGAACGCCACCTGTCACAGGTCTCCACTTGGACATTGAGCCATTGACTGCAACTTTTTGATTGCAAACATCCATCCAATTCCTTATCTACCATCCATCCATCAAATCCATGTTTCTCTAATTTAGAGAAAAGGATGTCATGAGGGACAGTGTCAAATGCTTTGCACAAGTCCAGGTAGGTGATGTCAGTTGCTTTTCCCTTATCCACCAATGCTATAACTCCATTGTAGAAGGTCACCAAATTTTTCAGGCACCGTTTGCCCTTAGTGAAGCGACGTTGGTGGTCACCAGTCACCTTATTTTCCACGTGCCTTAGCATAGTTTGCAGGAGGATATGTTGCATGATCTTGCCTGGCACAGAGATGAGACTGACTGGCTTGTAGTTCCCCAGGTCCTCCTTATTTCCCTTTTTAAAAATGGGGGTTAAATTTCCCTTTTTCCAGTCAATGGAAATTTCACCGGGTTGCTGACTTCTCAAATGTGATTGGTAGTGGCTTAGCCACTTCATCTGCTAGTTCCCTCAGGACCTGCAGATGCATCTCACCAGGTCCCATGGACTTAAGCACCTTGTAAAGCTCAAAAAATCCACCCCACCTGAGAAGTTTCTCTCAAAAACCGAAGCATCCGCAGAGATCACCATGATGACCAAGCCAGTTGGCTGAGAATATGGTAATTTTGCAACAATAAACCGAAATGCAAGCAGGCAGAGGCCTCCCTGAGTTTTGGACCTGCCTGAGCCTTAGTAACTATATAGTGGTAGGGAGAGGTGTGCCCCCGATGCACGAAACCCCTTCCTCAAAAGTCAAATGTTCTGAAAACTAAAACTATGCACATGAGCTAATTTACATGAAAAGTGAAGAAGGCATGTTAGGGGTAGATAAAGACCATATCTAAAGGGGCTTCCCCAAAGCTTCAGGGGACTCTTCACACTAGGCACCTCCATCAGCTGGACCAATGCTGGATCCAGGATTGCTGAATTTTCTTTTTCTCTCTTCTTTCTTTTCTCTTCCTCTGTCTCCTTTCCTTTTCTTATCCACCTCACCCCCCCACCCCCCACCCCCCACCCCCCCGCCCCGGTGGCTTACCTTAATACGTTGTTGAAAATTGCAAATTATTATTATTGCCCGGAATAAAGACCTTGTGTTTCTGGACCTTGGGTGTCATTTCACCTAAATCCAACCAGGGGAATCAGCAAATCTGAGTCACTTCTCCCTTCTGCTATGGGAGAGTGGGACCTGACACACCTTCAGTTTCCTTAGATCATCTTGAGCCTGATCTTCTCCTACAGTGGGTGGTTCTTCATTCTCCAAGTCCCTGCCTTTGCCTTCTGCGACTTGGGCTGTATGGCTGGAGCATTTGCTGGTGAAGACCAAGGCAAAAAGTTGTTAAATACATTAGTCTTCTCCATATCCTGGTTAACCAGGTCTCTTGTTTCCTTCTGGAGAGGGCCCACATTTTCTCTTGTCTTCCTTTTATCACCGATGCACCTACAGAAGCTTTTCTTCTTGTCCTTGATATCCCTAGCCAGATTTAATTCTATCAGGGTTTTAGCTTTCCTAATCTGATTCCTAGCTGCTTGGACAGTTTCTCTGCATTTCTCCCAGTCCACCTGTCCTTGTTTCCACCCTCGGGAGGTTTCCTTTTTGTGTTTGAGTTTTGCCAGGAGCTCCTTGTTCATCCATGCAGGCCTCCTGGTGCTTTTGCCAGACTTCCTCTTTGTTGGGATGCACTGCTGCTGAGCTTGGAGGAGGTGATCATTGAATATTAACCAGCTTTTCTGGGCACATCCTCCCTCCAGGGCTTTACCAAGCAGATGCCTGAAGAGACCAAAGTCTGCTCTTCTGAAGTCCAGGGTAATGAGCTTGCTGTACACCCTCCTCACTGCCCTAAGAACCTTGAACTCCACTGTTTCATGGTCACTGCAGCCAAGGCTGCCCTTGAGATTCACGTTCCCTACAAGCCCCTCCTTGCTGGTGAGAACAAGGTACAGCATAACACTTCTCTTTATTGGCTCCTTTACCACTTGTAGAAGGAAGTTATTGTCAATGCATTCCAGGAACCTCTGGACTGCTCATGCCCTGCTGTTTTTTCCCTCCAACAAATATCAGGGTGGTTGAAGTCCCTCATGAGGACCAGGGCTTGTGAATGTGAGGCTGCTCCTATCTGTCTATAGACGGCCTCATCCACTCTGTTTTCCTGGTTGGGTGAGCTGTAGCAGACCCCCGCTGTACTGTCACCCCTCCCTGCCCTCCCTTTAATGCTGAGCCATAAGTTCTTGGCTTATCCATCCCCAGGTGGAGCTCCATGCACTGCAGCTGGTCATTGACATAGAGGGCGATCTCCCCTGCCTGTCCTTCCTAAAGAGTCTGTACACTTCCATCCCAACGCTCCAGCCACAGGAGTCACCCCACCATGTGTCCATGATGTCAATAAGATCATAACACTGCAGGCATGCATACATCTCTTAAATCTTGTTTATTCCCCGTGCTATGTGCATTTGCACAGAGACATTTGATTCAGCTTTCTACAGAAAAAATGTCCATACAAAAAAAAATCAGCCAAATGAAAACAAACCTTCTTATCAGCCTCAGATGAGACAATGGAATGAAAGAGCATGAAGATCACTAATGGATTATTTACCTTGCTGAAACTAAATTCCCTAAAGAGTTCATAGTCAGAGGGGATTAAAGAGGTAACATGGAAGACAAGACAAAAGGAAGCTAAAAGGAGGAAATTTTTCCCAAAATACAGCTTCAGAAAGAGCCCTCCCCACAGCAAGTTTAGCAACATAAATTTATGTTTGTAACCATAACATGGAGGAAATACTACATATGAATCTCCAATGAAGTATTATGAGATACCCTGATTTACTTAGCTCAGGCAGATGGTTTCCAGAATGTCTTCACCAGCACACTGTAGTTAAACCGCAGAGATGTTCTGCTTTTTGTTACTGACATTGCTATGACAAAGAAAGCTGACTGCCTTCTGGGAGCTAGAAGAATTTACACCTGGACTTGTTCTGAAAGGAATATAGCACTGTCTTGTAAGCAATACTGGTGACAAATCTTCCATGCATAGAACTTAAACTTATAACACAGAGTGGAAAGAGCAATGCCTCACTACCTCAGGTACTACGAAGTGTTAATGAAAACCTTGCAGAGCTCTTGTGCTTAAGGTCAGTTCCAAATTACTCAGTGGTTTCAAATCAGCCTCCTGGTATTACCAGTGATTAGATTTAGGAGTGCTGAACTCATGTGGGCAGAAAAAACCTTGTGTCTTCATCATTGATGTGTGCTTTATGCAGAACAGAGAGATCTTAGGGCCATTAACTTCAGCCAATTTATGTCCAGGTACTCTTTTTTACATGAGGGTAACATTCACTTCTAATCAAGATCAGGATCCCTTTTCTCTGGAATCAAACACAGGATGTAACATAGCACCGTGATTGTTGACCTTGAGTTACTGACACCAGATTACTACATAATAATCCTACTTTTCCTTTTTCTTTCAGTGGTTCCACTGTTACAACCATCTGAATCTTCACAGAAAAGACACAAATGCCACAAGATGCTGCTTCTTTCTTAATGTAAATATCTCACTAGATTTTGATGATGTCATGTCATGCAGATATCAGTTCTGCTGGCTACCCAGGAGACTGATCTTTACACAACTGTTACTGACAGGTTATAGATGAATGACCAGTTAATTATGTGTTTTGTTGTTCAATCAATCCATTCAGTAACACTGCCTTAGCAATTCTTTTGAAGAAGGGCATGCTGTAAGAAAGAGGAATAAGAAGATAATTTCAGATTTGGAGTCTACAGCAATTAACCTGAAGACTGGGGTTATTCAAACTCGGTAAGGAGCAGAGCACACACTTTTACTGTGATCTCATCTAATTGTCACCTTAATGCAAGTTGCAGGTTTGAAGTCCAGGGCAATTCTGCTTGGACCTGTGTGCAGGAAATAAGTACTGTCAATATAAAGTGGCTTAGGAATGGAATCTTAATTGTAGTCTTAATTTATGTTAAAAGTCAGTACAGTGAAAACTAAGAGAAATATTCTCCTCTTGCTAAACTTTACAAGTTCTCACTTTCTGAACACTTAAAAAATTCTGAAAGAAAACCTTCCAGAAAACAGACCAGATTACAAGCCAGCTTGGTAGCTATGGCTCATTTCTAGAAGAACTATGTTTAAGTTTGTAATAAGAGTCCAACAGAACAGAAAATTGAGCTTCAGTCTCCTGCAAAGCCAGCAAATATGCTTAGTGCTATGCCGTTACCCACTGTGAGTTTAATAGATAATAGTGCACCTAAAATGTTCCACAGACAGCTGTGTGAGCAAAAATCTACCATTAAACTATGACACCTTCCCCAGCAATTCAAAAATTCATTAGAATATTTCTAATAGGCATTAGTCAACCCTCTCAAAGGGATACTAGCTTTCTTGCAATGAGGAGAGATTAAAGATAAAACTTGAGACACCAGAGAAGCAATTAGCTGTGCAGACAGATCACCTAGTTACTCACTTATTCTTTAATTGATCTGACTTAAATAGATATTTTGAAAAAGACCCAGTAACTGAGAGTAGTCTGAGCCTATCCAAGGACATACAACTTTATTTACCTTTGTAAGAAGTAACACAGTTTCCAGCTTGTGCTTTAAATGCTTGCAGGCTTGTAGCCTGGCATCTAGAGATTCATTCTCTCCACAAAATAATTTCACAAACCGAAGCTTGACTATAGGGAATAGAGCAAGAGTTGTCTACTTATCCAGCACTTCTGGGGAATCAAAATAATAAGACAGAAGTTGAAGAACATAGTCTAAGGAATGAGTTTGGCTTCATGATGATACTAAATGGTATCAATAGCTATTCTCAATTGATGCTACTTATTATTTTGTATTTACAAAATAATGAAACTGATTCAGATAGTCTGCAGAGAAAAACTGAAGAAAAGAAAGTGGCTAATAACATCCTTTCTTTCTGTGATACTTCAGCTGGGAATCACCTGGAGTAATGCCCATGGATTATTTAACATCAAATCTTTGGGCAATACCTGAAGATTACTTGTCAGTGGTTGCCAATACAGCACAACTCAGCTGGACACTTAAGTAAAGCTGCAGTAAGTTAAGCAAAATAAACAAGGGCAATTTTAAGTTTCAGTACGAGGTCTGTTTTATATATTCTTTTCCTATTCTGGAGGATTTGTTTTGAAAGATGTTTGGGGAAGCTTTTTTTTACTGTGAGTTGTGTTTTGTTTAATTCCTTCCATAGTCATAAAAAAAAAGTCCATCCTTAAAGTTTGTGTTGGAATTCCAATATGCCACACATCAGATATCCAAAAACCTGTGATTACTCACCACCAAATATGTCATAAGGCATTAAGGTTGTTGTCAAAGTAATCAAATGCCAAACCAATTTAATATTTTTTTCTAATTTTTCAAGGAAAAAAAATGGAACAGATAAAATATGTCTGTCATGAAAGCAGTGCTGGAAAGCCCTACACTCATGATCAGTATTTTTCTGCAAAGTACCCTGTGAAAAGTTGGTGCAAGGTGAAATCAGGTTATTTACACAAGTAAGCAGGTATGTCCTCTGCTTTTTTGACAGTCTAATTATCCACTTTGAGGACCTGGCTGAATATTGCTGTAGCTCATGCCTGCTTGTTTACCAGATTTCCTCTTATTGCTGACAATTGGGTCTTGATTTACCAGGGAGTGGCTAGGGAAGCTATCATGGTTTAGACATAATGTAGGTGGTTACCCCAGCATCATATGCTAGGTTAGCTAATTAACAGATTCTAGCTATCCTGCATCTATATTAATGTTACTGCTGGGATCACTAGAATAGCTTTGCTATTCTGTTCACAAGGGTAGGCCCTCAGGGAAAAATGAGTCTATAAATCTAGATTATTCTCAAAAAAACCCACATCTGAGCATTTAGTTCCCTCATAACATTAATAAGTGTCATACCTAAGGCCAGATTTTTGAAAAAGTGGCAGTATTTATACTAGTGAACTGAATAATTTTCTAAAACTTACAAATCTGGCATCCTAAACTAGCTAGGTCAGGATGTCCTAGAAAGCTGAACTGTTAGCACAGTCTCTGGTATTCTTTTAGCTACTGCTGGATGCAATGGCTGGGCATGATTTGGAGGCTGCAACAGGCAGTCTGAAGGCAACCACTGAGTTTAGCTCTACGGACACAGGCTGTGCTGTGCCAGGTAGCCTCAGGGTCAAACAACAGTTCCCAAGTTCTTTGTGGTAACAAGCACCTCAGGGTGAATATTTCCTAAATCTATATTTACACATCTATTCAATAGACATAAATTTTCACAAGAAACTATACTTCTGTATGTTCTAGTTAAAATTTTCATTAAGTTTCAGAACTAAGTAAGTTAGTTCAGGACAAACTCATTTGTTGCACAGTCAGGTTATCATGACTGAAGCTACTATACAGCTGAGGTATACAAACCCCCTATGTATAAACTCTTTCCCTAAAGCACATGTATTATAATTTGGTTCAATTTTAGCCTCTGTTTTTGCAGGTTATGTTTTAAGTTAATTCTTTGTGTTTGTATTAAGCTAAGATTATAAATACATGTGGTTAAAAGAGATCTGCTAAGCAGTTATTTGTCCTCATTGGAGGCTTAACTATTATTTTTGAAAATGTTGCCTGCTGATCTGCCTTGCAATGTTATGCTGAAAAGATTTTGGATTTTACTTAACTGAGTTGTCAGTTACTGGTGCTACTGTATTTGTCTGCTATAGGAATTTTAAATTCATATTTAGGTTCTTTTTTTTTTTCTAGATTATTGCATATCTCTCTATTTGGTTGTATGGTAAAGAAGGGCAGAAAATGTGTTTAAGTGGTAAAATTACTAATACAGCTTCCATAGGGCAGAAATCATGTAGGTTTTGCAAAGAAAACCAAATATTTATTCAATCATAGTCAGTCACACTGAATTCAATCATATTGAATATGACAAGAATTCTGAGTTCCCACCATTTAATGTACCATTTAATCAACAGAAGTCATCATTATGTCCTTTTCTGATGTTTTTATTTTAAAATGCATGTTTATGACCTGCTTTTCATTTGTCTATGTTTTCTTTGTGGTCAGACTGTACAATAATTGATTCTTAGAAAGAAAACTAACGCAACTCTGGACATTTTAAATTATCCTAGTTACTCTTTCATTACCCTTTCCTTGTAGGCTGCTGTCCATTCACTCAGCGATACCCTCTGCTTTGCTAGATTCCTCTCTCCTCAAAATCTCCCTTCTCATTTTGACACTCGAGTACTACTGGCAGTCTCCATCTGCTCCATGCTTACTTTACCCCACCCTTCCCCTTCCCCTTCCCCTTCCCCTTCCCCTTCCCCTTCCCCTTCCCCTTCCCCTTCCCCATCCCCTTCCCCTTCCCCTTCCCTCATTGCAGAAAACGACACAATCTCTATTATAACCTCCAGTATACTCATAGGATGGAAATATGACCATGTGAAAGGTAAGAAAACTTGCCATCCTTTGCTCTCTAGCACTCCAAATCAAGTACTGTGAACCTGCTGGTACACACAAGGAGTGAATATCCAGCCATAAGTGAATAGAACTAGTACATACTAACACATGCCACAAGTTCCATCCATAGTTTAACAAATTTTATAATACAGAAATAATGAGTATTGTTATAAGTAATCATATTTTATTTCTATTTAACATGTATACATGCATGCAGGCATACACACACTCTAAATTGTAGCCTTATCCAAAGTAAATAAAGTCAGCTGAAGACCTAGAGCAGTGTACTAGTTTAATCAGCGTAGGATTTCTACTTCAGATTTGTTCACTTGCTTAAAGTTTCACTTATGCTTATGTTCTCTCACATGGTGGAAATGCAACAGCACACATTTTAGTTTCCTTGCTGCTGTAGCTGATTATGTCCACATTTTACTTTGCTGCTCAACTTGTTCCAATGTGTTTCCAGTTTCACTGAGGAAAGATAATAATTTTAGACTTAGCTGACAGCTATTTGTAACCTTGTAGTCACTGTTCTGAGCAACTCCTGACACATTCTTTTCTCAAAGCATTGTATTGCAAAGAGGATAATGTTTAAATGTAATACCCAGGGGGTGCTTTTGGAATTTGGACACAATCAGTGGAATTAACAGCGTATATAAATTGTCAGTACCTTTATACATTTTATTACTCCATGGAGTTCTGCTCACTTAGAACATCTAGAGAGAAACTTCACCTCAGAAAGCCTAATGTCAGGTTTCCAGTTAAAAAGGCTATATATAATATGGGAAATAAATCACTGGATGGAAAAATGTTATGTCAAAGATCTATGTCAATGCTAAAATAAGCATTATGGATAGGTGAATATGAAGGGAAAATACAACGCCATATTTCCTGTTCTTCAAAAAATACACTTTTAATAGGAAATGGGATTATTTGAACTCCTTGTGTTTATGGATGTTTATGGATGAGATGATAGAGTTTTCGATTCTCAGAGAAGTAAGAAGGAGGGTCAGCAGAACAGCTACCTTAGCCTTCTGGAGGGCAGCCTTTGGCCTGTTCAGGAGACTGGTCAACAGAGTCCCTTGGGAGATAGTTCTGAAGGGCCAAGGGGCCCAGGAAGGCTGGGCATTCCTCAAGAAGGAAGTTTAAAGGCGCAGGAGCAGGGTGTCCCCATGTGCTGAAAGATGAGCTGCCAGGGGAGAAGACCGGCCTGGCTGAACAGAGCTTTGGCTGGAACTCAGGGAAAAAAGGAGAATTTACCACCTTTGGAAGAAGGGGCAGGCAACTCTGGAGGACTGTAAGGATGTCATAAGGTTACGCAGGGAGAAAATTAGAAGGGCAAAAGCCCAGCTAGACCTCAAGGTGGCCACTGCCACAAAGGATAACAAAAAATGTTTCTATAAATAAATTAGCAACAGAAGGAGGGCTAAGGAGAATCTCCATCTTTTATTGGATGCAGCTAGGAACATTGCCGCAAAGGATGAGGAAAAGGCTAAGGTACTTAATGCCTTCCTTGCCTTAGTCTTTAATAGTAAAACCACTCACCCTCAGAGTACTCAGGCCCCTGAGCTGGAAGGCAGGGATGAGGAGCATAATGAAACCACCACAGTCCAGGAGGAAACCGTCAGTGACCTGCTGCTCCACATAAACATGCACAAGTCTATGGGGCCGGATGGGATCCACCTGAGGGTACTGGGGGAGCTGGCAGAGGAGCTTGCCAAGCCACTCACCATCATCTATCAACAGTCCTGGCTAACTTGGGGGGACCCAGAAGACTAAAAGGTTAGCCAATGTGATAACCATCTACAAGAAGAGCAGGAACGAAGATCCAGGAAAATACAGGCCTGTCAGCCTGACCTCAGTGCTACAGAAGGTTATGGAGCAGATCATCCTGAGCGCCATCACATGACATGGACAGGACAACCAGGGGATCAGACCCAGCCAGCGTGGGTTTCAGAAAAGCCAGGTCCTGTTTGACCAACCCAATCTCCTTCTATGACAAGATGACCTGCCTAGTGGATGAGGGAAAGGCTGTGGATGTTGTCTCTCTGCACCTTACTAAAGCCTTTGACACCATCTCCCACAGCATTCTCCTGGAGAAACTGGCTGCTCATGGCTTGGACGGGTGTGCTCTGTGTTTGGTAAAAAGCTGGCTACGTGGCTGAGCCCAAAGAGTGGTTGCAGATGGACTTAAATCCATCTGGCGGCCAGTCACAAGCACTGTTCCCCAGGGCTCAGTATTAGGGCCAGTCCTGTTGGGAGATCTTTATCAATGATCTGGGTGAGTGGATCAAGTGCACCATCAGTAAGTTTGCAAATGACACCAAGCTGGGTGGCAGCGTTGATCTGCTTGAGAGTAGGAAGGCTCTGCAAAGGGATCTGGACAGGCTGGACCCATGGGTTGAGCCCAATTGTGTGAGGTCCAACACGGCTCAGTGCCGGGTCCTGCACTTCACTTGGGTCACAACAACGCCATGCAATGCTACAGACCTGGGGAAGAGCGACTGCAAAGCTGCCAGGCAGAAAAGGACCTGTGGGGGCTGGTTAATGGCTGGATGAACATGAGCCATCAGTGTGCCCAGCTGGCCAAGAAGGCCAACAGCATCCTGGCTTGTATCCAAAATAGTGTGGCCAGCAGGACAGGGAAAGAGACTGTCCCCCTGTGCTCAGCACTGGTGAGGCCACACTGAACTGAACTGAACTACTGGGTTCAGTTTTGGGCCTCTTACTACAAGAAAGACACTGAGGTGCTGGAGCATGTCCAGGGAAGGGCATCAGAGCTGGTGACGGGTCTGGAGCACAAGTCTTATGAGGAGTTGCTGACGGGACTGGGGTTGCTTAGTCTGGAGGAAAAGAGGCTCAAGGGGGATTACTTACAGGATCTCTACAACTACCTGAAAGGAGGTGGTAGGCAATTGGAGGTCGGTCTCTTCTCCCAGATAACAAGTGACAGGGCAAGAGGAAATGCCCTCAAGTTGTGCCAGGGGAGGTGTAGACTGGATATTAGGAAAACTCCCTTCACTGCAAGGGTGCTGAAGCATTGGAACAAGCTGCCCAGGCAGGTGGTGGAATCACCATCCATGGAGCTATTTAAAAAACACGTAGATGTGGTGCTTAGGGACGTGGTTTAGTGGTAGACTTGGCAGTCCTGGGTTAATGGTTGGACTTGATGATCTCAAAGGTCTTTTCCAACCTAAAGGAGTCTATGATTCTATTCTGATATAGCATCCCATTTTTTTTGGTGACATTCATCAATCCTGCAACATTTCTATCCAGGCTAATTGTATGGTGCCTGTTTGCATTGTATCTGAAAAGTGCACAGTGCATTTATTCTTATGGTATACCTCTGAATTACAAGATCTGAATATTCATGTTTAAAAGGGATGTGTATGGTCGTGGAGCAGGTGAAGCAAACAAACGAGGTAATAACTTTGTGAATAAATTAGGATATAAACTCACAGTTACCTGATAACCAAAGGGTCTTTCTTTTACTATTTGCCAACTATAGTGATGCTTTGGAACAGTTTTATACTTCATGTTCCACCCAAAAATCCCAAACCCCGCCCCTCCTTAAAAAAAATCAAAACAACAAAAAACCAAAACAAAAATCCAATGACACCACACCCCCCCCCCTCAAGGTGAAAAGATGTAATTAGCTATACATTGTGGTTAAAATAGATTTTAACATGTGCAGTTATAATTGTGATATTACATTTATAGCACCCCAATGTGTAATCAGTTGCTTGTGTGACAGAGTACCATCTCCATGCTAATGTATTTGCACTTTAGTAACCCGACAAGATCTATTCATCCAGTAGTGAGAGTCTGTTATTAGTGTACCTCTTTGATTGCCCACAGTCCAAGTTAGGACATTTCATCTCAAGTCCTAGGGACTCACATTATACTTTAGAACTGCCCAGGTAAATCTCCAATACATTAACCAAGATGGCAACAAAGAGCCAAGCATGTGCTCATATATGTACTCATATAAACTTTGTCCTAGAGGGTGGATCTTAATAGAGACTATTGAAAACTGCTTTAAAAATACACTTTTTGGGTGCCATGGGAAAGCATACAGTAAACCAAGTAAGGGTGTTCTGAGTTCCAGGGGACCAGTTCAGGGAAGCCTTTGAACACTTAACCAACTGTATACCATAGCTTTGAGATATTCAGATGTATACCTCCCTGGATGCCTACAGCATACGAAGGTATTTGGAAATTTTCTTATTTTTATTGAGTTAATTAACTGTTGTCTTCTATATAAGATGAAATGGAATGAGAAAAAAATACATTCTATTGTTTCATTCTCCAAAAAGCCCACATTGACCAAAAAGCTCATTAACTTGGGGAACCTGTGAAGTGGGAAGTATGATCTCTCAGGACCCCTTAGCATGGTGACATTAAACTGGATGTATCTCGATCCCAGGAGAGTTTTCTAACCACAAGGTAATGGAATATCCCAGGACAGAGCATTTTCAACCCTGTAAGGAGAGTGTAAGGTCTTTCAGCTTTTTTCTCCCAGCCCAAAATCTACGTTAAGCCACAGAACAGGGAACTCATTTTGCTATGAGCCACGGTGCAACTACTTAGATGGGTATTCACACACTTGGCTCCACACCACAGGGAGGGACAAGCTAGGCTTCAGTCCAGGGGATCATGCTTTTCAGGAGGAAACTAGATCTGCACATTGTCACAGTTACTCTCCTACACCAGGATCCCACTGCCAGCTGTTGCTGGCTGTTGAGAACTAGGTCAGTGAGACTGACAGCAAACACAGTGGAAGCTGACCTTTAGTGGAAGGTCATGAAGAAAGGAAAGGTGCAACTCATGGAGTAGTAATAGCTCATTGTGGGAGACAACTTAATCTCAATGCTCAACTAGGAGAGCATATTCACCTACTGAGTTCCAACTGTCATTAAACTGTCAAGTCTACTACTCTAAGAGAGTATTTTCCCCCTCAACACTTTCTAAGGCAATGCAGTTCTTATTAGCTCCCAGTGTATCAAGACCAAATTTGACTTTTAGCTGTGAAACAACAAGAAAAGACTAGTCATTTTCGTAGAGCAGTTTGAGAAAACAAATAAAAAGATGCACCAAGTACAGAAGAGTACTCAGTTTATACTGGAAATGGTGTGATTTCCTTCTAGTATCCAAAATGTTGCACATTACAGTACAAGGTCATGAAGATCTAACAACATGCCTGACAGCTGGAGGAAAAGAAATGTTATTCCTAATTTCAAAGAAAGCCAAAGGGATAATCCATGGAACTACAAGCTGCTCAGCCTGACTTTGGTCCTGGAAAGATCATGAAATGAGTGCCTTTGAAGTACATTACTAGGCACATGAAGGAGAAAAAGGTGTTGAGGATTTGCGTATTAAGGGGTTGTCATTTATGTCAGTTTTAACAAGGCTTTCATCACTGCCTCCCACGTTATGTTTGTGTCTAAATTAGACTAATAATCTGGATTGGTAGACAACAGGATGGATAAAAAAGAGTTTGCATGACAGTGCTCAGAGGATAATGGTTAGTGGGTCATTCCCTACCTGGAGACAAGTGTGTTACTACAGGGGTTGGTAGTAAACTGACAGTTGGTAAACTGTCCTGTTTAATTTTGTCAGAGACCTGAAGGAGGAGGTAAAGTGCACTTTTATCAAATTTGCAGATGCTTCCAGACTGGGGGGAGCCATTCAAGGACATCATAGACAGGCTGGCAGAGTGGGCCAGCAAGAACCTGATGAAACTTAATATGGAGAAATGCAAAGTTCCTCACCTTGTAAGGATGAGCCCCTGCAACAGCACAGGCATTGTCTGCCTGGAGAGCAGCGTTATGGAAAAGGTCCTGAGGGTCCTTCTGGAAGACAAAGCTGAGCACGGGCCCACAGGGACAATGGCAGCAAAAAGGCCAACAGCATCTTGAACTATAGGAACAGGGGCAGAGCCAGGAGATCCAGGAAAGGTATTATACCACTCCACTCAGCTCTCACTAGAACACACCTAGGTCCTGTGCCCAGTTTTGTGACCCCAGTATAAGAAAGACATTAAGGAAGTTCAGGAGGGAGTTCAGGACACACTACTCGGGAGGCTGGAGCACTTGCTCTGTAAGGAGAGGCTAGGGGGCTCGGACTTGTCCAGCCTGGAGCAGAAACGGCTTCAGGGGGACCTAACAGCAGCTCCCAGTGACCATGGGGACATTGAAGTTGTTCAGGTGCCTTGGAGGAGTTCAAGACCTAACTGGATAAAACCCTGAGAAGCCTAGTCCGACCTTATAGATGACCCTGCGGTGTGTTCAGGAAGTTAGATGGACTGACGACATCCTGATGTCCCTTCTGGCCTGAGTTACTCATTTTGGTACTGTGGTTCCATTTTCTGAAAAACTTCAATGTACTAGAAGTTTGAACAGTGATGAATGCAAAATAAATTGACTTTTTCAGCTGAGAGTGTAGATGCTTGGCGTCACAAAGTGCTATATAACACATGATTGTATTTTTATTTATTCAGTCTGCAAACACCTTCAGTAAATACAACAAAATTAAACAACAGTCACAGAGCTTAGATAATGAATCACGAATAAGTGAAGCAAACACATCACAGTAATTCACATGAATAAACTTCCATGAATGTTGTGGACACTATATAATAACAACTACATTTACAGAAACTGGAATCAGTTTGAAAATAACTTCCTACAGGCCTGAAGTCTAGATTAATTAGATGATTTATTAATAAGAATGTTTGATTAGTCCTACTACATACAACCTGTTTGTGGTAAACAGTGCAAGATAACATGCAAGTGAAATGTCGTATTGCTGCAGTAGATGATTCTATTCACCTGAAACTGCTTTAGCCCAAGAGTTACTGTGAAAACAGATTGCTATGCCTTGTCAGAGACCACCATTACATTTTTAATTACTACCTCAAGCTACAGAGTAACACTTACCTTTATTTTTCTATGAAATCTACATCATCAGCCATGACAATCTTGTCTAACAATAGTTTAGAGATTCCAGAAACACAAAAAACTCACTTTCCCTTTTCCAAATTATTGATTGCTTGCTGATGGAAAAAATTAACTGGCATGATTTGTTTACTTTTCTTGTAAGGCAGAACTATGTTGGATGCATTTCACTGCTTCAGCTTTTCTCAGAGGCGAATGTGTGCACCTGTTCTTTTGACTGTTCCACATCAAAGAAAGTAACCATCAGAATGTAATCCTTGGAGAACTAATAACTAAAATATTTATCCTTTTAAACCAGAAAACCAGTGAGCTCAAACCCATAAATACTAATAGTGAAACACAATCTGCAAATTCTTCATTCTCTAGCTATTTCTACCTGGGCAAATGTGTTCTCTATTTGACATTACTCTAAAGAATTTACATTGTCCTCTGCTTTTCCTGATTACATTCAAAATAATTACAGTCACGGCCAGAGCCTGGGAGTCTCTAAACCAACTTTTAACTCAGAACACGTTTTAACTATTCCCGGTCTCTTAAGTTTACATGATTATTTATTTAGTTCACTTTTCTGAAGTAAGAATAATCAGGTAATGACTCATAAATCAGTACAGGGACAGCAGGAACCATTAATGAAACATTTACTCTCATTTATAAAATCTGTAGCCTAAGAAAGAGACAAACCAAACATTCAGTAAAGTCAGGCCATTCGAATCTGACTGTCAAAGACTCAGAACTGCCTTGAAAATGAAATGCTACTCACTATGGAAGAGTAAACATGAAAACTAAAAATGCTACAGCAGTTCTTAACTTTTCTTGGGGTTTTGGTTCATTGGTTGGTTTCGGGGTGGGGGTGGGGTGGGAGGGTTTAGGGGGTCTTTGGGGGTTTGGGTTTTTTTTATGGTTTTGCTTTGGTGGGTTTTTGTTTGTTTTTCCTTTTCAGGATGAGAAATGACCATTAATACTAGATCTCTTGGATGAGGAGTCCCTGTGTAAGGTGACACAGTCCCAAACACAGATACCAGAACTGGTTCTACACAGATTAATGCTAGCACCAGAATCCATGCTGGTACTTCCTAGTGGCCTGCTATCCAAGGAGACAGAACTCTCGTGTCAAGCAACTCTGTATCTGAATCAACGGATGAGGAACATGAAATAGGAACTCTGGTTATTTCAGTATGATATTTTATAGCTCATAGCTCCAAGTTCTCATTGTAGCAAACCTCTCTATTCTGCAGATATTCAGCATCTAATATACTGATAGAAACCTGAAATATTTAGCGTAAAAGAGGCAAATGTATTCAAGAACAATTGAATGTGAATACTCTCAGAGAGAGGAAAGGGTTAATTTTGCCTTTCAAAATTCGAGGGAGTTTTCTAGTCACTAGGCAGCTGTCACAACATGCCTATGCCCTCCTCTGACCATTTTGAAGGAGACTGGTAGCTGAAAACACATTTTGTGAAGATGCCAAACCTGTAACTGCATTAAGACTCTGAGAATACCTAGAAGATCAAAATTCCTAAAGGAGATAAAGGGTCTGTTTTCTGGAACCTTATTAGTTCAAAGCGTGAGCTAAGATCTGAGATCTCATTTTGCTTAAGCTGTGACTTCCCCCCCCCCCCCCCCCCCCCCCACACACACACCTGCCCCTGGGTCCTTCCAGAACACAAATAACACAAATCTACAGAGTTTTATGTCAGAAATGTTTATGCTATGTGAATTTTTCTAGGATTTGACAGAACTTGCATAGCAGCTTTCACAATCACTGGTTTCAAATTCAGAACCTAAAATTCTAAATAGTTTCTACATTTTTCATTTTCCTTTTTTTTTTTTTTTTTGTTTTTTTGTTTTGGAGGACACACTAGATGAGGCCCCAAATTTGTAGAAGAGCCCAAATAAAGTTCTGTGAGAACATATCACCAATAGCGGTAAGGTGAGATGAGAAGAGATGAAGCAATACAAAACAACAGAAAAACTTCCCAGGAATCTATCCTTTAGGAGAGGTGAAACAAAACAAACCTAATAATGTGCTAAAAATGGACCCTATTGCTCTACAGCTTTGCAGTAGCAAATGGTCCAAAAATACACAGATGATTAGTTTTATTGTAGTAGCAATTGATATCCCAGAACATTTAAAACAAAGTTTATGGAAATACACATTAAATCAGTGTCCTATGATAATTCAATTATTCAAACACAGTATACAGTGAGAAAAGATAAAATTCCTTTCACTATCAACCAATCGGAATTGGAAACCATT
Source organism: Falco naumanni (assembly GCF_017639655.2). NCBI lineage: Eukaryota > Metazoa > Chordata > Aves > Falconiformes > Falconidae > Falco > Falco naumanni. The sequence goes on along the minus strand of NC_054055.1, from coordinate 25,683,217 downwards.
TATGGGTAGTTTTTAAACAACAACCTCAATAGCAGCAGCCTGATCCTATCTTAAGGCACAGCCTTGTACAGGAGTGTCTTCTTTTGTTTTTGAACAGCGTTGCAGGCTGTCATGAATCTACTTAAGATAATGTTATGCATTGTCATTATATGTGCTAGTTCTGTATATTTGTTAACATTTTCCCTTTGAACTGTACTATTACCTCCTATAATTTAATGCCTGAGATTCTTCTCTACTACAAATTCATTATAAAAAGTATCAAGCCCTTTCTCTCTTTTATATATATATATAATTAGATAGCAGCTTGTCTATTCCCTTATAAACTCTGAAGGCTGCCTCCAGTTTCCTGAAAGCAAACTTCACTTATGATGACTGTATTTGAATTTCCTATCTGGTTTCATTTTTCAGTACAGCCACATACACAGACAGCTTCTAAGTTGCATTGGAAGTTTTCATATTGACTTTACATTACATTATTAACCTGCACTTTCCTTTTCATCATTAGTTTATAGTGTGCACCGGCAATACCTAATATCTTTATAGACAAGCTGACAAAGTATGAGTTAGATAAACAGACTGTCAGCTGGGTTGAAAACTGAATTGCTGGGCCTTGTGATCACCAGCACACAGTCCGCCTGCAGGCCTGTCACTAGTGGTGTGCCTCAGGGCAGGACACTGGGACCAATACCATCCAACATCTTCATCGGTGACCTGGATGACAGGGTAGAGTGTACCCTCTGCACATGTGTAGTTGATACAAAACTGGGAAGAGAGACTGATTCACCTGCTGGATGTGCTGCCACTCAGAGGGACCTCAATAGACAGGGAAATTGGGCAGAGAAACCTCATCAGAGTCAACAAGGGGAAATGTCAAGCCCTGTCCCTGGGGAGGAACAACCCCATGTATCAGTATATGCTGGGGGCCTCCCTGCTGGAAAGCAGTACTGCAGAGAAGGACCTGGAGGCCTTGGTTGACATCAAACTGACCATGAGCCAGCAGTGCTGCCTTGCAACAAATAAGGCCAACAGCTTCCTGGGCTGCATTAGGAAGATTGTATTGTCAGCAGGTTGATGGAGGTGGCCCTTGCCCTCTGCTCAGCCCTGGTGAGACACATCTGGAGTGCTGTGTCCAGTGCTGGGCTTCCCAACACAACAAAGATACCAACTCAGTGGAGTAAGTTCAGTGTTGTCCATGAAGATGATGAAGGAACGGGAGCATCTGTCATACAAGGAAAGGCTGAGAGAGCTGGGACTGTAGTCTAAAGAAGAGAAGGCTCAGGGTATCTCATCAATGTGTGTAAATACCTGATGGGAGGGAATAAAGAAGAGGGAGCCAGAGTCTCCTCAGTGGTGAGCAGTGAATGGACTAGAGATAATGGACACAAACTGAAACACATTAAATTCTATCTGAACAAAAGAAAACACTTATTTTACTGTGAGGGTGGTAAAACACTGGCACAGGTTCCCCAGAGAGGTTATAAAATCTCTGTCCTTGGAGATAATCAAAACATGACTGAACAGGGCCCTGGGAAGCCTGTTCTGTCCAACCCTGCTTGAGGAGAGGGGCTGGATTAAATGATCTCAAGAGGTTCCTTCCAGCCTAAATAATTCTTGATTATTTTGCATCAGACCATCAACTTTACACTTCAGAAGGAATTTCATTCCTTGCCAACACTGGCCTAAGCTTCAGGCCAGACATTTATCAGAGTCAAATGGGGTGGAAGTGGGTTTGGTTTTTAGTAAGACCAAAAGATTGCAAAAGGAACACCTTTAAGTCTTCTTAGCAAACTGGTGTTTGCAACATGTATTAGAACTCAAAAATGGTTAACAGATAAAAATCTGCATACTGATATAGTTGTCATATATATACATATATAAAAATATATGAACAGACATACATATTTACATATGTACAATTTCTGTTGAGTGGTAAGACTGCTTTCACTATTTTAAACAGTTCAAGTCTGTTCTTATGCTTTGAATTTTGTACAGATCTGTTCTAATTTTATCTAATTATGTTTATTAACACTTTCATTATCAATGTAATGTAAAACCAGTGTTACATAGCTGGTGGCAGAGGGAAGCTTCCAGGTAGAAATAGTCTAGGAGAGTCACATAGGTTCTCAAATGCTATGGCAATGAGGATCATATCCAGAACCAGACAGAGTTCTACCTGCTGATCCTCAGGTAAAAATGACTGTTTATTACCCTCTGAAAGGTTGCAAGCAGTGCTGGAGCCCTGCATAGCATTTTCACCACTTATTCCAATATGTAGCTCCAACTCTGAGTAATACCTACACCCAGCGCCTCCTCTTGCTAAAAAGCATAGAAATCTACAACCAGCACAGTGTAGGACACAGAGTATTGAGACATATCGCAAATCAAGGTATGTTATGAGTTTATTTGTCTTTCTTCTGAATGATAATGATCAGCTACAATTAGAGGACCTGGAATGTTTCAGTTTTTATGGTGTGTGGGTTATGTCATTTATCCTAAGGATCTTCATATGCTGCAGAGTGGAGGATAGACGTCTGAGAGTTTCAATTCTGAGCAGTTGTTGGGAGAGCAAGCGTAGCAGATGGCTCCTAGTGTGGTAAAGAGGAAACAAAGTTGCCAAATAGTGTGCTATTTTAACAACTGTTCTAACACTCAGAAGTTAAAAAAGGAAGAAAATTCTGTGATAGCAACTTGGTGATGAGGAGACAGATTTCAATCTGGAAATGCAGCTGAAAAGAAAAAAAAAACCCAAAACCCCAAAAACAACCTCTCAAAGGAACCCCAGGGGATACTGATGAACAGCATGTTTCTGGTTGGTTACCTGATGACCTGTGGCCAGAAATACATGCCTGTCCTATGAAATTCCTTCCCAGAAATATAGGAGAGATTTCTTACTGCATCACTTTGCCTTGTTTTGTTAGCCTACAGAGCACTGCATGCACAGAGTATCCCAACAGGTCTAAAATGCATCTGCAACTATCTCAACTAGTGGTGTTATTTAGACTTAAATTGCTTTTTTTTTAATGTATTTTTGCTGTGGGAAATATTGAAAGGCTACTAAAGGCTACCAGGGTTCTTTCTTAGTAGGAACGTATAATGTAGTGTCAGGTTTTGAAAAAATATTGTGTATATGTTTGAAGAGGTGTTGATGTTGGTAATATATTTTGTAAGCAACCTGATAGAAAATATTTTCCAGTATACACCATGTATATTAACAGAAAAGTCATGTTTTACATATGTTCCTTCTCTTGCATTTGCAGGGCACCACATATTTACCTTGCTGACTCTGGTCAGCAAGCTGAGTGAATCTGTTCCTTTACAGTCAAATGAATATTTTTTTTACTTTGCTTCTAAATAGCACATCAGCACATTATGGTATTGTTCACCACTCACTGGTGTGATAACTTCGAAACACTTCAGCTCTTAAACCCACAGTATTCAGTGTAAGAGTAAATATAAAAGCAATCATCAAAGGAAAAATGCACAGAATCATACAATTTAGCAGGGGGTCACATTAAATGAATGAAAATTCTGCAATGAGCATCTTGCTTTTGAAAGGCTGGATTAGAGCCAACTTTCTACAAGAAGGAGCAACTTGCTCCAACCTTATGTGCAGAAAGAGGAATGACGGCAGCCTTTGGCATCTCTTCCATTACAATCAATGTCCAGTGTTCAAATCAGGCAGAGTAACAGATAAGGTGTATTGCAACGATTCCTCTCCTGTCACAGCAGAAAATGAAGAAAATAAACAAAATATCTGTAGAGGAAGAAACCCATCTTTCATCAGTATACTTACTACTCGATTTCTAATCTAAGATGAATTACTCAAGGCAAAACAACTTTCTAACCAGTATTTTCCCCTGCTTATAACCTTCACAAGGAGAAACACGATCAATGATTAAGCCAACAACCAAAAAAGGCTTATCCTAACCTGTAAAGGCAATTTCATTGTAAATACACAATTGTCTCCAGGCTGCTAAACCCTGTTCAGAAACTACCAGGGGAAAAAAAACCAAAACAAAACAACCCCAAACTTTGTACAATCTGTCTCTTGAATTACTGCAGGAAAGATTTTGGATACTGTGCAATATTCAAAAATAAGGAAATCATATTCAGTCAGAGTCCTCACTAAAGGATACAAACTGCCTTTACTTGTCTGTTATATTGTACCCACAACTGTAATCTAAGACTATAATAATAATAAAAATAATAAAAACAACAACAACAATAATAATAGTAACAATAACGATAATAACGAATATATCGTGGACAGAAACTACATATTTTAAAACATGTATCTAGAGTCTTCTTTTCCTGATTTCTTGAGCATATTTCCACTTTCAGTTTTCCTAGCCTGGCACGAGACCTCAAAATTTCCACTGCCACTATAATTCTTCTCTCCAAAGATTAGCCATCACAAAATTTTCCTCTTTGTGTTTCTTGTTTTCAAATGTAGGATCTCCCAGAAAGAGGATACGAGGAACTACAGACCTGTCAGCCTGACCTCAGTGCTACAGAAGGTTATGGAGCAGATCATCCTGAGCGCCATCACATGACATGGACAGGACAACCAGGGGATCAGACCCAGCCAGCATGGGTTTCAGAAAAGCCAGGTCCTGTTTGACCAACCCAATCTCCTTCTATGACAAGATGACCTGCCTAGTGGATGAGGGAAAGGCTGTGGATGTTGTCTCTCTGCACCTTACTAAAGCCTTTGACACCATCTCCCACAGCATTCTCCTGGAGAAACTGGCTGCTCATGGCTTGGACGGGTGTGCTCTGTGTTTGGTAAAAAGCTGGCTACGTGGCTGAGCCCAAAGAGTGGTTGCAGATGGACTTAAATCCATCTGGCGGCCAGTCACAAGCACTGTTCCCCAGGGCTCAGTATTAGGGCCAGTCCTGTTGGGAGATCTTTATCAATGATCTGGGTGAGTGGATCAAGTGCACCATCAGTAAGTTTGCAAATGACACCAAGCTGGGTGGCAGCGTTGATCTGCTTGAGAGTAGGAAGGCTCTGCAAAGGGATCTGGACAGGCTGGACCCATGGGTTGAACCCAATTGTGTGAGGTCCAACACGGCTCAGTGCCGGGTCCTCCACTTGGGTCACAACAACGCCATGCAATGCTACAGACCTGGGGAAGAGCGACTGCAAAGCTGCCAGGCAGAAAAGGACCTGTGGGGGCTGGTTAATGGCTGGATGAACATGAGCCATCAGTGTGCCCAGCTGGCCAAGAAGGCCAACAGCATCCTGGCTTGTATCCAAAATAGTGTGGCCAGCAGGACAGGGAAAGAGACTGTCCCCCTGTGCTCAGCACTGGTGAGGCCACACTGAACTGAACTGAACTACTGGGTTCAGTTTTGGGCCTCTTACTACAAGAAAGACACTGAGGTGCTGGAGCATGTCCAGGGAAGGGCATCAGAGCTGGTGACGGGTCTGGAGCACAAGTCTTATGAGGAGTTGCTGACGGGACTGGGGTTGCTTAGTCTGGAGGAAAAGAGGCTCAAGGGGGATTACTTACAGGATCTCTACAACTACCTGAAAGGAGGTGGTAGGCAATTGGAGGTCGGTCTCTTCTCCCAGATAACAAGTGACAGGGCAAGAGGAAATGCCCTCAAGTTGTGCCAGGGGAGGTGTAGACTGGATATTAGGAAAACTCCCTTCACTGCAAGGGTGCTGAAGCATTGGAACAAGCTGCCCAGGCAGGTGGTGGAATCACCATCCATGGAGCTATTTAAAAAACACGTAGATGTGGTGCTTAGGGACGTGGTTTAGTGGTAGACTTGGCAGTCCTGGGTTAACGGTTGGACTTGATGATCTCAAAGGTCTTTTCCAACCTAAAGGAGTCTATGATACTATGTTATAGTTTCCTTTTTTTTTTTTTTTTTTTTTTTTTTTTTTTTTTTTTTTCCTGAAAGGATCACGTAAAAGTAGTAGTACATGTATTTGTATGAGAGGAAAAAAAAGAGTATTTAATCTGACATGAAATGAGTTTAAAAAAAAGTGTCTTAAACTTTTCAGTTCAAAGATGATTTTTTTTTTTTAACTTCATTTCTCTGCTCATCATATATTGTGGTTTAAATGACATCCTCTGTAGTTAATCTCATATAAGAAATGGCTGCAGCGTCCTCAAAGATTCAGTTACTTCTCAGATTGAGAACAAGCGGTGGCCATGCCAATATCTGGAAGTGTACAGGAGAAGAGATGCAATCTTCCATGAAGTAGGGGCGATAGGCAGAGAAGTATGCCTGAAAACCAGGCAGTGAAAGATATTTTACACTACATCAAGAGTTATCCTGGAAATAAGTCATGCTTTCTAACTCCTGACTACTTTTGCTCCATGTTCTCTTCATCATCATCATCGTATCCCATCATCATCATTGATTTGAGAATGAATCAGACTATTAATCACAATGTTTATGATTTCCTCCTGCATACATTTTATCAAATTATAAGGATTCTCCAAGCTCTCTCTTTCTGCTTTCATTCTTCTGTCTGCTGATAACTGCCACAAATAGAAACTCCCTTTGGGATTTACTGGAGTATTACTTTACTTGCAATCATTTCTAACATTACAGAGGAAATCTAAATGCAGTATTTGAAATGTAACACAAGTTACAGTCAGAATTCATTCCAGTTACACTCTTTCATTAATTTTATTATATTTGTAGCCACTGTTATCTTGAATATTTCTCCTCAGCTCTAAGACCTTAGAGTTTTCAAAAAAAAAGTACTTAAACTCTAATACTCTGAATTATGAACACACTTGGCTTTGAAATTGGAAATGTTTTTAATGGAAAATAAATAAAAAAGAAGATCAAATTGTATAATTTTAATAATTATATTTCCAGATTTCCATCTGAGTTTCTGATAAGACATTTCTTATACTACAGTAATAATGATTTTCTGCACTGCAACAGTGATCTTTAAGTTAATTACCATCAAATGCTGATTACTGTAGTATTTAAGACCCTTGCATTCTCCTAGGAGCTTTTCTCTGCAGTTGCTATGTGTGTTTCAGCAGTTTGAAAGGTTTTACACTTCAGTGAGCTTCTTTCTGCTCCCATCCTGCCTTAGAAATAAAAGCATTTATTATTTTACCTTCATAAATAAGTTAATTACAATCATAGTTTGAAATTCTAACTTGCTGTGTTCTTGTCATGAAGCTGACATGAAAATCCGCTCTGCATGTGTTACATATCACTTGGAGGTGCTCATTCTCCATAGCTACTCCAGAATTTTGTGGTACCAAACAATTTAAATAGAAATGTCAAAAAGCATAAAGAATTGGACTCATATCTGCACCTATGTGAGCAGTCATTTGCAGATAACACAAAACTAAAAGGAGTGTATGAGTCACCAGCTGCTTGTGTTGCTCTTCAGTGGGACCTCAACAGTATGGAAAATTTCACAGGGAGGAATCTCATGAAGTTAAACAAAAGGGAAATGTCAGGTTCTGCACCTGGGGAAGCTCTGTGCACCAGGAAGGGCTGGGTGAAGCGGCACTGCAGAGAAGGACCTGAGGGTCCTGGGGACATCAAACTGGCCATAAACCAGCAATGTGTTCTTATGGCAAAGAAGCCTCTTGGACTCCATTAGGAAGGGTATTGCCAGTGGGTCAAGGGATGTGATCCTGGCCCTCTTCTGAGCCCTGGTGAGACACATCTGGAGTGCTGTGACCAGTGCTGAAACACAAAAATAATGAAAGGCTTGAAGTGAGGAGAGGCTAAGGGACTTGAGGTTTTTCAGTGTGGAGAAGATAAGGCTTAGGTGGATCTCATTAGTGTGTGTAAATAACTGATGGAGATAGTAAAGAACATGAAGCCAGACTCTTCTTCGTGGTGCCCAATGAATGGGACAAGAGGCAATGGGCACAAACTCAAATACAGTAAAACACTGGAACAGGTTATCCAGAGAGACTGTGGAGTTGCCACCCTTGGAGATATAGGACAGTGTCCTGAGAAACCTGTTCTATGTGACTCCTTTGAGCAAGGGAAATTAACTAGTCAGTCCTGTGATTATGTGATACTCCATGTGTTCAAACACATCTTAGCTTAATTATTTGTTTAGGCAAGTAAAATGTTTTGCCAGTATTCAGAGGGAGGATGATGTTTAATGCTGATTTTGTTACACACCGTGTACTGCTGGGAAGGGGAAGTCACTTGGCTATGACTACAACCCTTCTCAACTTCCCTGTTGAAAGAGCCTAACTTTTCCAATCCTTCAGACACTCATCTGTTAGCTGCACTGTGTTAGCACAACCTCAAGCGACTTACATAGTCTTTCTGAAATAGTTGATGGACCTCACCTGTGTTTCATTTTGATAAAGGGTGCTGATATGATCAGATTTTAGGGGATTCCTGGTCATGTGTAGAGAGAACATCTAGTCTTCTGGGAGCATTTGCATTAAAACCAAGTTCCAGATCACTCCAACTCTAGCTCAAATTTATTGTAGTTTTCTAAGTTCTCCAGAGTCATCTCCAATGAATACCTTAATTTTCCTAAGGATGTCTAAGAAGAACAGAATCGGAACTAGGGTCCTTTGGCACTTAGAGACTTAGATCCCTTGAACTTAGAACCTTTAGGCACCTATTGGTGCCTAAGATCAGAAATTGAGACACATCCCCCAAGACTAAAGACCAGAGGAAAGAGTCCTATCAGCTTAACAGAACTTGGGATCCAGCCCCATTTTACTGCACATCCTGATAATTCTATGGTTATTATAAAAGTATCAGATATTACATTGTATCAGGATCAGGGAGCTGGAGTAACTCTCATATGAGGACATGATGAGAGGGTTGGGGTTGTTTAGCTTAGAGAGGAGAAGGCTCCAGGAAGACCTTATAGCAGCCTTCCTGTACTTAAAGAAGGGCCTACAGGAAAGATGGGGAGACTCTTTATCAGGAAGTATAGTGATAGGACAAAAGGGTAATGGTTTTAAATTGAAGAAGGGTAGATTTAGATTAGATATTAGGAAGAAATTCTTTATTGTGAGGGTGGTGAGGCACTGGAACATTTTGCCCAGAAAGAAGCTGTGGATACCCCATCCCTGGTAGTGCTCAAGGCCAGGCTGGATGGGGCTTTGAGCAACCTGGTCTAGTGGAAGGTGTCCCTGTCCGTGGCAGGGGGGTTGGAACCAGATGATCTTTAAGGTACTCTTCAATCCATATAATTCTATGATTCTATTATTCTATTCTATATTACACCATACATGGGATATTATATTTATACAGGGTATTATATTCAGAATATTATGTTCAGGATAATATTTAAAAAAAAGGAACCTTAAGTATGAAAGTAATGTTTGAAAGGAGAAACTAGTAAAAGCAGTTACTAGTTGTTATGAGAGAAATAGATGTTTCAAGATCTGATCCATCTAACATACTTCAGATGTTTACTTTAGCTTGAGGCAAATCACACCCTAAAATATCTATTTCTCACCACAAACTATAAAGTGAGACTCAATGACAAGCTCCGATATTGGTGTCTACACTGTAAATAGTTACAAATTTCTAATTAAAAATCAGATGCTCAAGTGTTCAGAAATAATATATATTCAAAAAAATCTCCCTTCTGTTTAGTATATTCACAGTGCATGCAGCACAGATTTAGGATTCTCAGTGAAAGTGATAGAGACAGAAGAACATCGTAGACAACAGTCGTTGTTTAACGTTTCACTTAGGAGAAAGGAACAGAATCTGGAAAACTTCCCAAATTATACATCTGTTTCTTTTAATTTACTGCTCAGAGGAATGGGCAGACCAAAGAACAGGGGAAAATGAATACATCTATTAGCAACTGATGCTTGCTCTCTCTAAAACATTTAAATGATCCTTTCTGATAGAGAAAACCTTTGGCTACACTTTTAGTACTAGAAAATGTGGTCAAAACACTGCAAGCTTGAGCCAGAAAAAATACTGACATGAATAGAAATTCTTCCAGTCCTTCCAAAGCTTTAATTTGGACCCCCAGTGTGAGTCCAACAAGGGACAACAGGATGTAATTATACACTAAAGTTGAATATTACTTATTCTAATCACCTCACTTTAGATTAGTTTGGAATAGTGTTTAGTAATAAAATAAATGAGCAAAAGGGTGTTATCCCTTCTCTTGGGTCCAAAAGGTACAAAGAGAAAAAATATGTTAAGGCAAAATACTTCGTAAATATGAAATTTTAACATGAATACCATCTCAGACAGGAAAAATTATATGCTGCACTTTTAATTACTGCATGCACACTGCACTTACTACAGGATTGACAGTGCTGTTAACCATACCCAAAGATATGACTGGAGCTACTTGCAGTGGGAATGATAGGTTGGTGAGGTTACATTGATAAGGCTGTGACTAAAGAAATTAGACCCCTTTTTCTTGGATACAATTTGTTTTGCTATGGCTACTTAAACAAGGCAAGGTTGTTTTGTTTCATGAGCTGAATATGTCCTGGCTGTATTTTGCCATAAAATATTGAGGTTCTCTGGAAATATATCGCCATTAATCACATAATCTGTATTGGTTACAAGTTGTGGGGGTTTTTTCACTGTTTTACTCCCAGGGGATTCATTAAAATTATGCCATCGCTGCTCACTGTGACTGTAAAAAATTATCAGGCAAGACTTTTTCACGGTGTAGATTGTTTTAAAAAGAACACTTGAAGATAATGCCCAGTTTTCAGCATTTCAAATCTGAAGTAGTGTAGGAAGTTTGATAGGTTTTCAGCTCTTAGCCCTTGAAGACTTCTAATATTTACATTCCAATAGCATGCAAATCTCTTTTGTGTTAATTTCTTAAGATTGTTCCCCTTCTTTTTTCCTTGTGGCAGGATCAGTGTTTTTTACTGCTATATTGATAATCATTTTGATTTACTTATTACCTTCTACTGTATATGCTTGTGCCCACTTCATCCGGGGCATTTTCATAACTTTTAGGTACTCTTCATTCTTTTCAGCAGGTGTTCAATGGAAATTGTATGTAACTGTGATAAATGAATACTGATAAACAGAAAGTTAACAGGATGGCAGGGCAGGGATATTCAGTCTTTTAAACGTATCTAAAGTGCTTTTCTACCACAGTGCTCATTTTTGTAGAAAATTAATCATGTGTGGTCTCTTCAAAGAGCTGGTAATATACCAGACACCAAGTCACTCTCAGCTTGTTTGGTGTTTGGTATAAATTAGTGAGGTTCCAGCTGGGATTAGGGAATTAATTAAACAGTCCGTGTTTGAAAAGGTAGATGACCCAAATATAACAATCTGTAAGTATGCAAGACATTCAGCCTGAGGAAGGCTAGCAAGGATAACTGCACAGATCTCTTAAAATCAGCTTTGAAAGACAGGGGAAGCGGAGGAGATGAATCAGCAAAGCTGTGCCTGTTTTGAAAACAGAAAGCAAACGTGATAAAAATTGAGGGGAAAAAAAAGAATTAAAACAACCACACTGAAAAGATAGACTGTTCCCAGAGGAAGAGATCTTTAAATTACAAAAACCAGGCAGAAATCTGTGGAAACTGCTAAAGGAGAGCTTGCAGCAAAGTGCTGGGGGACTGTAGGTTAGTTTAAGTTCTAGTTCTTAGGGCCTCCTGCAGAAATACGCTGCTGCTTACGTAAAGAATGGGACTGGTTTCTAGACCATACAGCTAGATCAGTATCAAGCTATTCAATGAGCCCAAGATACTGATTTTCAGGTTATCCACTCTTCACAGACTTTTGGGCAGCACCCTGAGTTTAGGTCATGCTTAATAAATCTATTCCTCATGTTGAAGACTGCCCAATTTCCAAAAGAACTGAGGATGAAACGTAGTAGACGGTCTTCCCAGTAAAGTAAGTATAAATATTGTAGTGGTGCACACACCTTTGAGGGAATAAATACCCAAAACATGTTTAAGGAACCTGTGGAGTGGAGACTGTTTCCTGCCAAACTGCCAGGAGCTTCAGCAGGAGCAAGTGCTGCCTAATGCCAAGTTCAGCTAAAAAATTCTCTGGCAGCTGCAGACTAATATTTTTTCCTGCATTTTAAGAGAGCCAGTAGGCCTCTTACTGCTCTGAATAAAACCCATAGCATCACACTATTTTTTCTCTCAAACTAAAGATCTTTAGCCGCAGATGAGACGTTATGGCAATATTTCCCATCTGTATCATACAGAGAGCTACACAGTGACATTATGCAACTCATTAATTAGAAAAAAGATTTCACATCATGTTATGAAAAGAAGGAAACTATCTTTCCGGCAGCAAACAGTGATATCATTAACCCACTGTGCTACCCAATCACTGCGGTAGATGTGAGATTGCAACCATTAATTCCTTGAACTTTTCATGTGGTAAAAGTTTGACCTTAGGATACCAAATTTGAGAAACCAGAAAGGTTAGTAATCAGTAGATCTTTTTGGAAAACATTATGTTAATGGAAAATACAGAAAATATTCATAATTGTCTGCATATTTTTCTTCTTTATTTCCAGGAGAGTTTTTTTATGGCATTCTTACTTTTGAGAATGCAGATTTGAGTTATACTTCAGTCAACACATGCTTGTCTGAGGTGGTACTATGTGACAACTGCTATGTGGCTTTCAGTTTGTTGCAACACACCATGTGTGAAACAACAAAAAGAAAACATTATGTGTCATCTAAGAATCTTTCAAAAATGTAGGAAACAGACATAGCACAGCTATTAACACAATGTGAGAGGAACTTTTAAGATGTGTATCACTTCTGATAGAGAGGATGATACCACTAATATCATATCAGGAAGATAAAGGTACAGGCAAATGATTCATAAAATATTCAGAAACAGCATGTGATTGAAAAAAAAAAAGCAAACCTAAATTCCTTTGAGATCCTTTACTTAGTTCTTACCCATAGAAAAGTCAAACGCCTCAGTAAAACTCAGCAGCAAATGAAATATTTTTCTAAGGCAAAGGTTCTAAAGCAATGAAGCTATTTACTTAAATACAAGGTTGATGTAACTACAAACTATACAACCATGAACATGTTCTATTTAAACAATGTGAGACATCTGATACCAAAGAGTAAAAAAAAAAAATAAAAACAGGAGCACATTTGAAAACGTTCTCACCAACCTACCTGCTGTGAGCACCAGTCTTTAAACTCTGGGAATACAAGCTGTGGCTGAATTACGATACGAAGTGAAATGAATTTTGTAGGATCAGCTGCAGCTCAGAAAATAGTGTATGGCTCAAACCTTTATGGTTTCATTCAACACAGCTGACAGGCCTGTTCACAAAGTCCTCAGCACTAAGCTCCTTTCAGTAAAGGTTATTTATTGGACATCAGGGTCAGAGAAAATTTTAAAAATACAAGTAGTCCCTTGACCTTTGTTAGCTCAAATACATTCACCTTTCTGTAAAATGATCGTGCCTGCCGTGTGACTTAGCAATATCAGCACATCATTTTGCCCTGTAGGAGAATAACTGAAGGCTCTTATTCCCTGCATCAGTGGACACTGAGTGCTTACTGATACTGATAAAGAAAGTTAATGATTACACAGGACTATGAGTTCTCTTTTATCATGTAACCCACAGAACCACATTCCTTTCTCTTTAGGCATGAGAAGATTTCCTTGCCCTCATTGTTTTATCTATACTTCTCTCCAGTCAAGATCCTGTTTAAACACAAAATAAGTAGGAGAAAGAATAACTAAATTTAGCTCCAGCTACCATCAGTTGACCAGGTTTTTTTGCTGACATGTACAATTAGGTGGATTTGCAGGTGTGTTCCAGAAGCAGTGCTTTCTGCGCACACATCGACCACTGGAAATGGCCCCAGACCTACTTTAATTAAGAGAGCTACATGCCAATTAGTAGAGTACATTAAATGGGACTGGAACTGTGGTGTGTCCCCAAGCCTCCCCAACATGTGCTATGCCAGATGAGCTCATGAAGCAGCTGTGACAGCTCATGCTGGCAGACATGCTTTTATAGATTGCCTATGCATTCCCTTACCTAAATTGCAGACAGAACAAAGAGTTACAATTTAAAGGAAAATGATTTTTTTTTAAAATATCTCCAGATCTCTTTGAGAAGGAAACTCAGAGGGGAAAATTTTATTTCAAAGGCACCAGGAGGATTGTATCCCCAGAGCTTCTTGTTTCTAAAAGCTGTTGACAAGCTCAGGGGAGCAATTACTTCCAACAGAGATGTCAGTGTTTGTGAGACAAGAAAGCTTCTGCAGAAGAAAACATAGGTGTAGTAATCAGAGGCTGCAGAGCAGCCTTTTGATAAAATTTATTCTTTTCATGATTCATGTTCAAGACTCCTGTGTTTGGCCATGTATTTAAGTATTCGTAGGCAATCACAAAGATACTATTGCCAAATTGTATTGAAACACAAACTGACAAACTAGAAATAATGTACAGTCACTTCATCTCTTGACACTATAGTGCCACACTTATAAAGGTATGTTTTGACCAATAAATGAGAAACTTTATTTAAATAAGACAACCATTAACCCTGAGGAAGTCAGTGAAAAGATGCTCATTGATCTCAATAGTGTTGGAGTCAGAGTGGAAAAGATTCAGTAACACCAGAAAAGCAAGGAAGCACATAAACACTTAGGTTAAATATTATGAAAACCTGTTTTTGAATAGAGGATAAATATGCTTAAGATTAATCCAAGAGCCTCGTTTATTTGCTTTGTAAATTAGTCAAGGTCTGTACTATTCCCATGGGGCCTGTTGACACTATAGCTATTCCTTCACAGAATAGTTACTGTGCTCTGAATTACATCTGTACCTCAGCTGTCCTTTTTTTACTTCATTGACGTGCAGTTAAAAGGAAAATTTAATTCACTGGCTCCATGAGGAAGCAGTATGTCCAGTCCAGCTTTTAACACCCTCAAATAACTTTCATGTTCAAAAAGAAAAGGAAGTCACTCACTTGAAATACAGACCGCCTTTCCTATTTAAATAACTATTTTAAATAACTACCGTGCTCCAGGTGTCTGTCATCTTCTGTATATATTCTCATTACGGGTGCTTATTGTCTGGTGAGACAACTGAAATAAGGTTAAATACAAGGCACATGAAACTCTTTGAAACATTGAAAACAGCCATTCCACCCTTTCCATAAGAAGCTTTCCCACTGAAGCTGTATACGTAAATCTCTCGGTGCTTCACACCTTCTCTGAGGGGACACATGACATGATTATTTTAGCATTGGGACACTGTAAAAACAAATAAAAAATTAAAGCGTTTTTCTTATTTGTGTAATTTAGAGGCATTCTGTTTTCCCCTCCCTTATTATAACTGTATGTATTAATTTTCTTAAGAGCACTTTGGGATTTCCCTTTGAAATGGAATGCCAACTGCAACCAGATACACTGAAAATATATTATTATTACAAAGTCAGGGCTAAAAGGAGAGATGATGTTATAAGCAAGTCACTAGATGAGTGCTTAGATGACAGATGCTCAATTACCAGCTTTGCCAGAACATTTCTGAATGCTATAAAATGTCAGTTTTATATTTATTCAGTGAAATTAAAGTATCTTTTTTCCTTAATTGTTGACTGTGTACAGTAAAATATACCAGTTTTCCAAGTACAGAAGCTTATTTCAGTCTTCCTTTTGCCTATCTAGGCCATTAGACTAGTGAGAAATTATTTCACTTGTCTGTTTGCATCCAGCCCACATGGACGCTGCATTTTGAGCCCATGGAGACACCTTTTCAAGTGGAAGAGAAGGGTCTGTGCCCTTCAACAGGTAGAGTGCTATTCTGGTAAACAGGAGCTCTGGCTTGAAGAAATCTTTCAAGCTACTTTGGCAAACGCTGCAACTATTAGGCTTCATATAAAACAGAGACTTTGGCAACAGTAACAGAACATCTCTTAGGAGAGAAGATTGGTAGAGATGTGTGTTCAAAGAAATTATCTAGGAACTGTGTTTTGACTGGATTCATTTTGACACAGAACCTAAATTTTTACTTATATGAGACAGAAGATTACTGATGTATACTGACAAGTGTGATTACCTCCATTCATGCTTTGAATTGGTAGATATGAACCAGCTGATACCTGGATCCCAGATAGTCCAGATCCATCTACATATTTGAGAAAAGCACTGTAGTGGGTATATTTCTCAGGGCAGACTGTCACTCCAAAAATTCTAGACCATGTGAAATCAAACACTTTCTTCATTTTTTTATGGTGTGCTTTGTTCTTCAGAAGACCTAAGCATATACTATTTTTCCCTTCTTAAAAAGTTATGCATTGCACTTCAACAAGAGCTGATTAGTTGCTTATTTTGGATCCTGTTTCTATGCACCTCAAAGTTTTCTGTTCACTAGGTAGGGAATTCTTGGCTTTAATTTTGAGTTCTGCACTGAGAAAGTCCTTTAACTTTTGGCCATTGCAGCACTAAGCATCACAAGTTCCTCTTTTGATCCAGACTTTAACTTGGTTTTGCTAGATCTATAAATAGGAACTAGTGGTGATTTCATTTAATTTTGTCACAAGTTCTTAGGAATAATGCAAACTATAGAAGCAGTACAATCTATGGACATTAACACTTAGGGCTAATGGGCCCATGCCCCGTTTACTTGATACAAGTAAGGGCAGTTATGAAGATGTTACAGACACATTGTTTTTGGTAGTAGCAGACAATATAACAAGGGATAATACTTACAAATTTCACCTTTGTCTTTCAGGATGGACATCAGGAAAAAGAAAATCTGTAGGAGGCCTGAGCAGCCCAGAAACAGGTTACTCAGAAAGGTGGTGAAATTTCCATCCTGGGAGGCTTTCATGCCTTGACTGGCAAAGCCAATGCTGATCTGATCTGGTGCTGGTGGCAGTTGTGGTGGGTTGACCTTGACTTGCTGCCAGATCCCAGTTAGTTGTTCTCTCACTCCACCTTCTCAACAGACAAGGTGAGAAAACAAGATGGACAAGCTTATGGTTTGTGATAAATGCAATTTAATAAAAGAAAAAGGCATGCATGGAGGCAAAGCAAAAAGAGGAATTTATTCAGTACATCCCATTGGCAGGCAGATGTCCAGCAACTTCCTAGGAAGCAGGGCCTCACTATGTGTAGCAGTTGCTTTGCAAGACAAATGCTGTAACCACAAATGCCTCTCCCACTTCCTTTCCCTCTGTTTTTATTGCTGAGCATGACATGATATGGTCTGTAGTATCACTTTGGTCAGTTAGGATCAGTGTCCCCTCAGCCCTTAGCCTTTGGGTTTGGAGAGGGTGGGTGGAGAGACAGCCTTGATGCTGTGCAAGCACCAAAACTTTGGTGTCTTATCAACATTGCTCTAGCCATAAATGCAAAGCACAGCACCATATGGGTTACTTTAAGGACAGTTAACTCCATCCCAGCCAGACTCAGTGCAGTAGTTTATCTCTGAATTGACAGCTGAACTAGATGACCTCCAGAGCTCAACATTTCTATGCTTCTATGATTCCTTCCTTACATTCCAAACTCCTGTGCTTTATGTAATCAAACTGGCTCTAATGATTGCCTTTTACCCTTTTATTACTGCATGAAGGTCATAAAATTGTTAAATATCCTCATTGTGACACCAAAAAACTCTTACTCAATGTTTCATTTAGAGAATTACACAAACACAAATACCATAAAATTAAATAATGAACATAAACTATGCAATAGTTAATTGTCAGTCACCTTCAACTATCAAAATTCATTTGACAATATATAGGTTAGCAGACAATTTTAACAAAACAATAATTGTACATTGACTGCTATCTTGCTTTGTAACCAGACAATACTTTGGCCTAAATTTCTGTCTCTATTTCTTCAGTGTGCCTTAGGGGACACTATCTCAGTTTTATCTTTGCAAAGGAAATGAGAAAACTGTCTTATTTGTCTTATAGGTCATGAAATAAATAAATAAAAAAAAAGACAGAAAGAAATTAAAGGTGATCATCCCCTGACTTTCAAAAAAATCTTTCCTTTTAGTTTAAGACAAATAGACTTTTAGTGAGTGCAACATCATTATGCTCGTTATGAGAAAAATTCAGAAAGCTTTCTGAAGCTTTTTAAATCATTACAGCCACATTGTCATCACCTTTTCATTTTCTATTCAAGTCAATTCTTAGTTGGTGAAAAGCTAGAATTTGCATGAGTCATTTCCTATACAGTTTGGAAACCCAGTTAGTGATTTCTTTCTTCACATTCATTTCACTGAAGCTGTCTGAATTCTGCTAGAGAACGGATGTCACTGAGGTTAGATTTGCATGCAGGAATGCAGGTATCAGGTCATTTGTAACAGCAATCCAAACTCATGTTTACTGACAGTAAAATAACTTTTAAAGGTATTAGTTAAAATTATCAAATCAAGTTCTGAAAAATTACATGTTTCTGTCATTTCCAAAATGCTGCTTTCCAAAATTTGACGTGGTATTTTTGCAACTGAATTATTGTCCATTATCAGCTTGCTTTCTGTTTTCTCAAAAATTGTCCTAGGATAGTGGCCCAACAAAACCTTTGCATTGATATGTATCTGCAGTGGAACAGACTCCTCAACTCCATTTAAGAGCCTAACAGCCTCCTGAGCTAACTTGTTGCCATATGTATTCAGGCTGGAAGAAGCCAAGGATGAGGACAGCTGTTTTCAGCCTGTGTTCAGCTGTAATCTGTAAGACACAGACCGTCTGCTTGCTTGTTTCAATTCCTCAACTCCTCTGTGGGAAATCTGCAGGGCTTTACCTTCTCTTCTATGGCACTGGAGAAGGAGAATTTTGATGGGGGGGAGGTACAAAAAGGAAAAAAAAGCTAGTAATTTCTCACCACTGCAGAGAAGAGGTCGAGGACCTTTTAAGAGAGGCTTGATAGAAGAAACTAAAATTTATATTATCAAATTCACTTTGTTACTTTGTTTTCTTAAATAAACTCATGGGATCATGTTATTTTGTTACCCAATAACTACTACCAATTTTAGACAAATTTGACAGTGACAGAGGTCACAAAAGTGTTACTTTAATAAAATTTTGGTACAGGAGAGTGTGTCAACTAGTGGAGCAAAAGAACTCAGTATTAAGCATCAGTTTCACACTTAAGCTGTGAATTCACAAGTAATGGCTCAGCTGATTCTGTTGCTCATGGAAGTATTTGCAAATTTTTAGAAGATTCTTTCCTTTTGCATCTAGATAATTTTCACATGTGCTTTTTGTGGTTTTAATAACCATTATTATGAAGGCCTTTCTTTTCCTCATCAGTGAACAAATCTTGACTTCAGACTGCAAAAGGTATCAAAATAGAAAGGAAACACTAGTGAACTACAAAAAACTTCTCCCAGGGAAGAGAAGGGCTGGAATCCAGCTCCAAACTTGGACACTGAAATTTGTTTGCAATAGAAGTGTTTACAAGTGTCCTTAGTGTCTCTTGTTAAGATCAAGTCATGACATTTGGTAGAATTTAGAGAACCTGTCCTAAAGCTGGTAACTTTACATAGCCTGCTGACTAGCTCTTTAAACCTTTTGGAGTAGGTTTTTACTGACTATAGTCAATATTAGATATCTAATTCATGTGTTTATCCAGGCTGTAGAAGTCTAAGTTCAGGTGTCTGAGCCTGGACCTGAATCTGACTTGTCATTAGGCCATGGAGTTGAGTGTCCCTCTGTAGATGCTGATCATAAAAGCCATAGATGACTAAGTAGATGATGTGTTTTACTCCTGACTAAAGTTTAAAATTTGGATATGGTCCCAGGCAACTGGCTCTAGTTGTCTTGGCATGAGCAGGGAGATTAGACCAGATGACCTCCAGAGGTCCCCTTGCAACCTCAACCATTCTGTGATTCTGTGATTCTGATGTGTCCCACTTTAATCCCTTGCAAAATAGTCCTGATTTGTATTGACAACACTCAGTTTAATTTGACAAATTATCTTCAAAATGTGGTGAATAAAAGACTCATATATTTTACCCAAGCTTACAGCCTTGAGTAAAAGTTGCCTTTCATAGGAAAGTCTAGTTACCTAGTCTCATTGCCTTTCATAGGAAATATAATGACCTGGTCGTGTTGATCTAGATGCCCAAATGTAGTTTCAGGCAAGCATCAGGAAGATTATCATATCCACCCAAATCAGCTTCCTTCTTACACTAGCTAAATTAACCTGCTAAAGCAGAAATCAGCTGCCTAAACAGAAGTGCCAAGTGCCACTGAAGGCTTTCTGTGAGGTGGCTGACATAACACAGGCTAATAAAATGGGTCATGCACACCTTTATGAAGAAGCTACGTGAGGCCAGGTGGGATGGTCCATAGCACCTAAAAGGCATTAAGCACTTATATTTAGGTCACTGAACCATACTAGTAGTAGTGCTAAACTTTCTGAAGTATGAACTGTCATCTCTTAGCCTTGCTGACTTTAAAAGGATGACAACCATTTAGACTAACTGGTGATATGACCACAGCAATGTTTAAACATTTACATGCTCCCTTTTTACAGCTGTAGTGTCCAGAGGTCAAACCATGATATTGAATGGGCAGTTGTGGTTGATTTTGTTCCTTCTAACTTCTCATAATCTCTCCAAAATTTTTTCTTAAAAGTTCTACAGATATTTGGTCTGAACATAATCTGTGTGGACATACATAAAAGCAAAACATATTGGTCCAAAATGTTCAGTTCCGAACAGTATCACTATTCATTTAATTTGTTTTTTTTTTTAGATGAAACACTGCTTTTCCTTGTAGGCTCCGAATGTTAGTAAGACAATGTCAAAATCAAGGCAACGATGACCTATACAATGCACAGGTCACAGGTCTGACTAATCCTAAATGCTTAGACATTCTTGTTTGGTTTAGTGAAGTCCTACTTATTATTCAAATAGTTGGATGTTTCTCTTCCGTGTATCTTTACATGACCTCGTCTTCTGAAGAAGTTGGAGAACAGGCTTTTAACAAGTAGCTTATTCCTGATCTCTCCAGTATGCATGATATCATAAACTTATTCCTTATTAGCATCACACCTGAGCAAAAGCATGGTTCCTGAACATTAGGTTCATACCAGCCCAGTTTTTCAAAAGTACCAGTACAAAGAATACTGGCAGGTGTTTTCACAGAGATTTATAGAGTCAGACTTCTAGAATTGGTTCAGCCATATTTTTTTTTTGTTACCTGAGAATAAGTGCACTCAGTGTGACATGCTACTTGGTGACTAGAGAGTTCAGTGATTCCCACTGCATGTCAGAGATGGTCTCTCCAGGAAATATAAACACATTATATTCCCATCAGAATGAAAAATGCCCAGTTACATTTGTAAGCATTTAATTCCTTGTGGATTGTCTCCAAATAATCAAGTACTATGATTGTTATTGCCTGCCAGCTTTTTAATATCCTGTCCTTAATTCTACTTCAGAGAGCCAAACAGCTTATATGGAGTAATTTTGTACCCAGAGACTCTTTTACAATATTAAGTCAATCTTCATCTCCAGTAGGTTATATGAAGTTCTTGATCATCCCTGCTGTTTGAAATAACTGTTCCATTTAAAATCCCACTTAAATATGGCTTCTAACAGAGATTTTCCACTGACTGCAAGAATTTAGGAGGACACCACCTGTGCCTTCATCCTCCTCACCCTCTTCAAGGTTACATTGTTTCTGTTGGAAACTGGGCTGGAAATAAGCATGTATATTACTAAAACTCACTTTGTTGTTGTTCCTTCTATTGCTGTCCGGTCTCTTAAGATATGTCTACACAAAGTAATGATACTGAAGTGTCTAAGATGTTTCTGAAAGAGCTAGCAATCCTGCCTGGTCCTGTGCTGTTCAGGGATGTCAGTATGGCACTGAACCTGAGCCTTTCCTTCAGACTGACTGGTGCTGTGACTCTGTTGTATCCAGTCCAGATGAGCGACATATAACATCAGCTTAGGTTTATGTTTGGCAGCTTACGCTCTGCACCACCTGTGGTAGACCTTGATGTACAAATTGCCCTGCTTCCTGATAGGTTTCCCCATTGTTTTAATCTCCAGGTGAAAGTAAAGGATCTCCAGAAATTAGACCAAATGCATGCCCAAGAGGATGGTCCTCATGTTGCTCACATACCTCATAATCGGCAGCTTGGCTACCAATGCCACTATGTACCCACACTCTCAGTTCTCCAGGCAATGATTTTTGCCCTTCCTTTTGACAGGCAGAAAGGAAAGGGAGTTAGACCCAAGAAAAAGAGTGAAATATTTGGTCTTGGGATAATGCAAAAATTCCACTCTAAAAATATTCCACATATGTAGAACTTTAAGTCAATAAAACTGATGGAGAAGAATTTTAATTTTCATTTGGGATTAAAAAAACCCAACAGTTACCCCCCCCCCCCCCCCGATTTATATTCTTATATCTATATATTAATTACATATTTATGTATTTATATATTTGTATTTATACATATATTTAGGAAGCAGAAACATAATTTCCCAGACTTCACCTGCTCTGATTTTAGTCTGATTGTTCTTGTTCATTTGGTCAGTGAATTTATACTAAAATTATGTCTCAAATTCTTTCTCCTTGCTTCTGCAGATATTCTTCCTAATTACTGAATACTTCCAGGTTGTTTACACCCTTCCCCAGACAGGCTTGATCTTTCATTCTCTCTCGCACTGCTTCAACAAATTGTCTTAGCCATTTTTTTCTTCTCCCACCTCCCCCCTTTACTGTCAATTTTAATCTGTATTTTGAGCCCAGGAAATATTTCCCCAGAGTAGCAGCAAAAACAGTATTATGAATATTCATAGATTGCTATGATCTTAGAGTTTTAAAATAGAACTGACTATTGTCACAGCAATGCTTATTCTCCCTATTATAAAACATTCTGTCTCGCCTATAGTTGATCTTCAATATCTAGGGCACTGGGCTTTTTTTTTTTTTTTTTGCTACACTTTTTCAAGTCTAACTTACTAATTACTACACACCATACCAAGACATTGCAATTTTGCACTTTAATAGCTTTTTTCCTCTTTGAGCTAGATGATATTCCCGGGGAGGGAGGAGATCTGGTCTGACTTTGGATCAAAACTGGAATGGTCGTTTACTGTAAAATCCACATTATTTTTTTGGCCACCAATTTCTTATCAACATCACTATCCAGAACCAAATTCTTTCCAAACCCTTCTCCTTTTTTTTTTTTTTTTTTTTTTTTACCAAAGCCCTTCAAACAATAAAATTTTTCAAAACCCTTCTCCTTCTTCTTTTGAACTGTTCATTTCTGGAGTCTAGTCTGGAAAGATTGCTCCATCTTGTTCCATAAGTTTGATTTTCTAATCCTAAAAATGAAAACAGCGTTCATGTTGGAAATAATGTATTAAACTACAGAGGTCACAGGTTGCTGCTTAAATACTCCTGAAAGCCAGTTCCTCCTTTTTTTTCCTTCCTCCTCACCCATAAACTGTTATAAGTTATGCAGTACTAGCACTGGGAGACCTTTTGCTTTGGGCGCTTCATATACACAAAAAAAGTCTCTCTCCCACAGTGCTTACAGGAAGACAGGCAGTAAATGAATAAACATATGGGGAACCAGGTGAACAAACAACACTGAAATACTGGGTTTAATGTAACACAAAGCAATACTGAACCACCAGTGTCTAGCTGCTTCTTGGAAATATGTTTCTTCAAGACCTCTTACCGTGCTGTATGGTTTTAAAAGGACTGTTGTTCCCATACGTAGAAATTCGTTCAGTTACCTAACACAAGTGCCACATATTATTTGTGATTTCTTCTTTCTCTTCTTTAGGTGCAGAACTCCTGGCAAGTCTATGCTTACCACGATGGCCAACAAAATGTAGTTGAAAGTGAAACTGTAATGTTACAACACTTTGTTAGATGCAGCATTTATTTAGATTAATGTTTTCTCTGGAAAGTCCAAAAAATGTCCTTACCCATATCTGTGACCAGTTCTGCTCCTGGGACTTTGAGTTGGCTGTAAGTCATGCAGAATGTACTAACTTGCAGTTCAGATATGACAAGTAAAGACATTGCAAGCCTTAACTTAGCAGATATAAATATATTTTCAATTTAAGCTGGACTAGCAGGAGGACTCTCCTAGAAAACAAAGTAATGAGCCCATGGTAGAAAGGCTTATTGAAGTCACTGGGATGAATAGCATCTGCAAAAGAAAAGGAAGCAGCAGCAGAGAGATCTGTTAATCTGTTTGCTGATAAGCAAACAATGTGTAGAGTGTTATTTTATTAAAGCAAAAAATGCAGATATACAAAGATTAAACAACTTCTGCTTCATAGTGGTCCCAGTAATCAACATGATCAATAATAACTGATTCATCTAGAAAAACTAGAGACAAATGTCAATGAAAGCTAGAATATTTCTGAACTAATAAATAGTCATTTGCACTGAAAATAATTTCTGGCTAGAGTTAGCAGATTTGCTCACTAGTGTTATCAGTTTCTGGTAAGCTTTTTCTTTCTATTTTTTTAAAAATCAAAACCACAAGACCATATAATGACTGTTAGCACAGAAAAGCTACAATGCATCTGCTGTAAGATGTTAAGCAAACTTCAAATACTGAGAGGGCACAGATTTTCGGCACACATTTATTCAGTAACAGGTCCTTCTCTTTCAGTAATGGTGTGAATACAGGCATGTAACATGCAAATTTGTCAACTAAATATAGCTTGCTTGCTGCATACAGAAAAAGCCTAAAATATTAGAGTGTTACTCAAGCACTTTGGATTTGATTCCCAGTTATCTGAAGGACTATTTCTGTGGCTTTATACAGACCATACAATCTCTCACTTCCCTCCTATTATAAATACAGATTAGATATGCACACTGAATATCCTAAGATGTATCACATGCAGAAACAAAGTCAAGAAAACAAATATCACAATAGAGACAATGATGGGGGAAACTCTGGAAAATAAACTGAAGTTTTTTTGTGTGACATTAATGGAAATGTAAATAAGTTTATTTTTAGAAGTGTCTAAAGAGAAGGGAGTTTGACAGAGAAAAATACAACAAAAAAATTGAAAGGACTACCACTGATAGTGAAAAAAGGACTTCCCATGATGAAAAGAGAAAGTGAAAAGTAGCAGCATATAAAATATTAGGACACACACTGACCACACATTGGTCAGGTGTCAGACCCAAGTTGGACTTTTGACCTCAGGCTTGTAGTGAGCTGATGATTTGTATAAGCGCTGCCAAAGACTTTCTATCTTTACAAATAACATCAGTTGAAATCATATGGGAGAATATTAAAATAAATTAAGATATATTAATGTGTTAAATTTGAATAGCTGAAAATATATGTCCTAAAGAAAATATGTCAGATAAAATGTGTGAGATTTAGTGAGAATATAAAAAAAATCTTAATTTCTATGAACCTAGTAAAGTGGATGAAGACCATGGAATCAGAAAGGTTTCAGTTGGAAGGGACCCTTAAAGATTTTCTATTTACAATCTCCCTGCCACGTGCAGGGACATCTTTCACTAGACCGGGTTGCTCAAAGCCCCATCCAACCCAATTTTGAACACTTCCAGCAATGGAGTGCCCACAACTTCTCTGGGCAACAGTCTCCAGTGCCTCACCACCCTTATCATAAAAAATTTCTTCCTTATGTCCAATCTAATCTACCCTCTTTCAGCTTAAAATCATTGCCCCTTGCCCTGTCACTACAGGCCCTGGTAAAAAGGTTGTCTCCATCTTTCTTATAAACTCCCTTTATGTATTGAAAGGTCACAATAAGGTCTCCCCAGAGCCTTCACTTCTCCAGGCTAAACACCCCCAAATCTCCCAGTCTTTCTTCGCAGAAGAGGTGCTCCAGCCCTCTGACCATTTTTGTTGTCCTCATCTGGACCTGCTCCAACAGATCCATGGCTTTCTTGTACCAGAGACCCCAGAGCAGCACTCCATGTGCTGAGGGGTTTCACAAAAGCAGATTAGATGGGGACAACCAGCTCCCTCGAGTTGCTGGCCATACTTTATTTTATGCAGCCCAGGATATAATTTGCTTTCTGGGCTGTAAGTATAGGTTTCTGGCTCATGTCCAGTTTTTCAGTCACTGGACTTTTGTTTTATCCCCTAGTCCTTCTCCACAGGGCTGCTTTCAATCAATTCATCCCCTTATCTGTACTGATACTGAAGATTGCCCTGACCTAGAAGTGACCTTGCACTTGGCCTTGTTGAACTTCATGAGGTTCACATGGTCCCACTCCTCAAACCTGTCAAGGTCCCTCTGGATGGCATCCTGTCCCTCAAGTGAATCAACTGCACCACTCAGCTTGATATCACCCACAAACTTGCTGAGGGTGTAATCAATCCCACTGCCTATGCTGTTGATGAAGATATTAAATAGTATTGGTCCCAATATGGACCCTTAAGAGACACCACTCATTACTGGTTTCCACTTGGACTTTGAGCCATTGACTGTAACTCTTTGGATGCAGACATTCAGCCAATTCCTCATCCATCTAACACTCTATCCATCAAACCCGTATCTTTTTGATTTAGCTGTAAGTTGTGGGGGACCATATCAATGGCCTTACAGAATTCTAGACAGGTGACATCTGTAGCTCTTTCCTTATCCACTGATGCAGTTACGCGATTGTAGAAGTCCACTAGGTTAGTCAGGCATGATTTGCCCTTGGTGAAGCCACAATGGCTGTTTCTCAACTACCTCTCTGTCTTCTATATATTTCAACATATCTTCCAGATGGATCTGCTCCATGATCTCAATAGGTGAGACTGTCAGTTCCCAGAGTCCGCCTTATAATCCTTTTTAAAAATGGACATGATGTTTCCCTTTTTCCAGTCACTGGGAATTTCGCCTGACTGCCACGACTTTTGACACATGATGGATAGTGGCTTGGCAGCTACGTGAGCCAATTTCCTCAGGACCCTGGGATGTATCTTGTAAGGTTCCATGGAGTTAATATATGTTCAGGTTTCTTAGGTGGTCTCTAACCTGATCTTCACTTACAATGGGAGGGACTTCACACCCCTACTCCCTGCCAAGACATTCAGAAGCTTGAGAGATATGAGAAGAGAGATTACCAATGAAAACCAAGGCAAAATGTTGAATATGTCAGCCTTCTGCATATTGGTTGTACCTGGTTCTGATGATTCCATGGTAGTTAGGAAATATATTTCCATTCTACAAAGAATAAAAGCTGTATTTATTCAGACCTTTTGAGATGTTATGGAAAGTTAAAATGTTGAATTTCTTTATGGAATGCATCTGAAGTGGAAGGTTTTCTTCCAAGATTTGTGTATGTCCACAAAAATATTTCATTTTATTTTACACACATTTTATTTGATGTTACTGTTTTTCTCAAACAAAAGTACTTATTTAAGGTGGTAGATTATCTTATCTCACCTTACATATATATGTACATGTATTCCTAGAGAGTATATTAATTTTAAAATAAACAATACAACAAATATGTATGTCAAAAAGTACAGAGATCAGTAGTACACTTGCTTTAATTCACAAAATCCTTGAGTGCACAGTTGAATATCATTAATGACAATATCACCTTGATTTTCTCATGCTGAATAAGATAGTAATCATTGTTACAAAAGTGTCCATGAACATAACTGTCAATGAGTCATTACCAGCCTTTGCTTTACAAGTTACAAGACACGGACCATGTCTACAACACTGAACTGTGCCATCTGTAGCATTTGCACTTTTAGGTGGCTAATAGGCATTCACAACATTCCATGAGCGATGTGTGTGTGATTTACTGCTATTAGTTTGGTGTTCAAAGCACTATCGCTTTGTACTCAACCAGTCTTCTGTGTGCCCATGATGAGATAAAACTGGAGCTCTGGAGCTACTGTGTCCATATTAGAACAGCCCTCAAACATGTGCAACCCCACAGGCACAATCACTACAATAATCTTTGAGGCATTTAAGATGCCAGCCACCCAAGTAGGGAGGAGTAGCTGTTCCTCTCTCTGCTATTCCTATGGGCAGTGAAAAGAGAAAGAATTTGTGAGTGCTTCTCATTTGCTTGTGAGAATTCAGATTAAGCACCTTCACCAGTAGCCAGAAACCTGTGTGGTTTTCATGCAGAAATGTTTGAGGAGACACAGTGTTTTAAACCTGGAGAGTAGTAACCTTTGGTGATGGGGTACATCACAAGGAGCTGAGACACTTCTTCCGAAGCTCTGGCAGCCCTTTCTTGAGGACTGTCTGACCACAACCCAGGTAACAGTGCAGTGGGTGCAACAGACTGTATTGTTCTACATACTCATTTCCACCCACTCGCAGAAAGGTTTTATGTAAGTGGATGTTAAGAAACAGAAAACTAGTTAAATTTGGGTGGAATGATCTTACAGGTATAAACTGTCTGTGCTGGCTGGTAAAAAACCCCAAAAAGACGCTACAAGCTTGTGTCTGTAAACAGCACTTAGATGAAGATATTCCCTTGAAATTATAACTTATGTTTACACCAAAGACAAACTCCTTGACGTTGTAGTTACATCTGGAATATTTATCAAGCAAAAGTACAAAAGGCTGTAGCTTAGCTCCTAGATTTCCATTGCTTGTTTTTGGGTTGTGCTTTTTTTTTTTTCACTTGTAGAATTATTCAATATAGTATTTTTCAGTTCTCACTTTTGTGTATGTCTTGACATACCCCAAAGCATAAAGAAAACCTCTGTAATGTATTGTAGCAGAGCATCCTTAAATTGCTATCAAAAAGAACAATTATCAATAGCTTAGGTTACAGTCTTTGCTTTGCTAAAATCAAATTTTAATTAGGTAGGGATAAAAGCATTTAATTCGCTATGTGAGAGTCTTACACATAAAATACTCCTTTTTCGCTGTAATATTCACTTCCATACAAGCTGTTTAGCAGCTCTTCTTATGACCCCAAAACAACATCAGCTTCACATATACAGAACATCAAAATCCCTGCTTGCTTCAGGTGGATTTTTCTGTTATCACTGCTCCCAGAGTGGCCTGTTAAGCTGGATAAATATGCTATCTTTTTCCAGTGCATAATACAGTTGTTAAAGGAGATACATAGAAATTACTATCTACAAATCATTCATTTTTGCAAGGCACATACAAAAGAAAAGACATCAAGGGCAAGTAATTAAAGT
This sequence comes from Falco naumanni, assembly GCF_017639655.2. NCBI lineage: Eukaryota > Metazoa > Chordata > Aves > Falconiformes > Falconidae > Falco > Falco naumanni. The sequence goes on along the minus strand of NC_054055.1, from coordinate 25,654,193 downwards.
GGTTTGTGATTTTTTTGTAAAACTAAAACGTACTGTGTTTTGTGTTTGGTAAGTATGAGTCTGCAATGCCAAGCTAGTGCTTACACATCTATACTGCTCTTTGCAATAACTCTTTCATTCCTGATTGTTCTGCAGCCAGTTAGTTGGGACTGTCACAAAATGTTTAACATATTTCCTGATTAAATAAAGTCCATCCATTATTATGAAAATGCTTGATTTATTAATTCTGTATACATTTATTTCAGTCTTCTCTTCCTTCCATTACTTGGTCTAATATCTGATATTCACTGAAATAAATTCACCTTTGAATGAGTCTAAATATTTCATAAACTTGATTTAATTGCTGTCATTTCCAATAGCTTCTCTACTCAGGGGACACTCTTTTTATAGGAACTCTATTGGATTTTTTACTGTCGATAAAAAACTTTTTAGACATCATTAAACTAGATTTTAAGGGTGAATGAACCTCTAGAGTTTTTCTCCTGGTGGCTGTTAATTTCAAATCTGCAAGTCGCAATTCTTGCAAATCTTAGATTCAGTTCAGGAATAACAAACTAAGCAACTGTCAAGGAATATGTACACTTACACAGTTTTATTTGTATGTTAATCACCATTGCCTACTCTGCTATGGCCAATTTTATTTTCCAAGCACATTTTCTACATATGTAACTGAGGAAAAAAAGAACAGATGAAGAAATTCCATATCTAATAATAAAAAGTCATTTTGTAGTATCATATTGATTCCTTCATTCTGCATATTGTTTGGTTTAATAGTATTATAAACTCTTTACTGAAATGAAGTTAAAAAATGCATTCACTTACTGTACTTCACTCTCACTTTGTAAGATTTTCCAGTAAGAAAACAGCAAATGCTATTAAAATTGTAATTAAATCTAAGATTTTGCACCTTCTTTGAAATTATTAAATACTACTTCTAATCTTTAAAAGTTTTCCATGTGTACGTGCATCTGTGTGTTCAGTTAATATATTTAGCCATAAATTCAACCAGCCAGATTAAGTGATAGTATGTTTGTTCATGTCTGCAGCAGTAAGGAGAACATATATGATTGGCCTAAAAGTGACAAATCATGTCACTTAAAAGTAGTAAAACCATTCTCATTTAGAAAACAAGAAGAAAGATCACAGGGAAAGGTAAAGGCAAGGAGCATATTTAAATAAAGATCCCTGATTGTTCTTCCTCTGAAAATGTTCTCTTGCTATTTTCTGACTACATATGCAGATTTGGAGTCTTGAATAAAAACATTTTGCTTTCTGTAAAGCCAAAGATTATGTGAGTAAGTGTTATCTTATGGAAATTTTGACAGTTGTATTTTCTGATGATTTATGATATTCTTAAGTTGTTTTATTGACCTTTTAAGTATGATACAAAACACAAATTAGAAAAAGTAGTTCTATTTTTTCCTGTTATTTGACAAGCGCAACAAATTATTCACTGATATAGCATAAATAGATATGATGTTTGTACCCATATAATTGGTCTGACATTATGCCTGTGCAGATTAATCTGCAAGTTGGTTTTACAGTAAAAAATATATTTTTAAAATTCTGATTTTCTCTTACTTTTTCAGATTTATCTTAGGATATTCAAGTAGAAGGGGATACCCAAAAACATCCAAATCATATTAGTCACAATATTTTCTACTTTGATCAAGTATCTCATTCTAGTATGAGTTTTATTTATAATTCATTTTAAATTGCATAGAGATAGCTATAACCAACATCACATGTTCTATAAAAAAACATTGTAAAATGCGACAGTGGACAGGACCATCTGGAGAATCAAAGGGGTTTGGCCTGATGGGTAATTATGTAATAGGAATCACGTAATCTAAATTACTGAAGTTCCCTGTGGTTGTATCCTGTTTTATTGGTTCTAGCCTTTTCTTGTAATATCAGATCAAATGTCTTTTTGTGTTAGAAAGGATCTCAAAAATACTAGGCCAAAACCTCTTAAAGGGAAAAGTTGGTTCACAAGTTGTACCTGTAGGGTCTCACGAAGTATGTTTGAAGACCAGCTTTGTTTGTGGTAGCAGTTTGTGTGGCCCAACAACGATGACTCTCTAGACCCAAACAGTTTGCACCAAGGATCCGATGTCTACAGTATGTGCATTTCATAAGAGTTTACTTTGGAGTGGTTTCAGTCCGCTGAGTTGGACTAAGCACCCTTTAGCAGCTGAAGTACATTAATACCCTCCTGGAGTAAACCTTCTGGTTTGATTTAGCTTGTGATCTGAAACATCTGAAGTTGTCATGAAATAGAATTGTCTTTCTCTTGTAGGCTCATCTCTCAGGGCTCATTTTAGCATCCAGCAGAAGCTGTGAGTCTCAAAAGCAGCTCACATGCACACAAATAATTTCTCTGTTTCTCCCTCTCGTAACTCATATACACAGTGAGATAAATTATTCCCTCCCCTCCCTCCCCCTCCTGCTCTCCTTCCCCTCCTTTTTCCTCCCTCTTCTCACTGTAGGTGTATTGTGTAACAGTTCATCACTACGGTATTTGAGAACCTTCTGAGAACTTTTGAAAACCCAGTGTTTATTTTATAATAATTTTAGGCATAAAGATATAGAAGGAAAATTAAAGGAAAAAAGGCTGCAAAAGAATAACATTAGAAGAAATAATGTCTACTAGATAAATTGGTCTAAAATAAATTACAGCAAACTCTTCCAACATTGATAACTACTGAAATAATAAACATTTTATGGAAGGAGTAATCTGAGACACAGAGTGTTCCTTGTAATGCAGTACGTGCTATGTAGATCATATACCAGTTCAGGTAATTACTCCCACATTATTAAGCATAAACTGTAGTTTATTTCAAGCTTTACCCTGACATATGATATTCCAAAATGATATGCAGGTAGAACACTGTAGTAAAAATGTGTACGTGTAATATATTTAAATTAAACCATTAACTGAAAATTGGGACCTTGATAAGTATTTCCACTACAGAGAGAGTGATGATGGGGTTCCTTGTGTAATATTAACATTTTACCAGTCCCTGTTTGGTTCTGGGTTTGCTCCTTCCCCCCACCCTATGTTTGCAATTCAAACCATCCCCATACTGCTGTCTGTATGACACCCAAAGAACCAACTCCCACCAGAGACTTATAGAAGTTTCACATAATAAAGTTCATGGAAATCTGGGAGCATAAATCACAGGAAAAACTGTGGATTAGAGGAGACATCTGAAGGACAGATTTTATACACATACCTTGAACACTTATTGCAGTGCTGCTTTTATAACTGTGAATGGGTAGCCAGCGTTGTTCTGGAGATGTGCCATTATCTTATTGTGGTATAAAATTCTGTGATGGGAAGAAAAACAAATTGGTTTTGGGAGATAAGTTGCTACTGTCCTGACTAATTAATTCAAACAGAACTCCAATGCCATTTTCATATTATTTCTGCAAAATAGAAGATGTTAAGACTACCACTCTAATGAGCCCCTTGTGACAATACTTCATCCCAACTCCAACTGTGATAGGGCCCCAAATAACATAACTTATATGACTCCAAGCAGAAGGAAATTAAATATTTCACTTAGAGTAATTTTGTGAACAGGGATGAAATGTGGCGATACTCCACATTCCCAGAGGTTTTTAGTTTCAGCAGGTCATTGCAATGTGTTTTAGGAATGAGCTACAAGCTCCCTTCCAGCCACCAGTTTAACCAGAATAATTGTCTCTAAACTTCCCCATGGGAGCAGACCCAAATCCTTCTCTTTTTGTTCCTGCTCTCTGAAAACTAATTCAGACACAGATACCACAAAACCAATCAAATACTAACCTTAATTGCTGTGAAGCTCTATGAAATTACTTGGATAGTGAAGTTCATCTTCTACTGTCTTTTAGTTTTGTTTTGTCTGTTTTGTGCATTAATGTCTGTTGTTCTAACTATTTTCTCCATCATAGAAGTAATTTGTTGCTTCTTTTTTTATTACTTTATGTAACTTACATTTGTCATTTATGAGGCAAGCTGTCTTACTCAGCAGCTTGCTTATGGTTTTATCCAATCCCCAGCACCAAAATAACCAGGAAAATGTTTCCATTTAGGAAAAACATCTTTTACAAATTTAAGGAAGGACAAATGCACAGCAGCAGAAGCATACTGAGAGGACAGAAGCCTTCAACTGAAGTGCTTAGACTTTGGGGTTATTTTTGTCACACTTCTCTGTTAAAATTTACAGATTAATGCCAATTCTGAGGAGGCATGAAATTCTCAAGAACTTAATTTGAGCTTTCACTACTAAGACAGTCAGCGGTAAGACAAGAAAAACAGAATGATAGTTATGGGCCAAAATCCATACAGAGCAGAGCTTTCTGTGTTCCAAAACCAGTTTGTGTGAAGTAAATACTAGGAGCTTATCTTTAAAATGAATGATGCCATTCAGTCAGTGCTCACTGTGATTTGTGTCTATGAGGGTATGACGATAAAGGTAAACCAGATCCTATATTAGACCAATATAACCGGAAAAAAAAAACAGGTGGCTGCCTAGGTTCACACAGTTGTAGTCTGCTTTGAAATAAAAGCGGCAACTTTTGAAGCAAGATTCAGGTTTAGGATAGTCACTGTAAGTGTAATATACTGTTTTTCTATAGGACGATTGAGTAGAAAGGATGATAGGCACCTGTAATGCAGTGGAAGGGTGACAGTAAAACAGATGAAAGACATGTTAAGGTTATACACAAGAGAGAGAAACAGATGTAAACCCACCCCACTTGCAACACTGCAGGGCTGGCCTGGGGTAGAAGTATAGCACAGAGAAAATCCTATATCCCATGTCCACGACTGAGGCTATTCAGTAGATCTGTGCATTTGAAAAGGAGCTTTGAAGTTCTCTCTTAAGAATGAGGATTGTGAGAGCTTGGTAAATGGTTGTTTTGTGAAAAAATTGCTCACTTAGGGCTAATTATTTGGTTTATCCTTTATCAGATGTCTGTTTGAGCTCACTTCAGTTTTGTGGTTGTTCAGCTTCACCTACATAGGTGTCCTTGAAGGCACGACATTTTGTTCTGGGGTGTGCCATTTGAACAAAGGAGGGGAGATCTGAAAATGTATTTCAAGATAGTGATAGCATTTCTTTCATAACTTTTAGCATGTTTTAGGTTATGGTGGTATGTGATTAGTAGGAATGTACTATCAGTGACGTGTTTTGCTTGTAGTGTACTAAATTTGCATATATTTCTTTGGGAAGTCATTCAAAAATACAATGTGGAGAATAGCTTAGTGGTATAATTTTCTTTTACTCAGATGAGCTGGGTATCTCAAGCAAATGCTATAATGGCCTGGCTGTAAATCACACCCTTCTCGATGCTTTTCAGATGTTTACTGGCTTTCCTGATCTGTAAGATATGTAGCAGTTTGTAGTTTATAATCTTTTATGCTGCCCCTGGTGTCTGCAGCAAGGAAGCTGTGGCTGAGGTTGATGCAGGAGCTGATAGAGAGACAGCAGCTATGGAATTTGTGATAAAAATTGGTAAGTCAAGGTTAAAACAGATGTTACAGATGCCATCTAAGTACGTTAGCTACGTGAAAATATAGTTATTTAGAATCTGTTCCTTTACATGACTCATGAAATTGGAGGCATATTATGAACTACTTACGTGCATTACCTTGACAGTAGTATCTGTCTGGTGAAAGTGGCATTTGTTAAAGGTAAATTTTCTTGTGCATAAAAACATATTGTATGAGGATCTCCCTGTATTTAAACTGGAATTCCAAGTGCTGGTACTTAGTTGTTGCTGTGTTACACATGGGATGGGCCAAGTTAGTAATCACAGTAATGTTTCTGCTACTCAAGCAAATAGGATATCCCACCACTCACGCAAGTAAAATTGGACTTTAACATTCTTTAAATTTCCAGTTCTCCATTTGATACAGTTCTGGCATGGGAACCTTTCAACCTATCAAAAACTGTGAATACAACATGGAAATCATTTGTTCCTCTTTCAAAATGTAAATGATCTCACCAACATCAGAGCCATGAATTGTCTTCCCAAAGTTAAGGATATGCTTTGGCAGTCAGATCTGAGTCCAGCAAGACTTTCCAATACAAAGGCCTAAAACTTCACTAGCAGCAGCAGGACTTTCCTGAATAATCTCATCAAACAGAAGAACATTTGGGATAACATTCATGAATTCCTCTACTTAGGGCCTACTCCGCTCCCATTAAAGTGAATACAACCACCTCAGAGTTTAGAAATCTCATGGTCGCAGCCATATTGATGACAACTGCATCTAAGGCCACTTAATTTCTCTCCTTAAATTCATGAGTTCTATGTGTGCTGGTTCTGTGACCTGTACTCTTCAAACATTTAGACATTAAATGTAATGAAACAGGGTAGATACAAATATGAAAATATTAGGAAAACAATAAATGTACTATATTTATTTTCATATACCTTAATGAAACAGCACAGGCGAATAAAACATTTTCAGAATGCCAGCAGAATGTAAAGGGTAAAGTAGTTGATGGATGTATAATCAATAATCAGAATAAGAAAGGATGTCAAAAACACTAATAGTACTGTGAGTTTTGTAACTGGCCATTAATAGAAAGCTTTTTCACATCCAGGATGAAAGGGTCGAAGTAAATCTACATCCCAGGCTGCAATAAACTGGACATTTTATATCTACTAATATCTGCCCTGCATTAGGGACTGTTATCTTGCTGAAGGATTTGTCCTTTGAATAAAACATTAAATCAAAGTCTTTTCTGCTCTGTAGGCATTATGGATAACATGGCATGACTAAAAGGAGAGCAATAATGATTAGAAATCTCCAAAGTCTACTGACTTGATGCATATCAACTGTATATACTGGATAATTAAAGCAGTTTATAAAGACTTTGGCATCAAAGTTTAATACATAAAAAGGGGGTGGGACTTGTTAGGGACAAATATCCCATTCTGTTTCAAACACAGACTCAATCTATAGAGAAGACATGGGCTAAACCAGGAAATTTCTAAAGCACCAAAGTGACTTTCTGTGTTCAATGTGTTCTATTGACTTTCAAAGTGATGATTTTTATGACAACTTCAGTATTTCTACCTAACAGAAGGGGATGAAAAAACAGTGAAAGGAGACAGATTTTAGAAACCTGAAAGAGACTAAAAGAAAATAAAACTTTTTCATGCTAATATAGCTCATAAACAGAAGACGAATCATTTACCTGTGTTCCACAATCATATCTCACGCACTATGTATTCATGTACATTCCAAAGCTATAGTCCATTAAGCATATTGGCATTTCCCAAAAATTAAATCTACAAACTTGCAAAAGAAGTTATGTGTATTGGCTATCATTCTGTGAAATGCTGTGGGAATTTCAGTAAGGCTGTACAAAATTTCAAAAATGGAGCCCACAAATAAAGTTGCAATATACCACTTTTAAATGGGGAAGCCCCTTCAGTTCTTGTAGCATATGAAGGCACAGACCTTCATATGTGAGATCCTTTATTGCATACGTAAGTGCTGGTTATACACAATCACTTACCCACCCAAGTGCTGCCCTGGAACGTGCCTATGTGCAGCAAAGCACCTTTGCAGCCATTTCACACTCCTCCGAGCTGTTTGCTCCCTCCATGCTCACCTGAGGAGGTCTCTTCTCCCCAGACCAGGATTTAAGCTGTGGGAGGCTTTGGGCAGCCCCTCACTGCAGGCAGGTGTGCACAGAACTGATTTGCAGGTGAGCTCCCAGAGCCAGATTCAGTGCCAGTTGCTTCCTCACTGCATTTTAAGGCATAATCACTGCAGCCTGGCACCCAGACAGTGAACAAAGCCTTTTCTTTATCTCCATATCCTGGGCTCGGAAGCAAACAGGAAAAGCCTGCACAGATTTCAGAAAGAGCCCTTACACGTATTAAACTCTAACTTTTAGATGTGTCAGAATTTGCAAAGTGGCCTGAAGTCTTTAAGTTTTTCTGTAAATCACTGTCAGATGCAAAAGAGATTTTTTCCAGTCTGTAAAAAACCTAATGGCCATCTGAAGTTTTATAAAAAAATGTAAACAGGACACGATAATAATCCTCATGCCACGTTTTGCTCTTTTGTTTATTTAAATCTCTTCTCTACTTAAAAATAAACAAAGCTCTGTAACATGTATTGGAGTTTTCTTTTCAGGTATTTTCCCATTGTCTGTTCTTATAGCTATGTCCTTTCCAGTCTCAGTGGTCTACACCATTGCAAAATACTTTTTGCAGGGCACATTTACGGGAACTATTGTGGTCAATCAACAAATCTCCACAATGGGAGAAGGTTCAGAGGAGACTGGCAAGCACCACATTCCAGTCAAGCTCAGGGAAGAACCTGACTCAGGAGTGTTTGACTGTTGCAAAGAAAGATGAATTGATCTGAACTCCCAGAAGACCAGAGAGCAACCTCCATTTTAGACGACTATATCAGTGGATCAGCTGGCTCTATCAGTTAAGTGTATTAACTGGTTATTTAAATAGCCCTTCTTGAGTTAATCAGTAGAGATACTCTCTTCCTGAACTAGCCAGACTATTGGCTGGAGTTAGGAGGGACTACTAGAGGCCATCTAGTACAACTCCTCTGCTATAGCAGGGCTATGTAGAGCCCAGGACCATCTCCAGAGGGTTTTTTAATATCTCCAAGGTGGGAGACTCCATCATCTCTCTGGTAGACCTGTTCCAGGGCTCAGTCACCCTCACAGTAAAATAAGTATTTCCTGGTGTTCAAGGGGAACCTCCTGTGTTTCAGTTTGTGCCCATTGCTTGGGTCCTGGCACTGGGCCCAGCTAAAAATGGAGCCTGACTTCATCTTCTTTGCACTCTCCCCTCAGGTATTTATAGACATTGATGACATCTTCCATGAGCCTTCCATTCTCTAAGCTGAAGAGTCCCAGCGCTCTCAGCCTTTCCTCATAGGAGGAAAGTCCTTTCAGCATCTCTGTGGCCCTTGGTTAGACTCTCTCTAGTATGTTTATGTCTCTTTTGTATTGGGGAGCCCAGAACCGGACACAGGATTCCAGGTGTGGCCTCTCCAGGGCTGAGGAGAAGGGAAGGATCACCTCTCCCAGCCTGCTGGTAGTACTTTGCCTAAGGCAGCCTAGGATACCACTAGCCCTCTTTGTAGCTAAGGCATGTTGCTGGCTCATGTTCAACTGGACCACCAGGACCACCAGGCCCTTTTCTGTCCAGCTGCTTCCCAGCTGGGTGGCCCCCAGCACATGCCGGTGCTTCCATTTGTTCCTCCCCAGGATCAGGACTTTGCACTTCTCCTTGCTGAACATGATGAGGCTCCTGTCAGCCCATTTCTCCAGCCTTCTGAGGTCCTTCTAGATGGCAGTGTGACACTGGCGTATTAGCCACTCCTCCTGATTTTGTTGCTTGCAACCTTGCTGAGGGTACACTGTGCTCCACCATACAAATCATTAATGAAGGTGTTAAACTGGCCTGGACCCAGTACAGACCCCTGCGGTACACCACTAATTACTGGCCTCTAACTAGACTTCTTGCTGCATTGTAACACCCTCTGGGCTTGGTCATTCAGCCAGTTTTCAATCCATGTGCTCAAAAAAAAAAATATATATATATATATAATCAAGCATTCAAGAAATTATTTGTAGAAGTATTCCTCTCTCTCTTGAAGTCTTTAAATTGGATGATAAACAAATGACATTAGAATCAGCAGCACAGCAGAGAAAACGCTGTATGATTGCCTGGCAGCCATTACGTATAGAATAATTGGGAGATTAAATGAGAAAATGTGGGAATGGAAATTTTCTGCTGGTGTAAAATTTATATTTAACTAGTACAGTATGTAGACACTGATTGGAAGACATATGTCAGGTGCTTCCTCTTTTCTGTAGATAAAAGGATGTATCGTAAGAAAGAAATTAACAGAACAGTGAAGAAAAAAGTATCTTCTAAGGATGCAGACTTCTGCTAGGCCTGCTTCGGTACATCTTCATTTTCTGAAACTTCATTTCAACTGAATTTATTTAGTCAAGATTGGTTTCAATACAAATAATTAGCAAGACAGATTCAGTAGCACATAGCCAAATACTAATGTTAGACAGCATATTCCAGGCTTTTAAAGACGACAGCATGAATCCAAGACTGTTGCTCTTCTGGGCTGCACAGTGAGGAACAGATGTCAGGAACGGTTAATGCTACATTCTTTCGGAAAGGATCTGCCACATGTTGCAAACAATGAAAATGTACAGCACACTTCTCCCACACAACCCTTGATATATCAGGTGTAATGGTGAAACAGAAAAGCAAGCAAACAAATGAATGACAAGAATATATAAAACCCTCTAAGAAAACAAACAAACAAAACCCAGATTATCAGGGAAATGAGAGATCTGAAACCCAAAACTCACAGGTCTTGGTTATCTGACTTAACCTTTTCTAACTTTTTGAGACATGGCAGAAATAGACATTATGGTAGACACATCCATCCATACAATTAACCAGCCCTAGCTGTGAACGCCTGAATGCTTAAGCTGTATCCCTAACTGTTTTCTGAGTGAATGGAGAATGTGATGCAGGGTGATTGTTAATGGCTGTGTCTACAGAGAAGCAAGCCAGGTGCAGAAGGAGCAGATGAGCAAATGGCAACAGTTATGCCAGTGGCCAGTGCATTTTATTTTGAATTACATTTATTCAGATTTCCTGGACTGAATATCCCCACTATGTGCATACTCTGAAGTTGCTGAAAGAGTAATTATCAGTTTGCACCATTACAGGTTTTTTAGAGATGGGAGTGTGCTTAGTGTACACCAAACTACATCTTCCATTTTATTTTCCTCAGAAAGGAATCTAGTTTGTACACACTAAAACTACTTTTCAAAATAAAGCATCAAATAATAAGTGAAGATCATGTGGGTGTCTGCACTGAAACTGCTGCTGATCTGAGCTAGTTTTTCAGTTTTTCTATCCCAGGCCTGTAAAAAAACAGAAGCACAGAGTGGCATATGTCCTCAGTAATTATTTTAAAAAACATAGTGGGATGCTTCTGACTAATTCTCAGTTTACTCTTAGATTTGTTTTGGGTTTTCTTCTTTTCTATTATTTTTTCCTCCTTTTCTTTTCCTGTTCACATTGACTCCCAGATTAAAACTATGACTCTATAATGCACTACTGCAGCTAATAGTCGGGGCTCAGTTAATAACTTATTTGATATTTTTATTTGTAATCATTCTTGCAATGTGGCTTCCAGTAATGAAACCCATTCTTCTGCTTTTCACTTTCAAATTCTGAAAAGTAAAGACACTTGGAAATTGACAATCTTTTTTTTTGCATACCTAGAAGTAGTCTGGACATGATCTTGCACCAAATCTAAGTCAGCACTTTTCATCTTGCAAACATTCATGCCAGAAATATCTTCCATTCTACCAGTCCAGATTTTTTTTCTGAGTTTCATATTAACCTTATTTTATTCTTGCAACCTTTATGGGGTTTTGTTTTTTTTTTAAAAGATTTCCCCACCACCACTAACGGCCCTTTTCTTCCCAGAGAGACTGCAATTGTTTACATTCAGTAAGACTCATCTGACACAATGATAATGATCTCTGGGTGAAATATGCTAATTCTTTTTTTCCAAGTCAAGTGTAGTTTTTCCATGAAATAATAATAATAAAAAAAATTTTTGTTGTAGTAATTTAACCTCAACACATTTTAAATATAAATTCAGAAGGGTGGGTTTATTCCACTGATTTTTTTAAGAATAAGACATCCATTTTTTCAGGGCAAGAGACTATGGAGTCAGTGAAACCATAGTTCTTTGACTCCTGAAATATGAAAGTGATGCAGCAGTTTAGCACAAACACATGGCAAGGCATGTTATTTTATTTTAGAAATACACAGATATATTTTATTATCATGCCAGTAAAGACTTGAAAATACATGATTTATCACAAAGTAATTTCCTATTCTAGTCCTAATTTGACTAAAACATGAACACTAAAAAATCACATATAATGCAGTAGGATTAAAGTTTTAAATCATGTGTGCTTTTGAAAATCCAGTCCATCCACTAATATGAGAAAAGGAAAGCAAAACACAAGCTTTCAAGTGGGGATCATTAGGCAATACATTATCTCTAATTGTTCATTCTTGAACTGTAAAGGAGAAAAGTGAAAAAGCTGCATTTAAGTAGGCAATAGATTGTATAAGGTCACTGTTCTGCAAGTTAAAGTCAGACAAACTCAAATGACAATTAGACTACAGTTCAGAGTGATTAAGTATTAAAAGAAGCAGACAAAGATGGATTCTACTCAAAGTTTAGAAGCAGTGAAAATACAAAGCTAACATCAGTTTTATTTACCTGGGTTTTGAATCTTATGGATCACTTTTCATTTTAAATTCACCCAAGTGATTGTTCCTGTGTAAAGTTTTATGGATGCTTTGCTAAGTTTTAATTTAATTTTAAAATAATAAAACTTTATATGAAACCCTCATTCCAACTTTTGAGTGCTCAAGCTTAAAGGGCTTGCTAGCCATTGCAAACAGCTGATACCCTATCTACTAATGTAATTCATCTCGTGTGTGGCAAGTAAAACTAATATCTGATCATACTGTTATTTTGTAATCCATGAAGAATAAATTAGAGAAGGATTATTATATAATGTTATGTTGCTGAAACTTCCATACATATTTAACTTCATGAAACATCAACACAGAGTTCTGTTTCAGGACGCAAGATTATTTAAATCATCGCAGAACTAATGCCCAATTATTTAGGAAGCAGTAGGACCGTAGAGCTAATCTACGTCTTTTACAAAATACTGGAAAAATAATCCATCTGTTTTCAGTCAGTCCCACCATGCAGAATAATGTTTTGTTATTTTGCCTCATTGGGGTTTTCTTAAATTTATTTTAGGCCTTGTCAACCATCAGTTGGGATTATACATTGCACAATCACATTAATATTACATTATGTATATAGATTTGTTGGCAAATCTGACAGTTGCCATTGCATTTCCCATCAGGTTGGGTGGCTACAGTCTACTTCTTAGTTACCAGTGACTAATTCATAAAAGACATTTCCTTTTATTCTAAGGAGAGAGAGACATTTTCTAACATCAAAAGAATTAAAGAACAATAGCAGAATAAATGGAAATGAAAAAAAATTACAAAGGACCAATATTTTATGCTTGTATATTATTTGACATTTTGGCTTGTTTGACAGATGCAGGAGTATCATTAAGCTGATAAAATACATACTAGAAGTACATTTTTTTTAATGGTGATAAAAGCAGACTCCTAAAATGATCCCAACATTAATATTCTACATTAAAATAACTTGGATTCTGTCTTCCATCTACACACAATTACATTTTGTTGTTGATTTCCAAAACTGCTATATGAGTGAGCTCTGTGGAGTGGAACTAAGGTTTTTAATTCATTTTTTCCCGTGTTCCAATAAAAAAAAAATAATTGCTGCTAAGACTGTGTTATGAACAAAACCATATTTTTCATTTGTCTCCTTCCTATAATATGAAACTGGGGCCTGTGTCCATTTTATGGATAATAATTCATGATGAAAAACCTACCACAAGGAGTATACACAAGTCAGCAGAAAACCTGCCTTTGTTTCTAGATGCAGCAAACAACATTTAAAAAGTGAAGAGTTACTGAATACTAATCTAAAGAACAAAAAGAAATAGAACAACAAGTACAAATTCAAAGAACAAATAAAAATGCAAAGGCTTCTCCTTGTTTATGTAAGATACAAGAAGAGGAGCAAACATTGATGTTTGCATAAAGATAAAGTGTTGTTATTATAAACTTATTACATAATAATTAGGATAGGATAATCAGAAGCCTCTGTACCATACAAGTAGGAATGAACACAGGGCTGAATGGAGGTGGCCACTCTTGTGACCAAGCTATAAGTTGACACATTCCTGTTACAAAAACCAAGCAATGCATGCTGATTACTGACAGTTTGATTTAAGGTTGGATAAAATAGAATACACAAAATGAGAATACATCTGAACAGCTGCCTAATCTGTAAAATGATCCAAACTGAACTAAAAATTCATTTTAACTGTATTTAAGCTAATAGGCAATCTAATATAAAATTAAATTCTCTCATCTCATCTGTATGTCCAGCCGTGTTTTCTGTTTGCCATTGCTTAACATTACTTCATCTGGCCATATTAGGGCTTCTTTTTCAAAAACATTCAACTTTTCTCTCAGTCAGTCAAGCACCTGGCTAAATTACAGTTGAGTTAATGGGCAGTCCACAGCTTACTCATGTCTCCTAATGAATCAGGGCATGATTCACCTCATCTAACTTTAGACAGCTACAGAGCATTTATTCATCTGACCTATTTTAGGCAAATACTCTGCAGTAAGATAAATCCCTCTTTTAACGTGTTCTTTTTCCCACATAATCTATAAAAAAGTTATTCCCAGTCAAACTATGAAGGAATATAACTCACTCAGACATAGATATTTACATTATAGACTTTACATCTGGCATGTGAATCTCAGCCAGGTGTCTGATCCTGTTTTAGTTCAGGGAATCTTTGAGTCTGCCAAGTTAACAAGGCAGTATTTGACCCAAGCGACCTATTGCACAGAACCTAAAAAAGCAAAATCTGTATTTTGGGGAAAAGTATGTTTGGCTTAGTTAGACTTATTGTTTCAACGTAGCTATTATGCCTGAAGAATTTATTTCTTTTCTGAATTCTGATAAGAAGAGAGTTGATTAAGGAAATTATTGAGCTTGGTATGAGCGAAATCTCATGGAGTATCAGTTCATGAACTGGGTACCTCAGTGGCTGAAAAAAAAAAAAAAAAGAGGAGTAAGAGATCTTGAATAACCAATATAAAAATACATTAATAAAATCTGACAAAAGCCGTTCCCCAAAACCCCAAACCCACTGATGTATCATGATTCTATTTTAAGAATTGGCCACTATGCACAAAGAAAATTTTGACACTTTGGTTAATACTGTCACCTGGTAAGTATATGGACCATTCCTTACGAATTTTGTCTGCAATACCTAGGTCTTGCAGTTGACTACAAAATTCTGGTTTGTTATTTGTTTTTTTTTTTTAAAAAAAGCTATTTTATGATACTAAAGAAATGGCTGCTGCTTTTCTGCCTTTCAGGATTGATAGATCTCTAATAGGAACTTACATTATTCTGGACTCACTGAACGTGAGAAAAGAAATTGCTGAAGATATTCAGATTTGAAGACACATGAAGAGCTAATAAACAAAAAGTGAAAAGTCTGGAAGTCTAAGGCTACAGAGAAGAAACTTTAAGAACACAAATGGAACTGCATCAGGATAAAACAACTCTATTATACGGAGATGATATGAGTCATGGGTGGGAGTGTATCTAAGACTAAAGCTAAAGGAGGCACACATGCAGAGGGACTGTTACGAAGGTATGGATGTCATGCTGGGATACCAGTCAGAATGCATATTCTAACTTAGGGAACTTCAGCAAAGCATGGGTGGGAAGTAGCAGCAGAGCAGCTGTATGAAGCAGAATCTTTCCTTTTTCCCCAGAGCGATTATTTTCTCTAACGAGGATTGATCACATTTCCCAGGACTTGTAAAATTGCAATTGTGATTGTCACAAGAGTTGGGGAAGGCTCATCTTCACTTGGCAGGCTATTCTCCGGTGCAGAAATGTCACTGTTTCCACTCTAGTTAAGTAAAGCTCTCCTTTTCTTATTTACACATTCTTATTTCTACTTCTAAGCTACTTTGAGAAGAAATTCTTTACATTTTCTGCATAGTTTTGTCCATCAAATATTAAATTATTTTCTTTAAATGATTTACTGCCTAAATACAGTTACTTAGCTAAGGTTAGGAAGTTAACAATCCGTATTTTTTACCGTGATTGAAAGGACTTAAGAATGGTTAAAAAAGAAACATTAGAAAGGAAGTATTCAGGCTGAGACAAACAATCAAAATTACTTACTTAGATCATGACATCTCAAAATAGGTGAAAGAACTTCATAGTACTCTAAAAGAAAAAAAATAGTTGAAAGAACAAGGAAAACCTCACTCCCCATCTCCCCAAATTTTCTAAAACTTGTATCTTAAATGATTTGTCAGCCAAGTATTGTAAACTACACAATAAAAAACACTGAATTTTAATGTCTAAGTTTCAATTAATTATGCTAAGGCAAAAGCAAACTAGTCTACAACCTTAAGAGCCATGTTAGTGTCACCAGACTTACTGCAGCCCCAGACAGCAACATCATTCTCAAAAATCAGACAACTCCTCCATATAAAAAAGTCAAAATTTTGTAGGATTGGATGAATGCTGCTCGTAAGGCACTATTACTAAAAAACCTGTTACAGTCAGGACAGTGAGAAAACTTAGGTAAGTAATAGTACATATCTGTGCATTATGAAAGTCTTATTTTAGTAAAGGAGTCCCAGGAAAAGCCTGAGTATTTTACTTATTCGTCAATATACAAAGATGTAAAACAGCTACTTAAACCAAAAAGTTGGAGATTATTATGTAGTATCATATTCAGTATCTGTTTGAAAAAATGTATACTTTTCCTTCCTCTTGTTCTTATCTCTGTCTGTCTTCTTTTGCTCTCTTCTGTTCACTGCTCTTCCTTTATCAGCCAGAAAACCTTGGTTTGAGTAACTATGGCCAGGCCACCCCAAAGCAGGTTTGCTCAAGACACTGGCATAGAACAAGTTTGATACTTATCAGAAACATGGGCTACATTTTTGAGAGATGACAGAGCTGATCCTGAAAGAGAGGAAGAAAACTTGGAATTTGGTTGGCAGAGCCAAGATTATCAGGCTTTAAGAAGAATGGGGTTTGAAGAGCTGTGAGGGTACGGAAGCTGAGAGGGCTCATTGAGAGATCTGGAAAAATCAGTGGCTGGAAGGTGTGGAGCTGGAAGGGTGAGAGGCAACTGTGAGAAAATGGCTGGGAGAAGTAAGGAAAAATTGGGAGGAGATTGTTGGAAGCTGATGGTGGTAGATAAAGCTACGTTTCTTTCTGACTGATACAAAAGGTGTTAGTGCTTTAATAATTTTGTTTCTTAATTTTTCAATGATAAGTATTTTTAGAACAGTTAATTAAGCTATTTGGGCCATGATCCAGCAACATGCTTAGGGCTATGAATTAGCTAGGCTCTTAGGCATATGAAGAACCTCAAGCATGTGGGAATGCTCACAGGCTTATGGTTTTATATACTTAAGACCAGTGATAGATCATATTTTAAGTGCTGTCAACAGAACTACTAACGTATATTTTTATCCTAGAAAGAAACCTACTTTCTTTAGCTATAGCTCCAGGCCAATTTAATTATGTCTGTTAGGAAGCATGGCTTAGTCTGATTGCCAGAACTAGATTTCAAACATCTATAGCGTGTTGCAGCATATGATCTGAAAGGAACTTGCATTCCCCGTGTGTTTTTTGTTCTCAGAATAAAGAACAACATTCTTGCGTTTTCTGGGAGTATTCACAGCTGGAGACTATATCTCACAATATTGGCCTTGTCCTGCTGAATGTGGAAAGCCTCCCTACATATTTTCAGGTCCTGCTATTTAAGGAAAACAATGCTCTACATTGCACACTATCTGTTTAGCATTGTAAAACCACTGGCCTGTACAATCATGTTATTGTTATCATTATCATGTTTTAACAGCTTCCAAAGCCTTCATTGTTTTACCATACATCTATATGCAGGCCAGTCATCTGGTTCAGCTGCTTGCTTGATACTAAATCAGCAACTGAAAAAGTATGCAGGTATCTCTGCTTCCAAAGGTGTTGCTTGAATATAGCACAGAGGTGACCGCCTGGCTCAGCAAAGGCAGGAAGAATTAAAGCCAGCATCCGCACCCCCATCAATGTGTTCCAAAAACATACAAATATATCACAAATGAAGATGGTAGAGAGAGAACATTCAGATCTTGAAGAAAGAAGGATAAATAGGTCATACTTTAAATATACTCATCTGAGTGAGGGAGTAACTCTGAAAGTTTCAGCTAGCAATAAAAGGATGCACAGATGCAGGAGACAAATGTTCCATGGAAATAACTTGCCATCTTAAAAAAAAAAAAAAAAAAGCCCATAAATAAAATATTTGCATTCTTCATTGGAAAAATACTAGATTTGAATTCAAAATTGCTAGGGAAGAAAACAATAAATGTGCTGCCATTTCAAGACATTGGTAACATATAAACTAATAAATTTAATTTTGATATGGTGAAATTCTTGAGCACTATTTTAAGTGATCACCCAGGGAAATATTCAGAATAAACAGACTTTGATTTGACTCTTCATTTCCAATGCTGAAGAAAATGGTTTCTTTCTAATCTTATTTGAAATCTGTGAATTTACCTTTGGATTTCCAACAGTGAAATTTGCTTGGAAAATGGAAGGACTGGGGGAAGGCATTAAGTAAAGTTTCTTAAAAAGTCAGAAAGTATTTTATACCAGTGTTTAGAAGGACTTCAAAAGTTTCAGTTGAAACCTACTTAGCATGTTGCTTCTTTTTGTATTGTGGTGGTTCTTATCCTACACGAACTCCCCATCTTAACAGCAGCTTTCCTAAAAAAGGGAAGTTCGAAGTATTTCTTCTGCATAATTAAAACACTCTTCTGAAACATATCAGAAGGGAAAGCACTGATTCAACTTTTCTCTCTTGTATCCTGAATTATAAGTCTGTTAATTCTTCAAAAAACAGAGTTAAACAATCCAAATATACTGAACCATAAGTTACAAAACCCACACTACTTCATGATTTATCTCATATTATTGCAATTTACCAGTAAAATGTAAAAAATGAGAACAGTCCAAAGGGTTTATATATATGTCTCACAAATGAGCACATATTTGCTTTTACAAGGAGAGGGTGTAAGACAACTGTTAAGATTTATACTAGTAGTTCATTCGGTTCACTGTAAAGTCAATTACACTATTCAAATTCTGAAAGTTAAAGCATGTTCATAAGCCTTTCCAGGATCATGAAAAATTCTTACACTAACGTTCAAGGTTCTGAAAACAAAGTTGATTATGATTTTGATCATCTCAATTCTGTGAATCGTCAAAGATCAGAGAATCACGTCACCACGCAGGCTGAAAGAGTTCTCCAGAGGTCATGTAGCACAACCACCTGCTCAAAGCAGGTTTGCCTGAAGCAGGTTGCTCAGAACTTTCTTCTGAATAAGTGCAAGGTTGGAGGTTCCACTGAAACCTCTGTCAGTGATAGACTATACTCAAACAAAACCATTTTTTTCCATATATCCAATCAGTATTTTCAAGTTTGCAGCTTGGGTTCATTTCTTCTCCTCCTATTACTGAGCAGCACTTAGAAGAATGTGGTTCTGTTTTCTTTACATCCTCTCATCATGGACTTGAAGATAGGAGGAACCTCTTTCCTTTCTTTTTCTTCCTAAGGCTCATAAAAAAATTTCTCTCAGCCTCTTCATACATTTCATATGCTCCTGACCATCCTGGTAGCCCTCTGTACTGGATTGGTCATTGTCTCGATAGGAGAAGTCAAAGTTGTTTACTTTGATGTTAGCAAGGCCAGATTGGTAAGATACGGACTGGATAAGTGTATGATAAGGCAGGTGTGAAATTGGCCAGCCAGCCATGTTCAAAGGACGGTCATCAGCAGTACCAAGTCCTACTGACAAACAGTGACTCATGGCATCCTTCAGGGACTGTAAAAAGAACAAACATGCGTCTGCCATCAGTACATAAATAGGGATACATCTCTGTTTGTGTCTGGAATGTTACTATACTAGAGAGAGAAAACCAGCCCCAGATGGGGATAGTCTTCTACTGATCAAGAGTGAAAACTGTAGTCTTAAGTAGGTCAGAACTATAGGCAAAACTTCATCTCTCAGAAGTGCAGATAAAGATCCAACTATTTCAGAAACAGAGATGGATCCCTAAATGCCCCTGACCAAGGGATGACAGTTTCTCTTTGTAAGAAATAGAGCGCATCAGACATAAAGAACCAGTTTCAACAAATCCAACATTTCAACAGAAACCTGTTACAGGAAAGATGGAGATGGAGCCCAAAGATAGGAACACAGGATCTGGTATATCTCAGCAGTAGAGAGGGAAGAAAAATCCCTGTGCGGAACACAAAAAAGGTTTATAAGAAAAAACATTCATTTTGTCTTGTACTTATTACATATTTACATTCTCATGTAAATGATGGTCACAGAACCTTGTACAAATCAGAAGCTGAACTGCCACCATTGTGCTGTCCTGGTTCTATCCTTACCCACATAAAATATTTCAAGGGAACAGACAGAAAAGTAGACACTTCGGGTCCATGGTGGAGTCTCAAAAATCTAACAGGTTCAGTGAACTGTCAGTGACGTAGATGCATTTTTTGTGTATGCATAGGTTTACATGCAGAAATGCATTTGTTCAAAGGTTACAGCAATCCTGGACACCACAGAAGTGATCATGTAAATTTCTGCTTGTTAGAAATAAGACCTGAGTTGGGGATAAACTCTAAAGTCAGAGACAGGAATATAGTTTACCATCTGCAGGAGTATGGAGACATTTGATACCAGTGAAGAGGAGAATGTTCTGGATATGTCAGATATACAAAATATATATATATAAATATAATATAATATTATAATATATATATAATATTATAATATATATTAATTATATATATAATTAATATAATATATACTAAAATATATAATATAATATATAAATTATATAGTAATATATTAATTATATATCTTATATATAATATATTAATTATATATAACATATATTAATTATAATATATATATTATAATATATATATAAAAATAAAGCTATTGCTACAGCATATGGCCTTGTTTGAGTCTGGGTGTTAAGTCTGTCTGCTGGTATAAATGACCAGAAGATATACTTGCATGCATCTACATAGGTACAATGCTATGCAGGCCAAAGTATCACAGACAGGTATTCAACATACAAACATGCTTGATTTTTTTAAGAGCCTCAGGTATAAAGAGATGTTGATAGTTCCCAGTAGTTTTCCAAAACTGAGATTGAGCTTTAGTAAGTATAGGATTTTCAGGTAGCTCTGCAGACTTATAAAATGTGCTTAGACAGCTGCTTGCTTCAGTGTGGGTTTGGAGTATTTCCCATGACAGTGATTTTCATGAAACGTGTAACAGCAACAGAAATGTCTCTCCCTAGACATGCCATAATTCTGCCTATGTAGAAACTAACCAGGCATTAGAAAGGGGTCCTACCTACGTCAGTGGTAGGCACAGAGTCTGTGTATACAGTAACAGAGATGGAGCTATTTGTATAACATAAAGGAACAGGTATTATTTGTGTAAGATAAAGGAACAGCTCTGTCTTCATCAGAGCTGTGTTCCTCTGTACATCAGAGATGGCCATTGACTCCTGATATTTGTAGAGATGATGCAGTGGCTTTCTGCAGCTGAGTGTGGGTATATATCTGCATGTACTAACAATAAGCAATAGACCACTAATTTGTGTGTCAAATTAGTGTTTATGCCAAGATGGGAATGACTCCAGCTCTCTGCCAAGTTTAGATATTTGTTTCCAGAACACTGGAACAGGTTACTCAGAGAAGTTGTGAAGTCTTCATCTCCCCTGAATCAGGGAAGCCCTGAGCAACTCACTCCAGCTGACCCTGTTTTGCACACAGGTGATGAAACAGTCTCCAGACACACTTTTCAATACTGTGCATTCTGTAAATCTTTGATTCTACGTGGTTGTCTTGATATATCTCTCTGTCAGAGATCTGCTCCATCCACAGGGGACAGGTGTCTGATACTTCAGTCATTTGTGTGTTAGTGACAGGCATGGAGCTCTTAAACACATTTGTCATGAAACTACACAGAAATTAATGGATTTCAGAGACTGATGCAGAAACAAGGGGCTAAGGAAGAAACCAGGATAAGTGTATGGTTGTGGTACGGAATTGACTAAGCCAAGAATGGAGCCTCTTCCTGGTTAAAAATTTATGTAAAAATATGTCTGTATGAGGGCCTGTAATGTACCTCTGACTTTCCCCAAAGTAATGACGATGTTGCAGGTATGTGATGCTATATTACAATTATTGCACAGGTAAGGAACTAATATTGCAATCAAAATGCTTCAGTTATAGGAAAAAAGTCCTGATTATTTTACTAGTCATCATGGAAGTTTACTGTAGAAACTGCAATATGACTGCTTGACAGATTGTTTTCTGTATATTGTGATAGAGGAGTTCAGACTATATAAAAAATAGGACCTGAGTTCTGATTGTGTCAAAGATGTGGATAGTTATATTCTTCTGTGGACAGTTGTCATGGAGTTCTGGTTGTCGGAGCCAAAGGTGGAGTGTTAATCAGACCAAAGCAAAAACATTAGTGTGAAATAATCATGATTGGTTGATACAAAAATAGAACTTCATAAGACCACAAAACTGAAAATAATGGAAAGTTAATAGTTTAAGAATGCACTTCTTCCCTCCAGTACTACAAATGACTACAGAACAAGCAGAACTTCTTTAATTTTCTACCCTCCTAGAATATGATAAATCAGTGCCATACAGACCTTAGGTCTAATTTATTATAGCTGAATAGATTAGGTACCAGTTAGTTACTACTCCCAGTTATGAAGTGATTGCCAGAATTGGTTGAAACTTTCTGCACAAAGCCACGCTGAAATTACAAGGGTAACTTAAAAAGTAGTTACGTTACCAGCAACTGCAACCAGAAAACTTCATCATGAGAGTACTTATTTAAAAAAATAAGACAAAGCATAATGATAACTAATATAGTTATAATAATAATAAAGATACTTGATGTCTAACAAAGGTGTGTGTCAAAGACATCCATGTGACATCAAGAAATGGTCAAAGCACTTAATAGGGATGTAGAAAATTTATGTTGCAGTAATTTTCAAAGCAAACACAACTAGAGTGTGTGAATAGCCTCAGAGGCTTGCTAACAGCTTGATTAGAAGCAATGTGCAAACCCAAGTGATCCATCCTCATCAGCGAAGAACAGGGAAAGGATAACAAACAGTTGCCTGTGCAGAGAGATTAAAGCTGTATAAAGACATTTTGTCCTGTTGGTATGAAGGGCAGTCTGAAGTGCTGGAAAACATACATGAATCAAGTTAGTTTACTATGGTAGGAAATTATCCAGTATTTTCCCAAAGTCAAAATTAATGACTAGTAACTTTTTGTAGGGACCAGAAAATAGACATTTTTATCTTATTAAGTAGAAAAGACAGTAAATTAGAAGTCCAAGGAAGAGATGAAAAATGTCTATTAACAATTTCTCAAAAACACTTATTAAGCATCCATAGTATATGGAATACTGATTTCAGAGAGTCACAAAATCCCAAAATCTTGGAAGGGTTGAGGCTGGAAGGGACCTTTGGAGGTCATTTCGTCCAACCCCTCTGCTATAGCAGGGTCACCTAAAGCCAGTTGCTCAGGACCATGTCCAGGAGTTTTTGAATATATCCAAGGAGGGAGACACCACAACCTCCCTGGGACACCTGTCCCAGCACTCAGTAAACTTACCCTCATCGTAAAAAAGTGTTTCCTGATATTCAGAGGGAATCTCCTGTGTTTCATTTTGTGCTCATTGCCTTTGGTCCTGGCACTGGGCACCACTGAAACAAGCCTGGCTCCATCTTCTTGCCCCTCTCCCTTCAGGTATTTATGCACATTTGATGATATTGCCCCTGAGCCTTCTCTTCCGCTAAGCCATCCCAGCTCTCTCGGCCTGACAGGAGGGAAGTCCCTTCATCATCTTTGTGGCTCTTCACTGGATTCTCCAGTATGACCCTGTCCATTGATCCTTATGCATCCCTTCCAACTTGAGATTCTGTGTCTCTTTTGTACTGGGGAGCCAAAACTAGACACAGTGCTCCAGGTGTGGCCTCACCAGGATCACCTTCCTCAACGGGCTGGCAATACTTTGCCTAGTGCTTGCTGCCCGGGATACCATTGGCCTTCTTTGCAGCAAGAACACATTGCTGGTTCATGTTCAACTTGGTGTCCAGCAGTATCCATAGGTCCTTTTCTACTGAGCTGCTTCCCACTTTAGAGTTGTTCCTCCTCAGGTGCAGGACTTTGCACTTCCCCTTGTTGAACTTCATGAGGTTCCTGTCAGCCTATTTCCCCAGCCTGATGGGGTCCCTCTGAATGGCTGCATAACCCTCTGGTATGCCAGACATTCCTCCTGATCCTCTTCTACAAGGGTACATCTTTCTTGCCTAGATTTCCCCCCTTACTTCAGGGACCTGGGATTCCTGAAGGCCAGTTTTGCTACTAAAGACTGTATTTCAATATTTCAGTCTTTTTCGTGTCCTGTGTAACTAGGTCTTCTGTTTTGTTGAGCAATGGGCCTACATTTACCTGGGCTTCCTTTTGTCACCTCTATGTTTATGGAAGACCTTCCTGTTTTCTTTGACACCCCTGGCCAGATTCAGTTCCATTTGGACTTTAACATTTCTAACTTTATCCCTGACTTCATCCCTGCTATCCTCAGGCAGAATGTCTATGCACTCCAGCTGCTCCCTCACATGAAGGGCAACTCTTCCTCCTTGTCTTCGCTTTCTGTCCTTCCTGATGAGCCAGTATTCCTCCACTGCAACACCCCAGTCATGGGATCTGCAACATCTCCATGATCCCAACAAGATCATGGCCCTGCAACTGCACATATTTCTCTAACTCATCATGTTTATTCCCCATGTTGCATGCGTTAGTGTGTACAGGCACTTCAGAGAGGCACCCCAACATGCTGAGTTCCTGGAAAGGGTCTGTTGGATTTCCCCGTAACGGTGCCTTTTTGGCACTTCCTTGCTGACATGCAAGTGTTGGAGATCACCCTGCTTAAGCCTCTTTTGGTTTATTTTTGTATTCCTTTCCTGTCATATCAACCCATGCTTTTTGCTCATTGACCCTTTCCATAGCTCCCTTGCTTGCCTGCTGGTTATTCTCTCCCTCCCTCATTATTCTTAAAGCTGTTAACTGTTTCTACTCAGCTTCAGAAAGAAGGTTCCATAGATAACATAGGATGCAACTAAGAAAGCAGAATATTTGTAGTTAGAATACCTGATAGCTGGACACTTGAATAGATGGAATACTAGGAAGCCAATGTGAAAAACTGATGGTGTGCTTTCTACAAACTTTCCTGTTACATATTGCTAGATAATAGTTCCTGTCACACATTTTAACTTAAATGACATATTTCAGCCTTTTATGTCAACCTTTACATTTTAATGACATGAATAAATACATTTTCTGGTACTCTTTCAGAGATTATTTTCTGTAGGCAAATTTCAGGTCTACAAGTTGTCTTTGAATGACAAAGGTGGAATTAAAACTAGCAAAACAGAATAATAATTAACTTGATCTTTTGTCTGAGTTAATTTCCAGACGTTTCAGGATCCTGTCAACAGACAGGCTGAGGGTCAGCACAGGTCATTTAATTTCAGCCACTGGGCTAGCATTTGACTGGTCTTCAAGCGACTCATGAAATATAAAGGAAGGTCTATCCTCTTTCTAACATACTACATTTTTAGGGATGCTTAAAAAAAAACCAACAAACCAAACACCAACCCTATTTGGGTCCCTATTTGGCTGCCACTCCCTAGTATTTCTTAATACCCTTACAAAGTCTGTTAAATTCAGGACATATATAGAGCCTTACAGAAATCACCTGCCTGCCTGTCCTCTTATTAAAATATGACAGAACCATAGTTTACAGCTGTCAGCTGGAATGTGCAGAGGCTGGAGCTGTTCCATTTCCAGTAATCTCTGCAGGTCCCTGTCCTGGTTTCGGCTGGGATGGAGTTAACTTTCTTCTTCATAGCTAGTTCAGTGCTGTGTTTTGGCTCTGATGTGAGAGCAATGTTGATAACCCCACCGATGCTTTTAGTTGTTGCTGGGTAATGTCTATACTAAGTCAAGGATGTTTTGCTTTCTTGGGCCCTGGCAGCCAGAGGGCTGGAGGGGCACAAGAGACTGGGAAGGGACACAGCCAGGTCAGCTCACCTGAACCAGCCAAAGAGACGTTCCATACCATGGGACGTCATGCTTGGTATATAAACTTGGGGGGTTAACTGGGGGGGGGTCGTTGCTCGGGGACTGGCTGGGCATCGGTCAGTGGGTGGTGAGCAGTTGTACTGTGCATCACTTGTTTTTCCTTTTCCCTCTTCCTTTGGATTTTATCCTTTCCCCCCACCTTTCCATTATAATTATAATAATTATTATTGTTGTTCTTACCTTTTTATTCTGTTTAAATTATTAAACTGTTCTTATCTCAACCGTCAAATTTTACATTCCTTTCCGATTCTCCTCTCCACCCCTCTGTGTAGGGGGGAGTGAGCAAGCGGCTGCGTGGTGCTTGGTTGCCAGCTGGGGTTAAACCATGACAGTCCCCAACCTCCCTCTGACGAATTATAACTAATGACTGAAAGTTTCCCCTACTACATAAATCCAAAGCGTGTTCAACTCTACCTAACCAAAATATCACTCAGCAGCAAAAAAAACCTGAAAAGAGCAGCAAAGAGTCACACTTCACAGAAGAAAAAATTATTGACAACCAAATTAGTGTGGCTATCTTTAAATCTTCTATTTAGGACATTTTTCATTTGGGCACAGATTGAAGACTATTTGCCAGCTGGACCGCCTATAAATGTACATTCTTATATAGTTTTTACACACCTACTGATCAGGTCTTGGAACAGCCCTTCTTTCAGTGCCTTCTCATTGAACATCCTTGCTCCAAACTCTCCAAGTTAACAGCATTTCAGCCAAAACTGCCTCAAACTAAGCATTTCAGCAAAAGCCCATCACCGATTCTGCCTTGCTCAAAGGTAAATATTAAGGTAAATGAGGATCAAACAAGCACACATCAGCATAACACTGATCTTCCAAGCCATAACAGTTCTGCCTTTCATTCCACACCAGCAAAGCCTGAAGAGGTCCTGCAAGCTGTGAGCATTTGGACATACACTGAATTGTTTTCCAAAAGCACACATGTCATTCTGAAGTGGTGCTGAAGGCCATTGTCAGGGATATAAAAACACTGAATCTGAGGACAGCTGCAGTAGCAAAGACAAAGTCCTTGTAAATCTCCTGGGCCATGAGAAATTGGTATCTTGCAACCACTGTGACAACTGTCTTCCCTTCAATCTTCCATCCCATCTGGTAGTAAAGTACAACCAGCATCCTGAGTCATTAAAAAAAAAAGTCTTTTTTAATTTAATTTAAATTAAATTAAATTAATAATAATTGCTCAGTCTTACCCACAGACATTCACCTCAGACATGATCAGAACAGAACTGCCATGCAAAGATGAACAGTTCATTGTCTATGCTGGAAAAATGGAGGAGAAAATGTTAATCACTTTATTAGGTGATACATATTTATATATAACTTTACACATTCAGACACAAACTCTTTCTGAGTAGATAGGTTTCTTCTTGCGATTCTTCCTACCTTAGAACTGACCACAGATACTTGTTACAACTAGTGGACCTCAGCTTAGAAATATTCTACATTTTAATTTATTTAATCATTGAAATCTCTCCTGTAGTATTGACACATTCATTACAGGAGTGCTACTCAGCTACAGAAGTTGAAAACTTCTCTACACAATATTTAATCTCTTTTATTCTGGTAGAATAGCTTTAAATTTATAGTGTCTGAAAAATTTTCTTTAAAAAACAGTGCACCCTAAGTCCTCTGCTAATACAACACGTGTAAGTTCATTACAATAGCTTTAGAAAGAACGATGATGCTTTTTTTCTTTTTTTATTGAACACAAGTGACCTTACTTTAAGAATAGGATAAAGTATTACATGCACTTTGAGGCATTCATATTTCAATTGCTAAAGGAAGCAGACCTGAAATGCCAGGGAAATTAAAAATAGCTTGATATATGTGTACTGCTTCACTGGTGGTCACCTTTTGTACAAATATAATCTCCATATGATTAAATCAAATCCACATTGGTCTAAAAATCTATATAAATAGCTATAAAAGACAGTTACTGAAAAAGGCTATTTCCTTTAACACAATTCTTTATTTCAGGCTTGTTAAAGGCATTGTAGAAAGCAGTACTTAAATAATTTTCATTTATAAGTAATTTATACGTGCAACCTGTTAGAAATAAAACTTTCAGATAGTGCCCATAAAAGTTGAATTAGTAACAGATAGCACTACACTAATGTCTGCAATTTAATATAGCTCCTTAATTGGATACTACTACAGCAGTGGACATTTTGAAAAACACAGAATTCAAATTAAGTTGGCAAAATTTCAACTCCATAAGTTCACTGTTTAGACCAAGCAATCTCTATACCCACGTAAGTCCAAAAGTCAAAGAACTTACACTCTTAGAAGTGCCTTTAAATAAACACTTTATCACAACCTTCTGTTTTTATTAAACACATTCTTTCATTATTTTGAAAATTTATATTGTCAACATTAATGTGATCAAAATGTGATAAAAATTCATTCTAAGTAATGGATTATATTTCAAACTAACAATAAAATGGTGGCCAAACCACTTTCATTGTTTTATGTCTAAATCTCCCTAAATAAGCTCTAAACAATCACACACACATTTTTTTTTTTTATACTTTGTAGTATTCATTACAATTATTCAATAATGATACTATGTAGTTAATTCAAAGATCAGTAGAAACTGAAAAAAAAATATTAGGACAATTTTTAAAACATTATTGTTTTCTGTTAAATTAAGGTTTCTTAATTATTGTTTCTGGTAAATTAAGGAGGGGCCAAGATGTCATTGAGTATATACAAGGTCTTGGTGAGAAATTCTGGACGTAAAATTATGTTTTGGAAAAATATATTTATGTTTTAATCAGCAATAAAAGAAAGAAGACGTAAAGTACAGGACAGTCAAGATTAGCAAGATAAATATTTAATTACACTTTAAAACAATTTTCAGTTTAAGCTGTACAATTCCATCATCTGCTCTGTTTTGCTGATGCAAATGTTGTATTTTGTTGATCATGTGCAACCTGTTCTAGGTGACCCTGTTTTAGCAGGGGGTTGGACCAGATGATCTCCAGAGGTGCCTTCCAACCCCAGGCATTCTGTAATTCTGTGAATAACCATTTAACACTAACCAGTTCAAATAAACCTACACAGCATTGGCAGCAAGGGAATAGGCTCATTAGGTAACTGAATAAATTCTTCCAAACTGTTGAACTCCATGATGCCTCTTATCAAGACTCTGGTAAAGGGAGTAACAAATTGCAGCCAAAAGAAAAAGGTGGCAAAGACTTAGATTTAGGCCAAAATGAGACATAAGGAAGTAGGATAAGAAAATAAAACTGTAAGTAGGTAAGTTGAGAAGCTTGTCAGGAAATAATCTGCTAGCTGTGTTCAAAAAGTTTGGAAGCTGAAGAATTGTAGTGCCCATATTAAGTTACAAGGCCTCTGGAAACAGCTGTTTCCAGGTGGGTGTAACTGAAGGTAAAAATTAAGTGGGCTGATGGATATTTCTTGAACATGAAAGAACTATGACAAAATCGCTACTTTGTGATTGGCTTCTGGCTTCCTAATTTCCTTGATGTTATGGCAATATGAATAAAAAGAGTTGCCTAAAGAAGAATTATTCCTGTGATTGGAATGTAGTGAATATTTTCCATTATGGAAATATACATTATTTTTAGTTAGTCTTCAGACATTTCCATTTCTTTAGCATCCATAACAATTAAAGTTGTCTAAGCCTCTGCCCATTTCATTTAAAGTGAAAAATGCGCGCACACGCACAAAAAGTTCTGCCTAGAACCTGTCTTTTGACTAAAACATATTTTGGGATTTGTCCTTTGGCTTTAGTGATCCACCCACTCTAAAAAAGGTTTTCCTGATAAAGATCAGGATTTCATCCACTGCCACATAGGTGCTGAAAATACCATGGGTTCATACAAACTTATCTTGGTAGTGCAATATGGGAATTCCTGTGACAGTTGATGGGAATTCTAGAACAAACTGTAAAAATTAGAATGAAGGAAAATGTAATGAAGTGGATAAAATAGATAATACCCGATTGCTTTATACAAATTAGGTCATTGATTTTGCTCTGATGTTCGGCTATCTGAATTTCATATGTAAATATTTTACCTTTTTGAAAAGAGCAGAGGCATACTTTTTGATTCACAAGATTTTCATAGAATTATTTCGGATGTATCAAGTTTATTACAGAAAATTACTCAACCGCTTTTGAAACTGCCACACTGGAAGAATTTATACAATTTACTTGCACATTTAGGGAACTTACGGTATAAATAAATAGAACTTTTATTTTAAGACACATCATCACAGTGACAGAACAATCTCATGACAAACGATAGCTTTGTGTTGTAGGATTTGCTTTAGAATGCTTTATTTTGCTACTTTAAATGCAGTACACTTGCATCTATGCATATAGATTTTATTTCTTCAAATGTCTAGGGCCTGGTCCAGCGTACCCTGAAACCCATAGAAGCAATAGATTTTAGTGGTGAACTCAAACTCAAAGAAGAGCTCAAGTACATCTTTGGTCAAGTACTCTTATCCTCAAAATAATCTGGCCCAGCAAAATACTGGAACTCTTCAGGAATGTGAAGAGTCACTTCTATTTCCTTGAAAATAACAAGGTGAGTAGGCATCACTGTGAACTTTATCTAAAGATGAGATCTAAAGATCTAAAGATGATTTTCAAAACAGAGTGCCAAGTGGAGTTTAAAGCTGTACTTCCTGGAAACCACTGTTGCCTTAAGGCTAGAAAGATTTAAAAAAATCAAGTCTCTATTTTAGTAGTAACAGGTTTCACATTGAAATCATGTACACCAAAGTTTTAATCTTCAAAGCATTTTTCAAATAAGAGCTAGTTAACACTTGTGCTGTTATGCTGAAATGGGTAAATGGAAAATTCAGCTTTACTTGAGAATGGGAATATATGGAAGAGAACTAGTCCACCAAAGTAAAAAATTAAATCTATGAAAGAAATAGTTTAACTATATGTTAGTTCAGACTAGACTATCACAGTGGTACTTAACAGATTTAAAACATCTTAGTTTATCTTGAAATCATCAACTAGCCATACAAGATACATTTTCACTAAGTCTACAATAGAAAAACTATGCTTTCAGTCTGCATGTTCATTTTTAACAATTTCCTGATAATGACTGTACCTTTTATCATTTCCCAGCAAGCTCTGGGGACTCACATCTCAGAAAATGTGTAATATTTTGCAAGGTCAAACTCTACAAAGGAGGAGATTTAGTAATGCAGATCACTGACCTATCACTCAAAGAAGTCTTTTAAAAGTACTGACTGTATGAGATGAAAAAGTAGTAAACGAACATGGTATGGAGGCTGCAGAAGATGAGGTTGTGAGAGAGAGACATTAGCAATAAAACTATAGTATTTTATAGAACCAGTGGGAAATATGTGGGTAAGAGCTTGGCCCTATTAAAATCAATGAGAATTTCTTCCTTTGACTTAAGTTCAATCCTGAGAAGTCACATACAGCAAAATTTTTCTTTTTTTATTTGACCTAGAAGATTTAACAAGAATATTTAATTTGATTTAATAAGATTCAACCTGAAGAAAAATGTATCTGTATACATTTCTTACTCATTTTCTAAGCCAGAAAAATTATATTGCTAAATGCCTCCTTCACTGAAATGAAATATTTACAATTTGTTAAGTAGTTTCATTGCACAACATAAGGGTGAACAGTCATTCAGGGAAATTAACACAATTTGAGGTTTTACCTCTGATGGTGTTTCAGTACATTAAATAATTAACATATAGAAGCAGGGTTTACTCTGGGTTGCTTAAAGGAAAAGTTTTGGCCTTGATTTTGGTCTAAATCGTATTTGAATTTTTCACACACATAATCTGGAAAGTTTCTATAAAGAAGCACAATTCATATCTTATTTGAGAAACAGAAAAACCTGTGATCATATGAAATAACAGCAATGGAAAAGATATATCTAGGATAGAGTAGAAATAGCATTATTTGTTGTGTTGTAAATTTCTCCATGTTTATATAAAATACTAGGCATGGTCCATGGTCATAACAAAGAAACAATGTCCCCTTTCATAAAGACATTTCAGTGTTTCTTTAATTACTATTCCTTCTGACTTTACAGAGTGTAATGTATTATTCAGTGCCTCTACATATACCTCATTGCAGTACGTGGAACTGCCGTAGCTATAGACACAAATTCTTAGAATTCAGATTATCATCTCCTAGACCACTGCTCAGAATTCAGGTACTATTCTCCATGAGTGATTAAAATAGATGAAAAGAGACACGCCTATAATGACGTGTGACAAAAGATGTAGGATTGTAGACACTTCAACCACATTGCCATGGAAGCCATCTTAAAGACAGGGAAAAAAAGTCCTTCTACACTGTCACATATAGATTATATGTAAAGATCAATCTGTACTTCAAAAGGAAAAAAAATAAAAATCACAGTATGATTAACATTTTTTCCAAGAGTGGATTTAACAAGGATCTCAAGGGAAGGATTTTAGGATCTGTGAAAAATGATGGTTATGCTTCAAATGCCTGTGACAGCTGGAGTCT